>NC_140995.1:112769660-112952160 GCF_052327205.1 Somniosus microcephalus | reverse complement strand
TCATCCAAATTCAGTACCCGGTCCCTGCGTTCTCCCCATACCCCTTGATCCCTTTAGCCTTAAGAAATATATCCAACTCCTTCTTGAATATATTTAATGAATTGGCCTCTACTGCCTTCTGTGGTAGAGAATTCCATAGGTTCACCACTCTCTGGGTGAAGAAATTCCTCCTCATTTCTGTCCTAAATGGCTTACCCCTTATCCTTAGACTGTGACCCCTGGTTCTGGACTCCCCATCGGAAACATCCTTCCTGCATCTAATCTGTCCAGTCCTGTCAGAATTTTATAAGTTTCAATGAGATCCCCTCTCATTCTTCTAAACTCCAGCGAGTATAAGCCCAATCGACCCAATCTCTCCTCAGACGTCATTCCTGCCATCCCAGGTATCAGCCTGGTGAATCTTCGCTGAACTCCTTCTATGGCAAGAACATCCTTCCTCAGATAAGGTGACCAAAACTGCACACAATACTCAAGATGTGGTTTCACCAAGGCCCTGTACAACTGCAGCAAGACATCCTTGTTCCTGTACTCAAACCCTCTTGCTACGAAGGCCAACATACCATTTGCCTTCTTAACCGCCTGCTGCACCTGCATGCTTACCTTCAGTGACTGGTGCACAAGGACACCCAGGTCTCGTTGCACTTCCCCTTCTCCCAATCTATTGCCATTCAGATAATAATCTGCCTTCCTGTTTTTGCCACCAAAGTGGATAACCTCACATTTATCCACATTATATTGCATCTGCCATGCTTTTGCCCAATCACCCAACCTGTCCAAATCATCCTGGAGTTTCTTAGCATCCTCCTCACAGCACACACGCCCACCCAGCTTTGTGTCGTCTACAAATTTGGAGATATTACATCTAGTTCCCTTGTCTAGATCATTAATATATATTGTGAATAGCTGGGGTCCAAGGACTGAGCCCTGCGGTACCCCACTGCGGGAGACGAGGCGGCTGAGCGGCGGCGAGTTTAAAAGAGCGGCAGAAACCAGGTAGGCCTCAGAACGGCGGCCGCGGACCTGCGGGAGATGAGGCGGCTGAACGGCGGCGGTGTTAAAAGAGCGGCAGAGACCAGGTAGGCCTCAGAGCTTACTAATCTCCAATCTCCGAATTCAGAGGGAGGGAGAGAAGTAAAAAGTAATCGAAGTGTGACGTTACCAGAAAGCAGGTAAGTGATTGGTTGGTGAGTATTTCTCTCTTTTTAAACTTTAACTCTGTGGTTGATAGTTTCTAAGCTCTCTGTGGTGTAGCAGGGACTGTTGGTAAACCAGGGCGCTTAAATATACAATTTAACTGTAGTGTAATTGGTGGGATTGATTTGATTTAATTTAATTTCAATTAATTAAAGTGTAAGTCATGGCAGGAGAGCCTGGCCCTGTGGTATGCTCCTCCTGCGCTATGTGGGAACTCAGGGACACTTCCTGTGTCCCTGACAACTATGTGTGCAGGAAGTGTAGCTAGCTGCAGCTACTGGCAGACCGCATTGCGGCACTGGAGCTGCAATTGGATACATACTGGACCATTCGCGATGCTGAGGGTGTCGTGGATATCACGTTTAAGCAGTTGGTCACACTGCAGGCAAAGATTGCACAGGCAGAAAGGGAAGGGGTGACCAACAGACAGAGTAGTAGGCGCAGGCAGGTAGTGCAGGGGCCCCCTGTGGACATCCCCCTCTCAAACAGATATACACCACTTTGAATACTGTTGGGGGGGATGGCTTATCAGAGAAAGGCAGCAGCAGCCAACTTCCTGGCACCAGGTGTGGCTCTGCTGCACAGGACGGGAGGAAAAAGAGGGGTCGAGCTATAGTAATAGGGGATTCTATTGTAAGGGGAATGGATAGGCATTTCTGCGGCCACAAACGAGACTCCAGGATGGTATGTTGCCTCCCTGGTGCAAGGTCAAGGATGTCTCAGAGCGGCTGCAGAACACTTTGGAAGGGGAGGGTGAACAGCCACTTGTCGTGGTGCATATAGGTACCAACGATATAGATAAAAAATGGGATGAGGTCCTAAAAGCTGAATAAAGGGAGTTAGGAGGTAAATTAAAAAATAGGACCTCAAAGGTAGTAATCTCAGGATTGCTACCAGTGCCACGTGCTAGTCAGAGTAAAAATAGAAGGATATTTCAGATGAATACATGGCTAGAGGAATGGTGCGAGGGGGAGAGTTTCAAATTCCTGGGACATTGGAACCGGTTCTGGGGGAGGTGGGACCAGTTCAAACTGGACGGTTTGCACCTGGGCAGGGCCGGGACCGATGTCCTAGGGGGAGTGTTTGCTAGTGCTCTGGGGGAAGGTTTAAACTAAAATGGCAGGGGGTTGGGAACCTGAGCAGGGGAACAGAGGAAAGGGAAACAAGGATGAAAGCAAAATATAGGAAGGATAAAAACAAAAGTGGCAGTCAGAGAAGTCAACGGTTTAAATCAAACATGGCCACAGTAAATAATACTTCTAATAGGTCTAAGAGCATTAAAAAAACAAGCCTGAAGGCTTTGTGTCTTAATGCGAGGAGCATTCGTAATAAGGTGGATGAATTAGCTGCGTAAATAGAGGTAAACGAATATGATTTGATTGGGATTATGGAAACATGGCTCCAGAGTGCCCAAGGCTAGGAACTCAACATCCAGGGGTATTCAGTATTCAGGAAAGATAGGCAAAAAGGAAAGGGAGGTGGGGTAGCATTGCTGGTTAAAGAAGGGATTAACACAATTGTAAGGAAGGATATTAGCTCTGATGATGTGGAATCTGTATGGGTAGAACTGAGAAATACCAAGGGGTAGAAAACGTTTGTGGGAGTGGTATATATACCTCCAAACAGTAATGCGGAGGTTGGGGATGGCATTAAAAGGGAAATTAGAAGCATGCAATAAGGGCACAGCAGTTATCATGGGTGACTTTAATCCAAATATAGATTGGGCTAACCAAATTAGTAACAATACTGTGGTGGAGGAATTCTTGGAGTGTTTAAGGGATGGTTTCCTGGACCAATCTGTCGAGGAACCAACCAGAGATCAGGCCATCTTAGACTGGGTATTATGTAACGAGAAAGGATTAATTAGCAATCTTGTTGTACGAGGCCCCTTGGGTCGGAGCGATCATAATATGATTGAATTCTTCATTAAGATGGAGAATGAAATAGTTGACTCAGAGACTAGGGTCCAGAATTTAAATAAAGGAAACTACGATAGTCTGAGGCACAAATTGGTTCAGATTGATTGGGGAATGTCACTCAAAGGGTTGACGGTGAATAGGCAATGGCAAACATTCAGAGACCGCATGGATGAACTACAGAATTTGTTCATCCCAGTTTGGCATAAATTTTTTTTAAAAAGGTGACTCAACCATGGCTAACAAGGGAAATTAGGAATAGCATAAGATCCAAGGAAAGGACATATAAATTGGCCAGAAAAAGCAGTAAACCTGAGGATTGGGAGCAGTTTAGGATTCAACAAAGGAGGCCAAAGGGATTAATTAAGAAGGGGAAAATAGAATATGAGAGTAAGCTTTCAGGGAACATAAAAACTGACTGTAAAAGCTTTTATAGATATGTGAAGAGAAAAAGATTGGTGAAGTCAAGCGTAGGTCCCTTGCAGTCAGAATCAGGGGAATTTATAATGGGGAACAAAGAAATGGCCGACCAATTAAATACATATTTTGGTCTGTCTTCACAAAGGAGGACACAAATAACCTCCCAGAGATGTCGGGGAACATAGTGTCTGATGAAAGGGAGGAACTGAAAGAAATCAGTATTTGTAGGGAAATGGTGTTAGGGAAATTGATGGGATTGAAGGCTGATAAATCCCCAGGGCCTGATAATCTACATCCTAGGGTACTTAAGGAAGTGGCCCTAGAAATAGTAGATGCATTGCTGATCATCTTCCAACATTCGATGGAATCTGGAACAGTACCCATGGATTGGAGGGTAGCTAATGTTACCCCACTATTCAAAACAGGTGGTAGAGAGAAAACGGGGAATTACAGGCCGGTAAGCCTGACATCGGTAGTGGGGAAAATGCTAGAGTCCATTATAAAAGATGTAATAGCAGAGCACTTGGAAAACAGTGACAGGATCGGACAAAGTCAACATGGATTTACAAAAGGTAAATCGTGTTTGACTAATCTACTCGAATTTTTGGAGAATGTAACTGGTTAAATAAATAAGGGCGAACCAGTGGATGTGGTGTATTTGGACTTTCAGAAGGCTTTCGATAAGGTGCCGCATAAGAGATTAGCGTGTAAAGTTAAGGCACATGGGATTGGAGGCAAGGTATTGATTTGGATAGAGAACTGGTTGGAAGACAGAAAGCAAAGAGTTGGAATAAACGGGTCTTTTTCCGAGTGGCAGGCAGTTACGTGTAATGATAGCTTTGGTACAAATGTCACAAGGTGTACACAGAAAACAAAACAAACCAGTCAGCTCACGGGGACAATAATTTCCCCTGATTTGTTTCAGCCATGCAAGGGTTAAAGTGCATATCTGCTTAAAGTACGGAAAGTCTTCCATTCCCAGTCACTCTCATTATTTAAAGGTGCTGATCCAAGCAGCATCCTGATTGAAGTATGACATTTCTTGCCAAATTACTTTTTGCACTTAACAGGATTCAATAGGCTGTGCATTTCTTTCTAAAGTTGGGATATTTTGGTCTACATTTTGAGGAACACATTTAATACCTGTTCACTTAACGATTTGCTAACATGAATTCTCTGTTCTCATTATGTGCTGGCCACATCACTAGCAGTGCTAAGCACAAAGAGCCAAAATGATTCATTAATAAACAGCCACAAAGTTTTAGTTTGCAATTCAGCAAAATCAGATAATTGTTAGATAATTGGTTATAAAAATTATTTAAAAATCCAATTTGCCCATCTTATTTCCATATCCCTTTATTTCCCCTTTCCTTTAACTACCTATTGTTCCTATTCTCAAATGTCATCAGGTGGGGTGGCAGGGAAGAGGAATGGGGATGGAATCAGGGGCAGGGACTCCTGACAGCAGAGGTCCTTGTTCTAATGGCACATTTGGAAACCAGTTTTGTTGTGTATGTACCTTTAAGGGAAGAACTGGTTTTAGGCTGCAGTACCGGCAGTGACCACCCCTGTATAAAAGGCCCTAGCAGGCTTCTGTATTTCAGTCTGACATAGCCCTCCTGTTCAGACCTCATTCTCAGCATTGCTGGCTGTGCAGCTGCCTCAGCAAGCAGAAGGAGAAGGAGAAGCCAGACCAGGAGAAGGAGGAGAGTGGAAAGTGGTGGTCTCCTGACCAGGATGAGGAGGACAACGAAAGACCACCACCACCACCTCCACCATCATCATCATAGCAACTGGGGTGCCTGGAGAGAGAGGACAGAGGAGGAGAAGGAGAAGGGAGGCCAGCAACAACACCAACCAGGGGACAGGCCTTTCCTATCACTGCCTCCCCAAATTGGCCTCCACTTCAGGAGAGGGAGAGAGGGGAGAGAAACAACCAACAACCACCAACTGTTTGGAAGGAGGGAAGGATAACATCTTTTGAACATCTACAGGTGGGTGTTATCTGGTGCACTCTCCTAAAGACTTTGTTTTGCAGGTGGGGGGGAGGAAAGAAGAAACAAGGCCGGAACATCCAGGGGTGTCTATGTGTGTGTGTGGCTCTTGTTAAAAACTAGGCCACACACACCACTAATAAGCACCCTTCTATTGCCTGGCCTGGGACAGCTGGAGCTGCCTAGGTGAAGACCAATTCACTTTAACATCGTTAAGACCTGGTGTGGGACTGAGCCTGGGGCATCTCCAGCTTTCCCAGGTGAAGACATCTTCTCACCGCACCAGAAGACCATCAAAGACTTTAAATTTCCATCAGAGAGTGCACCCCTGCTGACACCCACCCACCCACCATCCTGAGTGACGACCCTGCCCTTGTGGCCTCCTTCCTTCCCACCCCCTCTCTCTTTCTCTTTGTTCTCTCTCTGCCTCTTTCTCTGAAGCACCTCAATTTACTCTACTTATTAATTGCCTATTGAGCAGAGGGGAGAAGGCCCCTCTCCCAGTTTCAATCAATAAGGGGAGAGGTGTGCCTTCAATCTAAACAGCTCCCTCTGCTCAGTAGAAGACATACAAATAACTGAGGCCATTAACACCTTCAGGCCTGTGACTTGGGGTGAGTGTGGCCCTTTTTAGAAAACACCCCAAAATGGCGACTGCATCTTCGCCGGTGGCGGGGCCAGCCAGGACTTATGCGGGAGTGGCAGCCACAGCCACAGCTGCTCCCGCTGCTTCTGCTGCCCCGTC
Source organism: Somniosus microcephalus (assembly GCF_052327205.1). NCBI lineage: Eukaryota > Metazoa > Chordata > Chondrichthyes > Squaliformes > Somniosidae > Somniosus > Somniosus microcephalus. The sequence goes on along the minus strand of NC_140995.1, from coordinate 112,945,891 downwards.
ACCTTTTAGATAAATCACAAAAAAGCTTGGGATGAAGAGCTACACTCACCCCACTATGACCATTGAGGCCTGCGTAAAAGCCATGGCTGGGGTTGTCGGCCCCTTAGCCATCATCGCGGCCTCAAAAATGTACGGGAAGGCTGTGTTCTTCCTGGGGTCGGAGCGGGCGGTGTCCCTGGCCGTCGCCAAGGGGCTCACCGTGGGCGGGACCTTCCTGCCGATGGATCCTCTCGAGGCCACCGCGCAGAGAATTGTCATCTCGAACGTCCCACCCTATCTTCCTGGTGAGCTCCTCCCACATTTGCGCCAACTTGGGGAGGTGAGGTCGGGGATCACGCCCATCCCGCTCGGCTTCCAGGAGGCCAGCCTTCACCACGTCTTCTCCTTCCGGTGCCAGCTGTTTATCCAGCTGGCGCGGGAGCAGGACACCGACGGGGCGTTCGCCGTCCTCCACGAGGGGACCGCCTATCGCGTCTTTTGGACGTCGGACGGTGTGCGGTGCCACGCCTGCAAGGAGGTGGGGCACATCAGGAAAAACTGCCCCGCCTCCAAGGCCGCCGGATCATCTCGTGCAGCCGAGGCTGGCGCCGCCGCCGCTCCTCCCCCCGGATCTGCCTGCGCGTTGCGAACATCTGATGCGCGGTCGACGTCGGGGGCCGATGCCACCAAAGCCTCCGGCGGGGGGGAGGGAGCGCGTCCGGCCGGAAAGAAGGCGCGGCAAAAAACTAAACACCTTAGGGCAGGTCCCCCCGTGGAGGGCCAGCCCTTGCCCCTTGTGCCCCTTACACCCGTGCTCCTCGCGGAGTTGATCGGGGCAGACGAGGGTGGGTGGGGCCTCGTGCCCGAGCCTGTGGCCGCGACCGCCATAGCGGAAACGCCAATACCTGCGGCCGGGCTCGGGCCCGAGGAACCCGACAAACCTGCTCCGTCGGAGGGAGCAGAGGATGAGGCCTCTGCAGACATGGAGGTCTCCCTCGCTCCCACCATGCTAAAAAGAAGGCGCGATCCCCTGGAAGAGGAGGAGGAAGGTCCCGCCGAGCAGGGGGAGTCATCGCCCGCCGCGGGTACTGCGCCCCTGCCCCCCCGCTGTCGTCATCACCGGCGATCGGCAGGGGTCGCCTGTCCCTCGGGAGGCTGAGGTAGATGTGTCTGTCCGGCACGTGCCTCCCGGGGATGGGGACGAGACCCTGCCCGTGGGGGGGGTCGTGGAACAACCCGCGGCGGTTATTGACATTTTATCAGTACCGTTACCCCTCGCCGGGTCGGGCGGCCTGAGGTCTGGGTCGGGCGACCTCGAGGAAAATGAGCTCGCCCAATGCGACCCGGACATCTCCCAGGGGCTGCTCGACCTGGTAGAAGTTTTAATTCAAAACACCCCATCCACTGGGTCGGAGGTTGGTGGTGGGGAGGAGGATGGCCCCCTGGCTGCGTCTCTGGTGCCGGACGTACTGGAGGAGCTGGGAATTGTTCTCTCCCCGGTTTCTCTGGCCGTTCTGGCGTCTGAGGCGGGGGGGGGACTCCAAACCGTCGCCGTCTTCTGGCCGGAGCCCCTAGAGGAGCCCAGGGAGGAATCCTCTGCCACCGATCCTGGGGGTGGGATCTGGGCGGAGGCGGGGCCGGCTGGTGCAGCCGAGCCGTTCGCTGCGCACTGCGCGACGGATGGGTTGGCTGCTGGTGACGACCCCCTGGAGGAGGATGGGGACTCGGTGATGGGCACGGAGGACGATTTCAACTCCAGCGCCGACGAGGCGCTGGATGACCTCGTGCCCCTCACTGAGTCTCCCCTCATTCCCGTAAGGGAGCTCCGGGACTTTATGGCCACGTGCCTGAGTCGGCACAATAAGATCCGGCTGGCCCTCGACAGGTGGTTGGAGCTGGCGCTGCTCATCGTGTCCGTCCGCGCCACCGTTAAAATCATGGGCGTGGACGAGGGCGTGAACCCGCTCGAGCTGCGTCGGCTCAGAACGTTCTTCACTGGGCTGCTGAGGAAGCGGCGGCTGACCAGCGGCTGCGCTCCCTCCCCCCGTTAGGTGTAGGTAGAGGTTGCACTATGCTTCTGACATGAAGATAACCATAGCCAGCCTCAACATCAACGGCAGCAGGGAGGCGCGCCGCAGGTTCAATAATTTCTCGGTCCTTCGGGACGGGAAGTATGCGGTGTGCTTCCTGCAAGAAACCCACACCGTTCCGGGAGACGAAGCCACGTGGCTCCTGGAGTGGCAAGCAGGGGCCAACATGAGTCACCTCTCCAACAATTCCAGCGGAGTGGCTATCTTGCTGGCCCCGTATTTTCAGCCGGAGATCTTGGGGGTCAAGGAGCACGTGCCGGGCCGCTCGCTCCAGGTCACTGTTTGCCTGGGGGGCGTGCTGCTCCATCTAGTGAACGTGTACACCCCTCAGACCGGTGCGCAGCAAGTGCGCTTCTTCGAAGAAGTGTCCGCTCTTTTGGGCTCCGTCGACGTGGGCGAGTGTGTCATCCTCAGGGGGGATTTTAACTGCACCCTTGAGGCGAGGGACCGTTCGTGTCCCCCGCGAAGCCTGGCAGCGATGGAGAAGTTGAGGGACCTGGTCGGGTCCTTTGACTTGGTGGACGCCTGGCGAAATCTCCACCCCAACTCCAACGCCTTCACCAGCGTGAGGTCTGGGGGAGGAAGGTCCAGAATCGACCGCCTCTACATTTCCTGGGCGTACGTCCCCTGCATTCCGGCGGCTTCCATGCGGCCGGTGCCGTGCACGGACCACCACCTGGTGTGGGCGGAGCTCGCTCCACTGCGCGCGCCGGGGTTCCGCATACTGGCATTTTAACAACCTGCTGCTGGAGGACGTGCGGTTCCGGGATTCGTTTCGTCAGTTCTGGGCCAACTGGAGAAGGAAGCGGGGGGGCTTCCCCTCCTTGAGGCTATGGTGGGACGTGGGCAAGGCTCACGTCCGTCTCTTCTGTCAGGAGTACGGGAAGGGGTTGACCAAGAGGCAGGAGGCCCGGGTCGGGCGGTTGGAGAAGGAGGTGCTCGACCTGGAGTCCCATCTCGGTCAGGTCGTCGAGGACCCAGCCCTGCGGAAGGTGTACGAAGGGAAGAAGGGCGCGCTGAAGGACCTGCAGCTCGTCGGGTCCCGAGGCGCGTACGTGATGTCGCGGATCCAGCTCCTGCGGGACCTGGACCGCGGCTGCCCCTTCTTCTACTCGCTGGAAAAAAGATGGGGGGTCCGTAAGCAGCTCTTGGGGTTGCTGGCCGACGACGGATCTCTGGTCTTGAATCCGGAGGGAATCAGCGCGGAGACCTACGCCTATTACGGATCTCTGTTCTCTCCAGATCCATCCAGCGAGGATGCACGCAGAGTTTTGTGGAAGGACCTGCCGAAGGTCAGCCCGGAGGGCGCCGAAAAATTGGACACTCCGCTAAGCCTGGCGGAGCTGACCGGCGCCCTCCGCCAGCTCTCCAGGGGAAAGTCCCTGGGGCTGGACGGGCTGACCGTGGAGTTCCACAGGGCATTCTGGGATGTCTTGGGGGGCGACTACGCGCTGGTCCTGGGGAAAGTTTGGCGACCGGGGAGATGCCTCTCTCTTGGCGCAGGGCGGTTATTGTCCTGCTGCCTAAGAAGGGCGATCTCCGCCTCCTTAAGAACTGGCGCCCGGTCTCCCTCCTCAGCACGGACTATAAAATCTTTGCCAGGGCCATGTCTGCTCGCCTTGGCACCGTGCTGGCCCACATGATCCACCCCGACCAGTCCTACACGATCCCGGGCCGGACCATCCACGATAACATCCATCTGTTCCGGGACCTGGTCCACCACGCCCAGAGGGCTGGTCTGTCGGTTGCCTTCCTTTCCCTGGATCAGGAGAAGGCGTTTGGCAGGGTGGATCACGAGTATTTCGTCGGGACTCTGCACGCATTCGGGTTCGGGACGCATTTCGTCGCCCGGATCCGACTTCTGTACACCGCCGCGGAGTGTCTGATTAAAGTTAACGGGTCCTTGATGGCGCCCCTTCGCTTCGGGAGGGGGGTGCGTCAGGGATGCCCCATGTCCGGTCCGTTATACGCCGTTTGCGTGGAGCCTTTCCTGCGCCTCTTGCAGGAAAGAGGCCAGGAGAGGCCTCAGAGCAGCGGCGGCAGGCAGCGAGAGGCGGGACCTGTGGGAGACTCGGCGGCGAGGTATAAAAGCGGCAGCGAGGCCAGGAGAGGCCTCAGAGCAGCGGCGGCAGGCAGCGAGAGGCGGGACCTGTGGGAGACTCGGCGGCGAGGTATAAAAGCGGCAGCGAGGCCAGGAGAGGCCTACCAAACTCCAGTCTGCGAGCTCGGTAGTTGCAGGGAGGTAAAAAGTAATCGGGGTGTGACGTCACCAGGGAGCAGGTAAGTGATTGGTTGGTGAGTATTTCTCTCTTTTCATTACAAGCTTGAATTCTGTGGTGTTAAATTTCTAGGGGCTCTGTTGTGGTGAGGACAGTTGGTAAATAAAGCGCCCTAGAGTATACCTGTAACTGGGGTATTGAATAAATTTTTAGATTAATTAAAGGAGTAAGTCATGGCAGGAGAGCTCAGACCCGTGTTCTGCTCCTCCTGCTCTATGTGGGAAATCAGGGACGCTGCCAGTGTCCCTGGCGACCATGTGTGCGGGAAATGCATCCAGCTGCAGCTACTTGTAGACCGCATTGTGGCGCTCGAGCTGCGGGTGGATGAATTTTGGAGCATACGCGATGCTGAAAGGCTCGTGGATAGCACGTTTAGCGAGTTGTTCACGCCTCAGGGTAGGGCAGCACAGGGGGTGACCATCAGGCGGAGCAACAAAGGCAGGCAGGTAGTGCAGGGAACCCCTGCGGACATCCCCCTTTCAAACAAGTATACCGCTTTGGATACTGTTGAGGGGGATGACTCACCAGGGGAAGGCAGCAGCAGCCAACTTCCTGGCACTGGCGGTGCTCCTGCTGCCCAGGAAGGGGGGAAAAAGAGTGGGAGAGCAATAGTGGTAGGGGATTCTATAGTAAGGGGAACAGATAGGCGTTTCTGTGGCCGTAGACGTGAATCCAGGATGGTTTGTTGCCTCCCTGGTGCCAGGGTCAAGGATGTCACTGAGCGGCTGCAGGGCATTCTGGAGGGGGAGGGTGAACAGCCAGTGGTCGTGGTCCACATTGGTACCAACAACATAGGTAAAAAGAGGGATGAGGTCCTGCAGCAAGAATTTAGGGAGCTAGGTGAAGGATTAAAGAGCAGGACCTCAAGGGTTGTAATCTCTGGATTACTCCCGGTGCCACGTGCTAGTAAGTATAGAAATAGGAAGATAGAACAGATGAATGCGTGGCTAAAGGGATGGTGCAGGGGGGAGGGCTTTAGTTTCCTGGATCACTGGGTCTGCTTCTGGGAAAGGTGGGACTTGTACAAGTCGGACGGTTTACACCTGAACCAGAGGGGAACCAATATCCTTGCGGGGAGGTTTGCTAGCACTGCTGGGGGGGGTTTAAACTAACTTGGCAGGGGGATGGGGTACAGAGTGGGGCTATAGTAGGGGGTGATTTACAGCCAAATACAGAGGGAAATACAAGTCAGCTGGGAAGGCAAAGCAAATATGTGAAGGCAAAAGAGAATATGGCAGGGCTGGAAGGCATTTATTTTAATGCAAGGAGTCTTGCAAATAAGGCGGATGAACTGAAGTTGTTGTTGAACACATGGGAGTACGATATTGTTGCTATCACGGAGACATGGTTGAGGGAGGGTCAGGACTGGCAGCTCAATATTCCGGGGTATAGAATCTTCAGGCGAGACAGAGGGGGGTGTAAAAGGGGAGGGGGTGTTGCAATATTAATTAAGGAGTCAATTACTGCTGTAAGGAGGGATGATATATTAGCGGGTTCCTCTAATGAGGCCATATGGGTAGAACTTAAAAACAAAAAGGGGGCAAGCACTTTGCTGGGAGTGTACTATAGGCCCCCAAACAGTCAGGGGGAGATAGAGGAACAGATATGTAGGCAAATCTCAGAAAAGTGCGAAAATAATAGGGTAATAATAGTGGGGGATTTCAACTTCCCCAATATAAATTGGGATAGTCAGAGTGTGAAAGGCTTAGAGGGGGCAGAATTCTTAAAGTGCATCCAGGAGAGCTTTTTGAGCCAACATGTAGAAAGTCCTACAAGAGAGGGGGCGGTACTGGACCTAATTCTGGGGAATGTAGCCGGGCAAGTGGTGGAAGTGTCAGTAGGAGAGCATTTTGGTGACAGTGACCACAATTCGGTGAGATTTAAGGTGGTCATGGAAAAAGACAAAGACGGCCCAGAAATAAGGGTTCTAAATTGGGGGAAGGCCGATTTTAATATGATAAGGCAGGATCTGGCCAAATTGGACTGGGAGCAGCTACTTATAGGAAAATCCGCATCAAAACAGTGGGAGACTTTCAGAAGGGAAATAGAGAGAGTACAACGCCAACATGTTCCTGTAAAGGTCAAGGGTGGGACCAACAAGCAAAGGGAACCTTGGATGACAAGGGATATACAAAAATGCATTAGAAATAAAAGGGGGGCTTTTGGCAGTTACAAAAGACTAAAGACGGAAGAAGCCCTAGAGGAGTATAAAAAATGCAGGGGCATACTTCAAAAAGAAATTAGGAGGGCGAGGAGGGGCCATGAAATAACACTGGCGAGCAAAATAAAGGAAAATCCTAAGATGTTTTATAAGTATATTAAGGGCAAGAGGATAACCAGGGAAAGGGTAGGGCCCATTAGGGACCAAAGTGGCAATCTGTGTGTAGAGCCAGATGATGTAGGCGGGGTTTTAAATGAATTTTTTGCATCTGTGTTCACTATGGAGAAAGACGATGCAGACATAGAAATCGGGCAAGGGGGCTGTGACATATTTGAACATATTAGCATCGAGAGGGAGGAGGTGCTAGCGGTTTTAGCAGGCCAAAAAGTGGATAAATCCCCAGGCCCAGACGAGATGTATCCCAGGCTGCTGTGGGAGGCAAAGGAGGAGATTGCAGGGGCTCTGACACAAATTTTCAGAACCTCTCTGGCCACAGGGGATGTACCAGAGGACTGGAGAACAGCTAACGTAGTACCATTATTCAAGAAGGGTAGCAGGGATAAACCAGGGAATTACAGGCCAGTGAGCCTAACATCTGTGGTAGGGAAATTATTGGAAAAAATTCTGAGGGACAAAATTAGTCTCCACTTGGAGAGGCAAGGATTAATCGGGGATAGTCAGCATGGCTTTGTCAAGGGTAAATCATGTCCGACAAATCTGATTGAATTTTTCGAGGGGGTGACTAGGGGGGTGGATGAGGGAAATGCTGTGGATGTGGTTTACATGGACTTCAGTAAAGCTTTTGACAAAGTCCCGCATAGGAGACTGGTCAAGAAGGTAAGAGCCCATGGGATCCAGGGTGCCTTGGCGCGTTGGATCCTAAACTGGCTGAGTGGCAGGAGGCAGAGGGTGATGGTCGAAGGTTGCTTTTGTGACTGGAAGCCTGTGTCCAGTGGGGTACCTCAGGGATCGGTGCTGGGTCCCTTGTTGTTTGTGATCTACATAAATGATTTGGATGAGAATGTAAAAGGTATGATCAGTAAGTTCGCAGATGACACGAAAATTGGTGGGGTGGTAAATTGTGAGGAGGAAAGCCTCAGGCTACAGGACGATATAAACGGGTTGGTCAGATGGGCGGAAAAGTGGCAAATGGAATTTAACCCTGAAAAGTGCGAGGTGATGCATTTTGGACGGACAAATAAGGCAAGGGAATACACAATGAGTGGTAGGACCCTAGGAAGTACAGAGGGTCAGAGGGACCTTGGTGTACATGTACATAGATCCCTGAAGGCAGCGGAACAGGTAGATAAGGTGGTTAAAAAGGCATATGGGATACTTGCCTTCATTAGCCGAGGCATAGAATATAAGAGCAGGGAGGTTATGATGGAACTGTACAAAACGCTGGTGAGGCCACAGCTGGAGTACTGTGTGCAGTTCTGGTCGCCTCACTATAGGAAGGATGTGATTGCTTTGGAGAGGGTGCAGAGAAGATTCACCAGGATGTTACCTGGGATGGAGCGCCTCAGCTATGAAGAGAGGCTGGACAGGCTGGGGTTGTTTTCCTTGGAGCAAAGAAGGCTGAGGGGGGACCTGATTGAGGTGTACAAAATGATGAGGGGCATAGATAGGGTAGACAAAGAGGAACTTTTCCCCTTAGTAGGGGGGTCAATAACAAGGGGGCATAGATTCAGGGTAAGGGGCAGGAGATTTAGAGGGGATTTGAGGAGGAACTTTTTCACCCAGAGGGTGGTTGGAATGTGGAACTCAATGCCTGAAAGGGTGGTAGAGGCAGGAACCCTCACAACATTCAAGAAGCATTTGGATGAGCACTTGAAATGCCATTGCATACAAGGCTATGGACCAAATGCTGGAAAATGGGATTAGACTGGACAGGGATGGATGGGCGGCGCAGACACGATGGGCCGAAGGGCCTCTTTCTGTGCTGTAAAACTCTATGACTCTATGACTCTATGAGAAGCGGTTGACGGGACTGGCTCTGCAAGGGCCAGGCATGGAGGTGGTCCTCTCGGCTTATGCTGATGACGTGCTCCTCACGGTCACGGATCCCGCTGACTTGTGGAGGATGCGGGAATGCCAGCAGATTTACTCGGACGCATCCTCCGCCAAGATCAACTGGGAGAAATGTTCCGGACTCCTGGTGGGTCAGTGGCGAGTGGACTCCCTGCCGGAGGAGTTCAGGCCTTTCGCCTGGAGCACCACGCACCTCCTCTATTTGGGAGTCTACCTTAGCCCTGCCGACGACGCCTGGCCGGCGAACTGGCAAGAGCTGGAGGCCAAAGTCACCGCTCGCCTAGGATGCTGGACAGGACTGCTCCGAGTGTTGTCCTACAGAGGTCGAGCACTGGTCATAAACCAGCTGGTGGCCACCATGTTGTGGTACCGGTTGGTCACTTTGATCCCTCCCCCTGCGTTTGTCGCCAAGATGCAGAAGAAGCTCATCGACTTCTTCTGGGACAAAAGGAAGCACTGGGTCTCTGCCGCGGTTCTGAGTCTCCCGCTTAGGGAGGGCGGTGAGGCGCTTGTGTGCCTTCGCACCCAGGCTGCGACTTTCCGTCTTCACACGCTGCAGAGATACCTATACGTCGAGAATCCTCCGAGATGGTGTGCGCTGGCGACGTATTTCTACCGCCAGCTGCACGGCCTCAATTACGACACGCAGCTCCTGTTTGTGAAAGTGGGCAGCAGGCGTGCCGGCCTGCGGGAGCTGCCTGTCTTCTACCAGGAACTGCTATGGGTTTGGAACTACGTCGCTTCCAGGCGGAGCTCTCCCCCGTCAGGAGCGGCGGCTCTCCTTCGGGAGCCGCTGCACAGGAATCCGCACCTCCACGACCACGGGTTCGGGCGGCTGGCGGAGGGCAGGGCTGTGCCTGGCAAGGTGACCAGAGTCGGGGACCTGCTCGATGGCGGAGGAGTGGGCTGGATGGCGCCGGAGGAGCTGGCACGGCGCCTGTCCTGGGCCAACGTCCGGCTTGCGGTCGAAGCCATCGAGTCGGTGAAAGTGGCACTGGGCCCCGGCTCCACTAGGTGTATCGAGGCAGCTCAGGCACATGGGGCGATCCCGTCTGAGCTTACCCCCGTTCAGACGGAATTCCTCATCGGCGCCCGGCCCCGAAACTCCCCTCGGGATCCGGCGCCTCACAACTTGAGCCGTCTCGAGGAAATACCCTCCATGCCTTTTCATTCCATGCGGAGGGGTTTCCAGTACGGGCTGCTCCTGCACACTCTCCACTTTGCCATCTTCGTCTGTCGTCCGGACACGCCTTGGCGTGGCGTCTTGCCGACCGGCGGAGGCGGAGGTCCCCAATGGAGGGCTCTCTACGCAGGAGTCCTCCCTTGTTCCATCGGGGACTTGGCCTGGAGGGTGTTGCACAGAGTGGTCCCGTGCAATATGGTTTTAAATAGGTTCACGGACTCCCAGGCCGCCTGTATTTTCTGCGGCCTGGAGGAGTCCGTGTTTCACATATATATGGAGTGTGAGAGGTTGCAGCCCCTCTTTCACTACTTGAAGGGGCTGCTCCTCGATTTTTGGTTGCACTTCAGTCCCACGCTCTTGATCTACGGTCACCCGGTGCGGAGGGGAGCGGGCAGGTTGGAGGACCTCCTTGTAGGCCTGTTCCTGGGCCTGGCTAAAAGAGCCATCAATTGGTCCAGGCAGCGGGCGGTCGAGGGGGTCGTCCGGCCGGATTGCCTGCCTCTCTTCCGCGGCCATGTTCGTGCCCGGGTGGCCCTGGAGATGGAGCACGCGGTGTCCGCCGGCACGCTTGAGTATTTCCGCGACCGGTGGGCGCCGCGTGGTCTGGAGTGCATCATCAACCCGGAAAACCAAAATTTTATTTTGATTTGTTAAGTTTTAGTTGAACTTTTGTTAATTACAGTCCAAGTTGTTTTTTTTTGGGTCCAAACAAAAGAGTGCCCTCCTGTTCAGACCTCATTCTCAGCATTGCTGGCTGTGCAGCTGCCTCAGCAAGCAGAAGGAGAAGGAGTAGCCAGACCAGGAGAAGAAGGAGAGTGGAAAGTGGTGGTCTCCTGACCAGGAAGAGGAGGACAACGAAAGACCACCACCACCACCTCCACTATCATCATCATAACAACTGAGGTGCCTGGAGAGAGAGGACGGAGGAGGAGAAGGAGAAAGGAGGCCAGCAACAACATCAACCAGGGGAGAGGCCTTTCCCATTACTGCCTCCCCAAATTGGCCTCCACTTCAGGAGAGGGAGAGAGGGGAGAGAAACCATCATCAACCAACACCAACTGTTCGGAAGGAGGGAGGAATATCATCTTTCAGAACATCTACAGGTGGGTGTTATTTGGGGCACTCTCCCAAAGACTTTGTATTTTAGGTGGGGGGAGAAAAGAAGAAACAAGGCCGGATCATCAAGGGGTGTCTGTGTGTGTGTGTGGCTCTTGTTAAAAACTAGGCCACACACACCACTAATAAGCACCCCTTCTATTGCCTGACCTGGGACAGCTGGAGCTGCCTAGGTGAAGTCCAATTTCATTTATTATATCGTTAAGAACTGGTGTGGGACTGAGCCTGGGGCATCTCCAGCTTTCCCAGGTGAAGACATCTTCTCCCCCTGCCAGAAGACCACCACCATCAAAAACTTTAAATTTCCATCGGAGAATGCACCCCTGCCAACACCCACCCACCCACAATCCTGAGTGGCAACCCTGCCCTTGCGGCCTCCCTCCTTCCCACCCCCCCTCTATCTCTCTCTTTGTCTCTCTCTGCCTCTTTCTCTGAGGCACCTCAATTTCATCTCTATTTATTAATTGCCTATTGAGCAGAGGGGAGAAGGCCCCTCTCCCAATTTCAATCAATAAGGGGAGAGGCGTGCCTTCATTTTAAACAGCTCCCTCTGCTCAATGGAGGACCAAAAATTACCTGAGGCCATTAACACCTTCAGGCCTGTGACTTGGGGTGAGTGTGGCCCTTATAAAAACGCCCCATAATGGCGACTGCATCTTCACCGGTGGCGGGGCCAGCCAGGACTCATGCGGGAGTGGCAGCCACAGCCACAGCTGCTCCCACTGCTTCTGCTGCCCCGTCACCTTTTAAACTCATGACAAAAAAGCTTGGGGTGAAGAGCTACACTCACCCCACTATGACCATTGAGGCCTGCGTTAAAGCCATGGCTGGGGTTGTCGGCCCCTCAGCCATCGTCGCGGCCTCAAAAATATACGGGAAGGCTGTGTTCTTCCTGGGGTCGGAGCGGGCGGTGTCCCTGGCCGTCGCCAAGGGGCTCACCGTGGGCGGGACCTTCCTGCCGGTGGATCCTCTCGAGGCCACCGCGCAGAGGATTGTCATCTTCAACGTCCCGCCCTATGTTCCTGGTGAGCTCCTCCTCCCCCATTTATGCCAACTTGGGGAGGTGAGGCCGGGGATCACGCCCATGCCGCTCGGCTTCTGGGAAGCCAGCCTTCGCCACGTCTTCTCCTTCCGGTGCCAGCTGTTTATCCAGCTGGCGGGGGAGGAGGACACCGACGGGGCGTTCGTCGTCCACCACGAGGGGACCGCCTATCGCGTCTTCTGGATGTCGGACAGTGTGCGGTGCCACGCCTGCAAGGAGGTGGGGCACATTCGGAAAAACTGCCCTGCCTCCAAGGCCGCCAGATCATCTAGTGCGGCCGAGGCTGGCGCCGCCGCCGCTTCTCCCCCCGGATCTGCCCGCGCGTCGGGAACCGCTGATGCACGGTCGACGTCAGAGGCCGATGCCACCAAGGCCCCCGGCAGGGGGGAGGGAGCATATCCGGCCGGAAGGAAGGCGCGGCAAAAATCAAAATACCTTAGGGCGGGTCCCCCCGTGGAGGGCCAGCCCTTGCCCCTTAAGCCCCTTACACCCGCGCTCCTCGCGGAGTTAATCGGGGCAGACGCGAGTGGGAGGGGCCTCGTGCCGGAGCCTGTGGCCGCAACCGCCGTAGCGGAAACGCCAATACCTGCGGCCGGGCCCGGGCCCGAGGAACCCGACGAACCGGAGGGAGCAGAGGATGCGGCCTCTGCAGACATGGAGGTCTCCCTCGCTCCCTCCGTGCTAAAAAGAAGGCGCGACCCGCTGGAAGAGTAGAAGAACCGGGAGGAGGAAGGTCCCTCCGAGCAGGGGGAGTCGTCGCCCGCCGCGGTTATTGCGCCCCCCCCCCCGCTGTCATCACCACCGGCGATCGGCAAGGGTTGCCTGTCCCTCGGGAGGCTGAGGCAGATGTGTCTGTCCGGCACGTGCCTCCCGGGGATGGGGACGAGACCCTGCCCGTGGGGGTGGGCGCGGGACAACCCGCGGCGGAGATTGATATTTTATCGGTGCCATTACCCCTCGCCGAGTCGGGCGGCCTGGGGTCTGGGTCAGGCGAGCTCGAGGAAAATGAGCTCGCCCAATGCGACCCGGACATCTCTCAGGGGCTGCTTGTCCTGGTAGAGGTTTTAATTCAAAACACCCCACCCGCTGGGTTGGAGGTTGGTGGCGGGGAGGAGGATGGCCCCCTCGCTGCGACTCTGGTGCCGGACGTACTGGAGGAGCTGGGAATTGTTCTCTCCCCGGTTTCTCCGGTCATTCTGGCGTCTGAGGCGGAGGGGGACTCCGAACAGCCGCCGGCTTCTGGCCCAGCACCCCTAGAGGAGCCCAGGGAGGAATCCTCTGCCACCGATCCTGGGGGTGGGACCCGGGTGGAGGTGGGGCCGGCTGGTGCGGCCGAGCCGTTCGCTGCGCACTGCGCGACGGACGGGTCGGCCGCTGGTGACGACCCCCTGGAGGAGGATGGGGACTCGGTGATGGGCATGGAGGACGATTTGGACTCCAATGCCGACGAGGTGCTGGATGACCTCGTGCCCCTCGCCGAGTCTCCCCTTATTCCCGTAAGGGAGCTCCGGGACTTTATGACCACGTGCCTGGGTCGGTACAATAAGATCCGGCTGGCCCTCGACAGGTGGTCGGAGCTGGCGCTGCTCATCGTGTCCGTCCGCGCCGCCGTTAAAATCATGGGCGTGGACGAGGGCGTGAACCCGCTCGAGCTGCGTCGGCTCAGAATGTTCCTCACTGGGCTGCTGAGGAAGTGGCGGCTGACCAGCGGCTGCGCTCCCTCCCCCCGTTAGGTGTAGGTAGAGGTTGCAATATGCTTCTGACATGAAGATAACCATAGCCAGCCTCAACATCAACGGCAGCAGGGAGGCGCGCCGCAGATTCAATAATTTCTCGGTCCTTCGGGACGGGAAGTATGCGGTGTGCTTCCTGCAAGAAACCCACACCGTTCTGGGAGACGAAGCCATGTGGCTCCTGGAGTGGCAAGGAGGGGTCAGCATGAGTCCCCTCTCCAACAATTCCAGCGGGGTGGCTATTTTGCTGGCCCCGCATTTTCAGCCGGAGATCTTGGGGGTCAAGGAGCACGTGCCGGGCTGCTTGCTCCAGGTCACTGTTCGCCTGGGGGGCGTGCCGCTCCATCTAGTGAACATGTACGCCCCTCAGACTGGTGCGCAGGAAGTGCGTTTCTTCGAAGATGTGTCCGCTATTTTGGGCTCCGTCGACATGGGCGAGTGCGTCATCCTCGGGGGGGATTTTAACTGCACCCTCGAGGCGAGGGACCGTTCGGGTCCCCTGCGAAGCCAAGGAGAGAACAGCTGTCAGTGTGCTGGGGAACCTTGATGTGTGGATCCCGAGTGGTAATTCCACCCAAGTTGAGAGATAGAGTGCTCAATGTGCTTCATAAGGGTCATCTGGGAGGGGTAAAAATGAGGAGCCTAGTCAGAGCATTTGTGTGGTGGCTGGGAATCGATAAAGAAATTGAGGATATGACCAAGAGATGCACAGGATGCCAGAAGGTCCAAAACGCTCCACCACAGGCCCCGCTACATCCATGGGAGTGGCCCTCATCTCCATGGCAATGGGTACACATTGATTTTGCTGGTCCATTTATGGACTCAATGTTTCTAATCGCTGTGGACACCCATTCAAAATAGCCAGAGGTCATTAAAATGTCCTCCACCACCATGGAGAAAACTATTGCAGTCCTAAGGACCATCTTCGCCAGGAATGGATTGCCAGAACAGATTTGCTCCGACAATGGGCCACAGTTTGTGTCTGAGGATTTCCGGAGGTTCCTGAAGAATAATGAGGTGAAACATTACACATCTGCCCCGTATCATCCAGCCACAAATGGATTGGCTGAGAGGTTTGTTCAGACCTTTAAAAAGGCCATAAAGGCAATGTATAATGACGACATACCACTACAACACAAGGTGGATAGTTTCTTGTTTGCTTACCGGAATGCGACACATGCAGTAACCAACCAAGCTCCAGCCGTACTGTTCTTCAACCGAAGGCTAAGATGTCGCTTGGATTTGCTCAAACCAAACATAAGACGAGATGTTGAGGATAAGCAATTCCAGCACATAAATGAGAAGCCAAGCTGGAGCTTCAAGATAGGGCAACCAGTCTTGGCCCGCGACTACCGAACAGAAAAATGGCAGCCAGGAATGATATGCACACAGCAGGGACCACTAATGTACACAGTGGACGTTGGAGCGAGCATTGTGAGGTGCCATGCTGACCAGATTCTAGAGTCACAGGAACAAGCCAAACCTGTGCCACGAGAAGGTGCACCTGGTAATCAACCTAAAGTACAGATTGCGTCTACCTCAGAAGCAGTGGTATTGGAAGCTGACGAACCAACCAGTGACCATGAACCAGAATCAGCTTCGCCGCAAGAACAGGATACTCGAGAAAGGTGCTATCCAGTCAGGATCAGGAAGCCTCCTCAAAGACTGAACTTATAAATGATTATTTCAGTTGATGTATATAATATCCAGAAAGTTGTAATTAGTTATTATTTAGTTGTTAAATGAATGTTATGTACTGTTTATCTAAAAGGGGAGGAATTGTTGTGTATGTACCTTTAAGGGAAGAACTGGTTTTAGACTGCAGTACCGGCAGTGACCACCCCTGTATAAAAGGCCCTAGCAGGCTTCTGTATTTCAGTCTGACGTTGCCCTCCTGTTCAGTAAAGTACCTGTTAAACTGTTCTCCCGAAGTCCGTGTATTATTGAGGCGCGGACTTTACAAGTTTATCTGTGGATGCCGATACGCTGATTGAGTTGAGGCATTCCAGCCTCCAGATTGTCAAATGTGGACCCCTCTGTGAGCTCCAATTCATGAAAGTGACCTGGACCCCCAAAAAAGCTCCCCAATGTATTTTATTTTTTTAAATAGCAGGTGGCTGAAGAGGACATGGTTACCATCAGGAAGAAGGGTCCTGCGAGGGCACTGGAGTATCCAGCTGTACGGGCTTGGTGGGCACTTGTGATGCACCTGTCGCATGTAAATTAGGTGCCTTCCCACTGACCCTGCAAACTCGGGGAGGGTCAGCGCAGGAAAATGTCGATGGACACAATCCCTGTGGAATCGTGTTCCAAGGAATTTGGGGGAAAGTAGCTGATTGTGACTGTATTACAAAGCTAAATTGAGTGCTCAGTGTTTTGATACTTGAATTAAAAGCATTCCCCTTGATGATGGTAAATATTTATAGCATGCTATCAATTCTATACTATTGTAACATACAATATCTGTTTGGTTTGGTCGTGGAGTATTTTCAGTTTGATTTTACTGTCGAGCAATGAATGAAGGACAAAGGTAATGGGGGATATTTTTACTGGGCAGAATAAGGATCGTAGCCCCCATTAAAATGGAGGGGAAAAAAGCTTACCACCACATTCCCACTCCTGATCCACACAGTGCCAACTTTGGAATGGCCTACCACATGGCATCCCGAGAGCTCGCCTGATTCAGCCGGTAGGGCCTTTCGCTATCTAAATCTGGTTCCTATGAAGGACATAGGACGTCGATTGCCATTTTGGGACAGAACTGGATGGAGTGTGTGCTGCGTTTGCAAAGATAATCCAGAGACCGCAAGCAGAGTTCAGTTCATGCTGCTTTTATAATGGCTGCCACACACACACACCCAGGCACAAGCAATCGAATACCTATACACAATACAATGATAACAGCACTATCAAACTCCATGTGCTCAGGCTAAGGCAATCGAGAACCTATCCCCAATGTCAGACATAACATTTCCTCCCCCCTCACAGAATTTCAAACATGAAATGTAGTGACAAAGTCCTGTAGGTGGCCAGGGCGAGAACGTGTACGAACAGGCCGAGGTGCGGACTGGTGAAGAGCAGGCTGAAGTGGGGACTGGTGAGGAACAGGCTGAGGCACAACATCTGCTTGGGGGTTGGCTGGCTGAGCCACATGTGCATCCCGCCACTTTGGGGGTAAGGCTTGGGGATTAGGTCCGTATAATCCCGCATCAGGGGGTGCTGGCACCTTCCGAAGGCGGCTGGCATGCCACCGAGAGCCGTCAGTGAGGCAGAAAGTGGCTGGTCCAAGTTGGCGGTTGATTTGGAGAGGGGAGGACCAGAATGACTCCATCTTATTGTTGCGGTGAGGCCTGCGGACTCTGACCCAATCGGAGACTGAGATGTTGGGCGCCTTGGCCCTCTTCGACTGGTCGACGCGGAGCTTCATCTTCTCCTGCTGTCTAGCGACTGTGGCTTGAGCCGGTGGAGCAGGGCTCTGAGCTAGCGAGGGGCGGAGTCTGCCAAGGGGCAGCATGAGCTCACGGCCTAGCATGAGGGATGCAGGTGAGACCCCTGTAGTGGAATGCTGGGAGGCTCTGTAGTGCAGCAGTGTGTGGAGGAGGGCCTTGTCAAACGCACACCCCTGGGATAGGTGTGCTCTGAGGCCATTTTTCAGTGTCTGGTTAAAACGCTCCACCCCCCCATTTGACTCAGTGTGCGTACGTGACGGATGCCCTCGCTCTCAAGGTAAGAGGAGAGTTCTGAAGAGACCATTTGGGGGCCATTGTCTGTGGTGATGGCCTTTGGATGCCCCCAGCGGGAGAAGAGGGACTCAAGGATATCAATGGTGACCCGAGAGGTGACGGAGCCCATGGCAGTGACCTCTGGCCATTTTGAGTGCAGGTCATAGGTCACCACTAGGAACCGTTGATGGTGGGGGACACCATGGATCTCCCCGCAGACGTCTAGCTGCAGGTGCTCCCAGGGCTGAGAGGGACAGGCAAGGGGTTGCAGGGGTGGAGGAGCTTGGTGGCCAGTCTTGCCACTTACAAGGCAGGCTGCACAGTCCTTGACCAGGGCCTTGATTTCCCTGTCGATACCCGGCCACCACACTAGGTCTCGGCATCGTTGTTTGAGCTTCACTATGCCCAAGTGGCCCACGTGCGCCATGGATAAAACACGCGCACAAAGGGCACTTGGGACCACAGTGCAGAGCCCATGTGCAACACAGGAGTCATTCCAGCAGGAGAGCTCCTCTTTAACTCTGGAGTAGGCAGACAGTTCCTCAGGCACCTTGCGAGGCCAGCCATCTCTGATGAAGGTGCACAGTTGGGAGAGGGCCGGATCCTGTTCAGAGGCCTCTTTGAGCTCCTGGAGAGAGACTGTGGTTTGGAGAGGCGTGTGCAGCATCTGGACGATATCCTGTTCCACATGGTCAGACCCAACGAGTGGGGCTGGGGCAGAGACAGTGCGGGAGTGCAGATCTGCAACAACATTGTCACGTCCTGGTGTGAACTGGAGACTGAAATTGTATTGGCGAAGGCGGTCAGACCAGCGGTGTAAACGCAGTGGTCTGTGGCCCGTGCCGGATGTTGACATCAGGGCAGTGAGAGCCTGGTGATCGGTTCGCAGGGTGAAGGCACGGCCATACGTGTACAGGTGCCACCGCTCACATGCCCAGACGCACGCCAGCGCCTCACGCTCGCCTACTGAGTACTTCTGTTCGGTGGGGCTGAGGGCTCGGGAGGCAAAGGCGATTGGTTTCTCCACTCCATTCTGTATCTGCGATAACACCGCCCCCACAGCTGCAGCGGACGCGTCGCAGGTGACGAGGGTGGGGCTGGCGACGTCAAAGTGAGCCAACACTGGAGGCGACGTGAGCTGCGATTTGAGGAGGCGAACAGCTTCCGTACAGGCTTGTGACTACACCCAGGGCTCATCCTTTCGCAGGAGCTGGCGCAGTGGGGCTGTGGTGGCTGAGTACTGGGGCAAAAACTTCAGGTAGTACCCAGTCATGCCAAGGAAGGAGGCAACCTGTGCTGCAGAGCTGGGTTCTGGGATGCTGTGAATGGCATCCACGTTTGACTGGAGTGGGGATATACCATCAGCCGACAACCGAAACCCCACAAATTCAATCTCTGAAACAGCAAAGGCACACTTTTCGCCATTCAGTGTGAGCTTGTGTTTTGCTAGAGCCATGAAAACTCTGCGAAGGCGTTCGTCGTGAGTGGAGGTCGAGGGCCCATGCACGATGATGTCATCCAGGTAGATGGCCACCCCAGGAATGCCCGCGAGCACAGAGGACATCACCTTTTGGAAGCAGCTGGGTGCAGAGCTAAGTCCAAATGGCATCCTGGTGTACCGAAAGACGCCAGCATGTGTCACAAAAGCAGTGAGGTCCCTGCTGCTGGGGTGGAGGGGAACCTGTAGATAGCCCTTTCGAAGGTCCAGTTTCGAGAACGGGATGGAACCATAGAACTGCGCTGTGAGTGCCTCTGACATGGGCAGTGGATATTTGTCAGGGATTACGGCCTTATTCACTGCTCGAAGATCGACACAGACACGTAGACCACCTGACTTTTTCGTTGCGACCACCAGGTTGGAGACCCATGGGGAGGCATCAACTGGTTCGATGATGCCAGCTTCCAGTAGCTGCTTTAGTTCAGCTGTGACCCCGTCACGGAGAGCAAGCGGGATGCGGCGCAGTGGCTGAATGACAGGGGCAATGGTGGAGTCAACCATGGGCTGGTGGGTGAAGGCAGTCAGGCAGCCCAGACCCTCGAAGAGTGCTGGCCATGTTTGGCGCCACGGTGAGGCGACGTGCAGAATCGCAGACCCGCCGGTGTCCAAGAGAGAAAAACCCAGGTCAGTGAAAAGATCCAGTCCCATCAGGTTAGCTCCTTGGCGTGCCACATGAAAACAAAAATCTGGCAAAACTTTTGTTCCATAGCGTACAGTGAGGTTGACTGAGCCCACTAGTCCAATTTATGAATGACCATACCCGCAAAGGGCAGTGGAGGGCGCAGAGAGTGGCAGGGAGCTGAAAAAGCATTTGAATGTGTCCACATTCAGCAGTGAGACGCTGGCACCGGTATCCAATAACAGAGGGATGCATACATCATTCAGGTTAATTGTGCATGACTTGAAAGCCACTACTGGCCCAGAGCTCACGTTGTGAATTATAGGCCAACTGCTTGAGGACTGAGAGTGTTCATCTGTAGCAACAGGGGCAGAGCGGCAGACCTTGGCAAAGTGATTTTGTTTTCCACAATTGCGACAGGCTTGGCCGCGCGTGGGGCAATTCTGCACTCTGGTAGCATGTGAACGAGACCCGCAGTTTCCACACTGTTGCCGCGGTAGCGCACGTTGCTGCCATCGCGCGAGCATTACCGTGTCAGGGCTGTCGGGGCCGAGGGTGCCGTCACTGGGTGTGTTTGCTAGTTTCGCTGCACATTCGGCTGCAGACTCCACTTGAAAGACAATGTTGACTGCCTGTGGCAATGACAGATCGTCAGACTCGAGTAACAGTCTTTCACGCACTCTCACGTTGTTGGTGTGCTCTATTCGTTGATCACGCACCATCTCATCTTGTAGCGCACCGAACTTGCACAAGCTAGCTAACCCCCTCAAATTAGCCACGTATTGATGCACTGACTCACCGGGAAGTTGGTGACGCTGTCTAAAAATGAATCGCCGCAGGAGGGCACTTTGTGGGGCAGAGAAGTGTGTGCTTAACAGAGTCACAGCCACATCATACGTTTGAATTGAGTCTGCTGTGCATAATGTTCCAAGAACACGCTGGCCCTCCGCTCCCAAGCAATGGGATAACAGTGCCTTTTTCCGAGCCGTACTCACAGTTTCTAGTCCAAGAGCAATGAGGTAGGTTTCAAAGGACTGTAACCAGCGAACCCATGGGATCGGGGGCTCACCTGGTAGTGCAAGGAAGGGAGGAGGTGGTGGAAGAGAGATTTCAGCCATCCTTGTCGCCAAATGTTACGTTTGCAAAGATAATCCAGAGACCGCAAGCAGAGTTCAGTTCATGCTGCTTTTATAATGGCTGCCACACACACACACCCAGGCACAAGCAATCAAATACCTATACACAATACAACGATAACAGCACTATCAAACTCCATGTGCTCAGGCCAAGGCAATCGAGAACCTATCCCCAATGTCAGACATAACAGTGTGCACTGTGTATGCTCCGCCCAGTTTCACCTGGTGATCCAGCCGAAGGGAAGCCAAAAAGGTGAGTTTTAATTATTTTTGTGGGGCCTAGAGGAGCTTCTCTGGGCTCCACAAAAATAATTTGGGCTGCTACCATACAGGGCTCCCCCCCACCCCACCCCCGACCTACAGTGATGCTGGTCAGTTCAGCCTCTGAGCCACCCTATATTACTCCAGCCTGGAGCCGGTGAGTTGCAGTGGCCATACATTTGGTGCCCACCGACCACATGGAAATGAGACCAGGCCCTCAAAATGGACTCGGCCTCCCATCGGCACCATTAGACCATGGACCGTGCGCGCCGCCACCTGATAGTTAAAATCTACCCCAATAGCTCTGAAATTGTGCTTGTTTTCAGATTTCCAGCAGCTGTGGGTGGATGGTGTTAAGATACAGATCAGCCATGATCTGAATGAAGGGTAGAACAGGCTTGAGGGGCTGAATGGCCAACTCCTGTTCCTATGCAGTATTTTTCTTATTGTTGTAATAGCCAGAAGTGAAAGTTGTTAACTTTTTGGGTTGTTGCTGGAAGGATTGTGATCATAACCGTCAACTTTTTTCAGAGTTTCCAAGGCTGTTGCCTCGAATTTATGGCGGACAAGCAGGAGAATCCCTATGACTATTTCACTTAAGGTATGGTTGTGGGAAAGCTTTCATCCTGTGCACAATGTCATTGTAACTATTAAGAAAATTAATTACAGCAGGTTCACTCTATACTGTTGCCTCTTGGAACTATTTTACAGCAACAGATACCAGTTGAATTAAATTCAAAACATGATAACCAATAATTTTCCATTTCCAATAAACTCACAAAGCCCAATTTTTGTCCAGTTAAATTATTTTGGGTTTGGTATAGTACATCCAAATAAGGATCATAATCCCTCTGCACAAATGATCAAAATATTCTTCTGCACACATGCTAGTACCAATTCTTTGGCAAGTATAATCTTAATGACTGGAAAATCATAAGTAGGGTGACCTCCATATCCCATTCTTCAAACTGCGCTCCCATCAAGTGGGGTTATGCACCAGGAGCCTCACCTCACAACATTTACCTTCATAAGTCTTCATATGCATCAATACCAAGCATTAAAGCACTCATTTGAGTTATCAAAGTCCTTGTCAAATTTTTCTTGTAGAACGACACTGAGAAATATCTAAGCAGGTTACAGTAACCACATACAATCTGAAAAGAATTCTATTAGATGAATGAAGGGGCTAAAGGTCTTTATTTTTAAAATCCATATCTTGCAATATCAGGATAGCTTGTGGCCTTGGCTTGTAAATTGCCCCAGTTTATAATCCTGCTGTTTGTTGCAATACTGAGAATTTTATGAGATAAACTGACAGCAAGCTGTGGTTTGAAATTGCATTGGCAATATCATGCTGTGAACAGTGTGCTAACTTGCAAGAGTAATTTTTCTAATCTTTTCAATAACAGCTACTGGAATGATGTTTTAAATCTAATAATTGACTTAAATGTTTTAAATGTATTTCTCAATTACTAATCATAATTACATAAGTAAAATTTAATGCGCCTAATATTTTAGCAATGAAAATGTAATTTTATTCCAATGTGTTACTCTAATTTAAAAATCTAGCTAAAGATGTAATTCTTGAAGCATGAAAAAGTATGATTTTCCAAGTTCAACCTTGGTATTGTTAGCAGTGTTGAGATTGTAGTTGGTTATTGAAATAGAGCAGAAAGGGAAAGGCAGTAGTCAGTCACCCTCACCAGTCATGGTATTGCTGTTGAAGGGATAATTACTAGTCCTAGCCCCTTTAGGGCTACCCCGGATCAAGCGTATTTCTCAAGATGTTCACTTTCAACTAAAGTTTGAGGTAGCCGAATCCTAAAGATGCTTAATTGGGTCTAAAGGTCCGGGCTGTCTCTCCCTAAAGGAAAGGAACAACCCGAGAATGTTACCATCCTCCAGATAGCACTTTTAATAAGTTTAGCTAGACTGTAACATTGCGGATATTAGGGTCTGGAAAACTCCCCCAGAACAGTAACTCTTCACCAAAGAGTATACAGAAATTGAGTTTGTGAGTTTTTGATACAGAAGTCTTATGTGAGACAATTCTAAAAATATATAGATTTATTAAAGAACCAACATGCAATTTACAGTTGGTGAGTCAATCGCAACATTAACAGTTCCAAAAAGAGAAAACTTACGATCTTATTATCAGATAATCTTACTTTTAAATCTTAACTTCGCTACAGTATTACAGTTCTTATACAGGCAGGATATCCACCAATATCAATTATTTGTCCACTCTGCAAGTTTATTAATGTCTTCCTGTAATTTGTTGCAGTCCTCCTCAGTATTGACTATCCCCCCAAATTTGGTGTCATCCGCAAATTTAGAAATTGTGTTTTTGATTCCAAAGTCTAAATCGTTAATATAAATTGTGAACAACAGTGGTCCCAGCACTGATCCTTGTGGAACACCACATCCCACCTTCTGCCACTCTGAATAGCTACCCTTTACCCCTACTCTCTGCTTTCTATCTTGAAGCCAGCTAGCTGTCCATTCTGCTACTTGTCCCCTGACTCCACATTCTCTGACCTTATTCATTAGTCTATTATGGGGTACCTTATCAAAGGCCTTTTGAAAATCTAGATAAATTACATCCACTCCATTACCCTTGTCTATTCTCTCTGTTACCTCTTCAAACAATTCAATGAGGTTGGTCAAGCAAGACTTTCTCTTTTGAAGTCAATGCTGACTATTCATTATTATTTTTGTTTTCTAGATGTTCTTCTATTTTCTCCTTTAGTAGGGATTCTATTATTTTTCCTATCACCAATGTTAAGCTGATTGATCTATAGTTCCCTGGACATGTTCTATCTCCCTTCTTAAAGATGGTTATTACATTAGCTATCCGCCAGTCCTCTGGCACTACACCTTGTTTTAACAAATTATTAAATATGTGCAGTAATGCCTCTGCTATCTCCTCCCTAGATTCTTTTAAAATGCGCGGATGTAATTTGTCAGGACCAGGGGTTTTATCCTCTTAGTTTGATTAGTTTATTTAATATATCCCCTCTTTTTATTTTAAATGCAGTTATCTCATTACTAATCTCATCATCCAATGTCATGTCCACTTGTTCTATCTCCCTGGTAAATATTGAAGCAAAGTAATTATTTAATATTTCTGCCATCTCTCTATCGCTGCCTGTGGTATTATTCTGTCCCTCCCTTAGTGGCCCTTTTCCCATCCTGACCTTCCTTTTTTTATTTATGTGCCTGTAAAATATTTTACTATTTTGTTTTATGTTCCTTGATAATTGAACTTCATAGTTCCACTTTGCATTCCTAATTGTATTATTGATTTCTATCCTAATCTCTTCATATTCTAATGTAAGAACATAAGAAATAGGAGCAGGAATAGGCCACTTTGCCCCTCGAGCCTGCTCCGCCATTCAATAAGGCTGATCTTGGCCTCAAAGCCACTTCCCCGCCTGCTCCCCATAACCCTTCACTCCCTTATCTTGCAAAAATCTGTCTATCTCCACCTTAAATGTATTTAATGACCCAGCCTCCACAGCTCTCTGGGGCAGAGAATTCCACAGATTTACGACCCTCTGAGAGAAGAAATTCCTCCTCATCTCAGCTCTAAAAGGGCGACCCTTTATTCTAAAACTGTGCCCCCACGTTCTAGATTTCCCCACGAGGGGAAACATCCACTCTGCATCTACCTTGTCGAGCCCCCTCAGTATCTTATATATTTCAATAAGATCACCTCTCATTCTTCTAAATTCCAATGAGTATAGGCCCAGCCTGCTCAACCTTTCCTCATAAGTCAACCACCTCATCACTGGAATTAACCTAGTGAATCGTCTCTGAACTACCTCCAATGCAAGTATATCCTTCCTTAAATAAGGAGACCAATACTGTACGCACTACTCGAGGTCTGGTCTCACCAATACCCTGTACAGTTGTAGCAGGACTTCTCTGCTTTTATACTCCAACCCCTTTGAAATAAAGGTCAACATTCCATTTGCCTTTTTGATTACTTGCTGTACCTGCATGCTAATTTTTTGTGTTTCATGCACAAGGACCCCCCAGGTCCCTCTGAAATGTAGCATTTTGTAATCTCTCTCCATTTAAATGATAATTTGCTTTTTTATTTTTCCTGCCAAAGTGTATAACCTCACACTTTCCCACATTATACTCCATCTGCCAAATGTTTGCCCACTCACTTAACCTGTCTATATCCCTTTGCAGGTTCTTTTGAGTCCTCTGCACAACTTGCTTTCCCACCCATCTTTGTATCATCCACAAACTTGGCTACATTACACTCGGTCCCTTCATTCAAGTCATTAATGTAAATTGTAAATAATTGAGGCCTGAGCACCGATCCCTGTGGCACCCCACTAGTTACATTTTGTCAACCGGAAAATGACCCATTTATCCCAACTCACTGCTTTCTGTTAGTTAGCCAATTCTCTATCCATGCTAATATATTACCCCCAATTCCGTGAGCTCTTATCTTATGCAGTAACCTTTTATGTGGCACCTTATCAAATGCCTTCTGGAAATCCAAATACACCACATCCACTGGCTCACCCTTGTCCACCCTGCTCGTTACCTCCTCAAAGAACTCCAGCAAATTTGTTAAACATGATTTCCCTTTCATAAAACCATGCTGACTCTGCTTGACTGCATTATGATTTTCCAAATGTCCTGCTACTCCTTCCTTAATGAAGGACTCCAGCATTTTCCCAATGACAGATGTTAGGCTAACTGGTCTATAGTTTCCTGCTTTCTGTCTCCCTCCTTTTTTAAATAGGGGTGTTACATTAGCGGTTTTCCAATGCGCTGGGACCTCTCCAGAGTCCAGAGAATTTTGGTATATTGCAACCAATGCATCCATTATCCCTGCAGCCACTTCTTTTAAGACCCTGGGATGCAGGCCATCTGGGCCAGGGGACTTGTCATCATTTAGTCTCATTATTTTACCGAGTACGATTTCCTTAGTGATAGTGATTGTCTTTCTTCCTGTGGCCCCTTGAATATCTATTATTGGGATGTTGTTAGTGTCTTCTACCGTGAAGACAGATACAAAATATTTGTTCAGAGTCTCTGCCATTTCCCCGTTCCCCATTATTAATTCCCCAGTCTCATCCTCTGAGGGAACAATGTTTACTTTAGCTACCCTCTTCCTTTTTATATACCTGTAGAAGCTTTACTATCTGTTTTAATGTATTTTGCCAGTTTACTCTCATAATTGATCTCTCTCTTTATTATTTTTTTAGTCATCCTTTGCTGGTTTTAAAAATTTCCCAATCCTCTGGTCTCCCACCAATCTTGGCAACATTGTATGCCTTTGTTTTCAATTGGATACCATCCTTTACTTCCTTAGTTAGCCACGAATTGTGCTCCCTTCTCTTAAAATCTTTCTCACTGGAATATATTTTTGTGAGAGTTATGAAATATCTCCTTAAATGTCTGCCACAGCATTTCAACTGTCTTACCCTTTAATTTATTGTTCCAGTCCACTTTAGCCAGTTCTGCCCTCATGCCATTGTAATTGCCTTTGTTTAAGATCAGGACATTGGTTTGAGATACAACTTTCTCACCCTCCAACTGAATTTGAAATTCAACCATGCTATGATCACCCTTTCCTAGACGATCCTTTACTATGAGATCATTTATTAATTCTGTCTCATTACACAGTACCAGATCCAAGATAGCCTGCTCCCTGGTTGGTTCCATTACATACTGTTCTAGGAAACCATCCTGGATGCACTCTATGAACTCCGCCTCAAGGTTACCATGGCCAATTTGATTTGTCCAATCAATATGGAGATTAAAATCACCCATGATTATTACCGTACCTTTTTTACAGGGCTGTATTATTTGTTGATTTATACTCTGTCCAACAGTATTGCTACTGTTCGGGAGCCTGTAGATTACGCCCACCAGAGACTTTTTCCCTTTATTAATTTTTTATCTCCACCCAAACTGATTCTACATCTTGATCTTTTGAGCCAATATCAGTTCTCACCACTGCACTGATCCCATCCTTTACCAACAAAACCACCCCACCTCCCTTTCCTTTCTGTCTATCCTTCCGAATTGTCAAATAACCTGGAATATTCAGTTCCCAGCCCTGATCACCTTGCAACCATGTCTCTGTAATGGTGATCAGATCATACCCATTTGTATTTATTTGTGCCATCAACTCATCTATCTTGTTACGAGTGCTCTCCCCTGCTGTCCATGTACTTAATGTATGCCTCCTTCCTTACCCTCAATTTTTCCCTTATGGCTTTATTCATCCATGGTGTCTCATTAGTGCTTAGCTTGTTCTTGTTTTTTAGCAGAATACATTTTTCCTGTACTCTGTTGAACGCCATTTTAAATGTTTCCCATTGCTGTTCTACGTCATTGTTTGCCAATATTGTTGTCCATTTTATTTTCCCAAGTTCAATTTTCTCAGTCCCTCAAAATCAGCTTTTCTCCAATCTATTACCTTGGTCTTCGTCATACTTATGTCCTTCTCAATTATTATCTTAAAGCGTATTATATTATGGTCACTATTGCCTAGATGTTCCCCTACTTCTTCTCTTATCTGCTCTTGTTCATTCCATATTACTAGATCCAATAGCGAATCCTCCCTTGTTGGGCTTTTTACATATTGGGTTAGAAAGGAGTCCTGTACACATTGTACGAACTCTATCCGCTTATCCCCTTTACCTGCCTCTTCTGCCCAATTATTATTGGGGTAGTTGATGTTATGATGTACACAGAGTGTCAGTGGGCGTGTTTTACAGTTCACAGTGTGTCCCTGGTGGTGTTATGATTTACACAGCCAGTTAGTGGGCGTGTTTTACAGTTCACAGGGTGTCCCTGGTGGTGTTATGATTTACACAGCCAGTTAGTGGGCATGTTTTACAGTTCACAGGGTGTCCCTGGTGGTGTTATGATTTACACAGCCAGTTAGTGGGCGTGTTTTACAGTTCACAGGGTGTCCCTGGTGGTGTTATGATTTACACAGCCAGTTAGTGGGCGTGTTTTACAGTTCACAGGGTGTCCCTGGTGGTGTTATGATTTACACAGCCAGTTAGTGGGCATGTTTTACAGTTCACAGTGTGTCCCTGGTGGTGTTATGATTGACACAGCCAGTTAGTGGGCGTGTTTTACAGTTCACAGGGTGTCCCTGGTGGTGTTATGATTTACACAGCCAGTTAGTGGGCGTGTTTTACAGTTCACAGGGTGTCCCTGGTGGTGTTATGATTTACACAGCCAGTTAGTGGGCGTGTTTTACAGTTCACAGGGTGTCCCTGGTGGTGTTATGATTTACACAGCCAGTTAGTGGGTGTGTTTTACAGTTCACAGAGTGTCCCTGGTGGTGTTATGATTTACACAGCCAGTTAGTGGGCGTGTTTTACAGTTCACAGGGTGTCCCTGGTGGTGTTATGATTTACACAGCCAGTTAGCGGGCGTGTTTTACAGTTCACAGGGTGTCCCTGGTGGTGTTATGCTGTACGCAGTATTTCAGTGGGCATGTTTTATTATGATTATTATTCTATGTTTATTACTCATTTCCCTAATTTGTTTGCATACTTCTTCCTCCACCTCCCTTCCACTATTAGGTGATCTGTAGACTAGCCCTATTAGTGTGCTTGATCCCTTATTATCTTTTATCTCTATCCACATGGATTTTATTTCTGTCTTGCTGATAGCTGCGTCACTTTTTCTACTGCCATTATGTTATCCCTAATAAGTACAGCTATCCCACCTCCCCATTTTCCCTCTGTATCTTTTCTAAATATGTTATACCCTGCAATGTTCAATTCCTAGTCCTGACTTTTCTGTAGCCATGTCTCAGTAATATTTTTCTGTAGCCATGTCTCAGAGGTGTGATACTGTCTCCCACAAAAAGCTGTAGATGCTAGCTCAGTTAATAATTTAAAATCTGAGATCGATAGATTTTTGCTAGCCAAGCCTATTCAGGGATATGGAACCAAAGCAAATGGATGGAGTTAGGATACAGATCAACCATGATCTGATTGAATGGTGGACCAGGCTTGGGGGGCTGAATGGCCTACTCCTGTTCCTCTTTCCTCTTTACAGATGCTGACTGATCTGCTATGTATCTCCGACATGTTCTGTTTGTTTCAGTGTTTTAGCAGTTGCAGAATTTTTTTCCTTTAATTATTAAAGGGCATGTTTGTTGCAGATAAAAAGATGATAAAGGGAAGAAAAATGATGAAGGGAACAACAGAAATCGGAGGGCAAAAAGGTGATTAAAAGCTGAGACAGTAGATTGGTTGCAATACAACAACCTTATGGCACATCATTACTTGGGCTCATTACAGTAAAGAAAAGTAAAAAATAGCATCCCCACTTAGCTGGCTGGAAACAAGCCCTATTTTTGTTGTAATTCACAAGAAATTCAACAACATAATACACCAAATAATTTAGCACTTAGCAATCAGAAAGAGAAGCAAAATTGATTACTTTATAGGTTTTTGTTATATTCCTTTTATAATTTAGTTGTCACACGCATTTCATCCAAACTTTTGCTTTATTTCTCAAAGTTTGGTCCCCCTCTCCCCACATGCAGACTTCACAGACAGAAGAGCATACAATATCCCAAATCATTTTACTGGCTTAAAAAAAAACACAGAACATTGGAAATACCATGACCCCCCCCCAATTCTGCCTCACGCCCCTCCCCTGAAAAAACAACCAACTCAATCCATATATTCTTTCAACTTGTTTTAGTCCTCAATGGACAATGAATACCTGCCCTGTGTCTCCCATCTAAGATTTCCAATTTGCTGCCGGGATATAAAATTAGCAATGCCTGTTATAGACACCATCCGATTTTTATTTCCATTTTATCCTGTGTAAAACGAGTGTGATTATGGAAATTACACTGCAACCTTTAAAAAGCCAGTTCTGGATGAAGATTGCAGCAGCAGGCTGTGTGAACAGCAGGTAAGTAACCGACCATGATTGGCTCACTCACAACTGTCAGCTAGCTTGACTGCTTGTCTTATGAATCTTTTTGCACCACATTTCAAGAATGTCTAACACAGAAACAGCTGGCACATGCACCCAAAGAAGGCAGCAGGGCATGGTACATAGGCACAGAAGAAGATGCCACAATTTCAGGGAGACTGACCTGCAAGCCTTCCTCGACGCAAATGAACTCGGGAGACGCAGGCTTCTGGATGTCCATGGCATCTGGAAACCTGCCAGAAATTTCACCCATGCCGTATGGAGGGAGGTGGTCCTGGTGCTGTGCCAACTCTCAGTTCTAGGACTGAAAACCAGTGCCACATAAAGTTTAATGACCTGACCAGGACAGAAAGGTAACCGGACACACTCCCTTCTTCTTTTGTGGATACTCTGGGCCTCTAAAAGTAACATTTGTACAAGTAACACTTCACAATGCACACTGATTAAAGGGGATACTAATTCTGGATCTTACAGTATGGCTAACCATCTCCCCTAACAGCAATTACTTTCATGCACTTTAACAGGTTGATACCACCACATCTCTTACTTCGGCTTCCCATCCCATTTGGCACACACTCCTCAGCTACTAGCCTTACCCTCATTTACTCATTCTTGTTGCAAGAGAAATAGGTGCAAAATGCCTGTGAGAGGCAGGCCACCAGAGGGGCACCCCAACCTGAAACATCTCATGCTCTATGAGAATAAGGACATGGAACTCATGGGAAGGCACTCTGCTCTTGCCGTGGCAGGTTAGTGAGCATCAGCACAGTCACTGTGGCATCCTTCTGAGGCACCACATAGCCACAAGCAACCACACTTTTCTGTCTCTTTAATCCCAAAGGGAACCCATTCTTGGCTTCAACTCCTTTCCTGCAGATCCACCACAGCAACAAAGGGAGCACTGGAGAAGGAAGATGACAATGATGAGGAGGAGAAGGAGGAAGAACAAAAGCACAGTTACCGCCTTATGAAATATAATGATGAGGAAGATGAGGAGAATGACATTGATGAAGCAGATAAATTTGGACTTTGTGTTCTTCTACCCTCAACCCCCTCAAACTCGCCCCTGCATCACTTGTGGCTTCACTTCCATGCACCAGCTCAGATACTTTAACCTAGAGGAAATTAGACAATTAGTGAAGATATGGCATTGGGTGATTCACGGAGCACGAGGAAGCCGGAGGACTGGGAAGTGGGTAAGGATGTGTTACCTTCCTAGCAGAGGCTAAGGGAAAGGTTGCCTATAGCATTGGAGTTGTAGGACCAGGAGCTCATTGGTACTCATCTGGGATGGGCAATAAATGTTGGCCTGGCCAGTGACGGCCACATCCCATGAATGTGTAGTGACATTGAGCTTTGTTATTCATGGAATTTAGAGTCCTACAGGAAAGGGTGCATTTATTGGTGCGGAATTATTCAATCAATGATATTGGCACACTCCTGCAGGTGCAAAGGGGTCTGATGTGTTGTAATGCTGTAGGATGGGTACTGAACTGAGAGAATGTTCCTTTATCTGAAAATGGGGGAGAAGGAGGTAAGGCTCTGGTGTCAAAGGTAGACTGTGTTATACAGAAGAGAAGACTTCAGAGATGAGATGCGCTCTGATGCCCCTTGCAGTTGCCACTAAGGGGCCCTCTGAGTGAAGATCATTGTGATGCTCTCCTCCATGTAATTCTGCTAATACCTGCATGGGAAGTAACTTCTGGCCTAGGTCCGATAGGCATTGAACACACCAGCAACATGACCCTGGAAGCAGGTCCTTCAAGAACGTCAGCTTCACTGAGATGAGTGCCACCTCAGTCCTCAAAAACTTCAGTGGTACAGTCCCAACTATCAACCTCAAAATCTCTGGACACTAAGGTAGCAACACATAGGACTAAAAGGTTAGATTTATGCATGAGAAGAATTTTAGGCATATGGAGCAAGCACGGTGATCCGAACTAATAGTAACACATAATGAAGAGATAATCAGTAAAGGTGGAAATCTTTGATAGATTGGTGTATTTAGGGATTATTTTTATATGCACCTTCCGTTCCTTTTTTATTTGTTGAATAAGTATCTTTTCCCTGAAAAGATGTGAAATATATTACAGATTTGAGTTCTGGTTGTTTGTGTGCATTCCAAAGGCTCCTTAACAGCATTATGAGCTCTGAAGATGGGGTACAACCTTTCTAAGGAAACAGTTGCCGATAATTTCATGCCAAATCTGAGGTAACTTCTTGTCCTCTCTCTCCTCTCGCTCTTAGTTTCCCTTGTCACAATGCCCTTCACCTACGTCTACTTTCTCTTCTGCAAATGGGGGATTTTAACTATCATATTAACTGGACAAATCAAATTGGGCAGGGCAGCCTTGAGGATGAGTTCATTGAGTGTATTAGGGATGGGTTTCTTGAGCAGTATGTAACTAAACCGACCAGGGGGCAAGCAACCTTAGATTTGGTCCTGTGTAATGAGACAGGATTAATTAAAAATATCCTAGTAAAGGATCCCCTTGGAATGAGTGACCATAACATGGTTGAATTCCATATTCAATTAAAGGGTGAGAAGATTGGATCTCAAACAAGTGTGCTGAGCTTGAATAAAGGAGACTATGAAGGTATGAGAGCGGAATTGATTAGAGTGGACTGGGAAAATAGATTAAAAGGTAAGACGGTACATGATCAGTGGTGTACATTTAAGGAGTTATTTTACAATTTCCAAAAAATATATATTCCACTGAGGAAAAAAGGGTGTAAAAGAAAAGATAGCCATCCGTGGCTAAGTAAAGTAATTAAGGATAGTACCCGACTAAAAACACGGGCATATAAGGTAGCCAAATCTAGTGGGAGGATAGAAGATTGGGAAGTCTTTAAAAGACAGCAAAAAATTATTATGTCCGTGAATGATTGAGACACAGACAGCAGGAGTTGAACAAAACAAGTCTTTACTGATTGAAGTCAATCGGGAAACTGAAACTACAGAGGCTCACTAGCGCCTTTTATACAGGGGTGGTCACTGCCGGTACTGCAGTCTGAGACCAGTTATTCTCTTGAAGGTACATACACAACAATTCCTCCCTTTTTAGATAAACAGTACATAACATTCATTTAACAACTAAATGATAACTAATTACAATCACAATTACGGTTGCTAGATACATTGGTTAAGTTTAAGCAATTATAAGTTCAGTCTTTGAGGAGGCTTCCTGATTCTGTCTGGATAACGCCTCTTTGGGGTATCAGGTTCTTCTGGCAAGGTTGAGTCGGGATCAATGTTGTTGTTTGGTTCATCTGCTTCCAATATCACCGATTCTGCGGTAGCTGCAATTGGTACGTCGATTTCATTGCCAGGTGTATCAGATCGTGGTGTGGAGTTGACGTTTTCCAGTGACTCTAGAATCTGGTCAGCATGGCGTCTTACAATGCTCTCTCCAATGTCCACGGTATACATGAGAGGTCCTTGCCGTGTACAAATCGTTCCTGGCTGCCATTTCTCAGTGCGGTAGTCCCGGGCCAAATCTGGTTGACCTATCTTAAAACTCCTGGTCGGCCTTTCATTCATATTCTGAAACTGCCTGTTCTCCACATCTCTTTGGACGTTTGGCTTAACCAAATCCAAGCGGCATCGTAGTCTTTGATTGAAGATCATCATGGCTGGAGTTTGGTTGGTAACCGCATGTGTCGCATTCCGGTAGGCAAACAAGAAGTTGTCCACCTTGTGTTGTAGGGGTATATCTTCATTACACATTGCCTTGATAGCCTTCTTGAATGTTTGAACAAACCTCTCGGCCAATCCATTAGTGGCTGGATGATATGGGGCAGATGTGTAATGCTTAACACCATTGTTCTTTAAGAACCTCCGGAACTCTTCAGACACAAACTGTGGTCCATTGTCAGAGCAAATCTGTTCAGGCAGCCCATTCCTGGCGAATATGGTTCGTAAAACTGTGATCGTTTTTTCCGTGGTGGTTGAGGACATTTTTATTACCTCTGGCCACTTTGAATGTGCATCCACCGCAATTAAAAACATCGAGTCCATGAAGGGACCAGCAAAATCAATGTGCACCCTTTGCCATGGAGATGAGGGCCACTCCCATGGATGCAGAGGAGCTTGTGGTGGGGCGTTTTGGACCTTCTGGCATCCTGCACAGCTCTTGGTCATCTCTTCGATTTCTCTATCGATTCCCGGCCACCACACAAACGCTCTGGCTAAGTTCTTCATTTTTACCCCACCCAGATGACCCTCATGAAGCTCATTGAGCACTCTATCCATCAACTTAGGTGGAATTACTACTCTGGATCCACACATCAAGGTTCCTCTGCACACTGACAGCTGTTCTCTTCTCGGCGAGAATGCTGGCAGCAGTGGTTCGCCAAGTGCTGGCCATCCCTTCACCGTTAAATCATAGACCCGTGATAGTGCCGGGTCATTCCGTGTTTCCTTTTCTATGTTTGCATTCGTCACAGGGAGACATTCGACTATGGTTGAGTGGAATAACTCCATTGGATCCACTGCAAGGTCTTCTTCTTCCACCGTCGGCAACGGTAGGCGTGACAATCCATCAGCATTCCCATGCTGTTTAGTTCCTTTGTACTCGATGTCATATTGGTGTGCCCCTAGGAAAAGGGACCACCTCTGCAGCCGTTGTGCTGTCATTATCGGTACGCCCTTCTGAGGGTTGAAAATGGAGACAAGAGGTTGATGATCGGTTAGTAGAGTAAATTTTTGACCGTGCAGGTAGTGATTGAACTTCTTCACCCCCCACACTAGGCTGAGGGCCTCTCTGTCAATCTGGGCGTAGTTACGCTCGGCAGAAGTTAACGAGCGTGACGCAAAAGCTATCGGCCTCTCTAAACCATCAAGGAATTTACGTGACAGTACCGCCCCAATGCCGTAGGGAGACGCATCACACGCCAGTCTGATCGGCAGTGCTGGGTTGTAGTGAGCCAATACTTCTCTTGAAGTGATTAAGTCCTTACTCTTCTGAAAGGCCCGCTTACAGTCATTGCTTCATTTCCATGCTACTCCCGTTCGTAGCAGGGCGTTCAGTGGGTGCAGAATTGTCGACAAATTCGGCAAAAACTTATGGTAGTAATTCACCAATCCGAGGAATTACCTCAGTTGTGACACATTTTCAGGCGCTGGGGCCTTAACAACAGCTTCAATTTTGTCAGGGGTCTTATGTAACCCCTCTTCATCAATCACGTGGCCACAATACGATATCTGTTTCTTAAAAAACTCGCACTTGGGGCGGTTGGCTTGTAGCCCATGTTCCCGTAGTCTAGTGAGCACCTGTTCTAGGTTGTTAAGGTGTTCACTGTCATCTTCACCTGTCACAAGGATGTCGTCCAAGTAACACTGAGTTCCCGGAATCCCTTGCAGGACTTGTTCCATCGCTCTTTGCCATATCGCCGGAGCCGATGCTACTCCGAATACCAATCGATGATACAGGTAAAGACCTTTGTGAATGTTTATCATGAGATACTTCCTAGAGGATTCTTCAACCTCCATCTGCAAATATGCTTGTGCTAGGTCAATTTTTGTAAAACGCTTCCCTCCAGACAGTGAGGCGAAGATGTCTTCTATCCTTGGAAGAGGATATTGTACTGTGTGAAGGACTGGGTTCACTGTCACCTTGAAGTCCCCACAGATGCGAACCTTCCTTGGCTCCTCAGACTTATTGTTTAACGTTTTCTTCATGACAGGAACGATGGGTGTCGCCCACTCGCTCCAGTCGACCTTAGACAACACGCCTGCCTTCTCCAGATTCTCCAGCTCCGCCTCGATGGCTGGGCGAATTGCATATGGTACCGGTCTTGCTTTGAAAAACTTGGGAATTGCATTCTCTTCTATTTTTATCGAGGCGGTTACGCCTTTAAGAGTGCCCAGTTCTTGTTGAAATACCTCTTTGGCGTTAGCTAAGATTGTTGACAATCGTCCAGGAGTGACGTCATCATCTTTTTTACCGTCCACCGTCATTGCATGAATGGAGTGCCAATCTAAGCTTATCTTCCTGATCCATTCACGTCCCAATAACGGTGGTCCACCATTTTGCAGTATGTAGAGATACAATTTCCGTATTTTCTTGCCGTTGTATTCGACAGGCACCCTTATTTTTCCTCTGGGGTATACTTTTTGCCCCGTATATGTCGTCAAGACGATGGATGTCTCTCTCAAGGGTATGTGTGAGAATAGCCGCTCGTAGTCTCATCGATTCATGATGGTTAGCGCTGATCCTGTATCCAACTCCATTTTAACTTGGGACCCTGCTATCGTGAGGGTGACCCAAATGGTTCGGTGATCCTCTTTTGCGATTACATTGTGAAGTTTGAGACAGCTTAGTCTCCTGTTCCCGGATTCACTATCGCTCATCTGGTCTTCGGAACTACTGTCCGTCATCTTTTGTGCTTTCTTGTACGGTTCCTTAGTAGCCTTTTTGCTGTCGCTGGCCTTCTTCCCAGACCTGCAAACTTGTGCAATGTGTCCCATCTTTCCGCGTTGCCTGCACATTTTGTCTTTGGACCAGCAGTCCTTCTGGTCATGGTTAGTTCTGCCGCAGCGATAACATTTTGCAAATCCCCGTGTCATTTCGTGGGTGCCGTATTCCTGTGGCTTTTGTTGAATTTCCGCAGCTCCCCTGGCTGCTGCTTCGTACGATACTGCCACGCTGAAAGCCTTATCTAGCATCAGCTCTTTCTCTGAGAGTAACTTCTTCTGTGTTCCTTCACTCAGGAGTCCACAGACAAATTTGTCCTGTAGGGTATCTGCCAGTCCTACTCCGAACTGGCAGTGCTTTGATAGCTTGCGTAGTTCCGTAAGGTACTCAGCATTGCTCTCATCTTTATGCTGAGTTCTCCTGTGGAATTTAAATCTTTCTGCCATCAACAGCGGTGCAGGGTTTAGGTGTTCCTGTAGGACAGCAACAATTTTGTTAAAACTCTTCGCCTTCGGTTTGGCTGGAGTAATCAGGTCACGCAATAGGCCGTACGTTCTAGCGCCCATTAAGTTTAGCAATACCGATGTCTTTTTCTCATCGGCTATTTCGTTTGCCTCGCAATATACCTCGACTCTTTCCACATACGTGGTCCAGTCCTCTATTGTATTATCAAAGGCAGTGATACAGCCAGTCTTCGGCATCTTGAAAATCTAAAATGGTGCCTCCCGCGCTTTGCCTTCTTCCCCGATTTAACAAAATGGCGCCTCCCACGCTTTGCCTTCTTCCCCGCTGATTAAGATGGCGCCTCCCGTGCTTTGCCTTCTTCCCCATTGTTGCTAGTGCTGCTTTCCGCAGTTCCCGTTGCAACCTGCAGCTCCTCGCGGTTTCTTGCGCGTTTAATATTTCTTTTTTTATTATTTTCCCGTCGTGGAACAACCCTGTGGGACTCTTGCCTCCCTCTTCTCGGGTCTATACGCAGCCCGGCTTCGTAGCACCGGCCGCGCCCTGTGTGCTCCACCCTCTCTCTCTCCTCTTCCCGACAACGCTGCTCGGCCCCGTTGCAAGCCATCCGCTCGAGTTCATGAATGCCGCAGCCCAGGAAGGATCAGTGTACTACCTGCCACCAGCCCGATTAGCTGAAGCACCGTCGACAGGAAACAGGCCCCGCTTTCGACAGCTTCTCCAGCAATCTTCAACTCCGCTAACGCAAGGGCGGATGCCCACGGTCGACGCCCGTTTCTACTGCTTCTGTCTTCCTTCTGGCCTCGACCTCTGCTCACTTCGCTGCAGGAATGGATCCCAGGAGGTGGTGCAGACTGTAGGTAAGTTCGTATCTGCTCGTCGCCAGTATTATTTCTGTGAATGATTGAGACAGGGACAGCAGGAGTTGAACAAAACAAGTCTTTACTGATTGAAGTCAATCGGGAAACTGAAACTACAGAGGCTCACTAGCGCCTTTTATACAGGGGTGGTCACTGCCAGTACTGCAGTCTGAGACCAATTATTCTCTTAAAGGTACATACACAACAAAAATAACTAAAAGATTGGTTAAGAAAGGGAAGATAGATTATGAAAGTAAATTAGCAAAAAATATAAAAACAGATAGCAAAAGTTTCTATAGTTATATAAAAAGAAAAAGGGTGGCTAAAGTAAATGTTGGTCCCTTAGAGGATGAGACCGTGAAATTAATGGTGGGAAACATGGAGATGGCAAAAACGCTGAACAAATATTTTGTACCAGTCTTTACGGTAGAGGATACTAAGAATATCCCAACACTGGACAAACAGGGGGCTCTAGGGGGGGAGGAGCTAAATACAATTAAAATCACTAAGGAAGTGGTACTTGGTAAAATAATGGGACTCAAGGCGGATAAATCTCCTGGACCTGATGGCTTACATCCTAGGGTCTTGAGGGAAGTGGCGTTGGGATTGTGGATGCATTGGTAATAATTTTCCAAAACTCCTTGGACTCAGCAAAGGTCCCGGCAGATTGGAAAACTGCTAATGTAACACCCTTATTTAAAAAGGGTAGTAGGCAGAAGGCTGGAAACTATAGACCTGTTAGCCTAACATCTGTGGTTGGTAAAATGTTAGAGTCCATTATTAAGGAGACAGTATCGGGACATTTGGATAAACATAATTTAATAGGACAAACTCAGCATGGTTTCATGAAGGGGAAGCCATGTTTGACAAATTTGCTTGAGTTCTTTGAGGAAGTAACATACAGGGTGGATAAAGGGGAACCAATGGACGTAGTGTATTTAGACTTCCAAAAGGCATTTGACAAGGTGCCACACAAAAGATTATTGCTCAAGATAAAAAATCACGGGATTGGGGGTAATATTCTGGTGTGGGTGGAGGATTGGCTCCCTAACAGAAAGCAGAGAGTTGGGATAAATGGTTCATTCTCAGACTGACAATCAGTAACTAGTGGTGTTCCGCAGGGGTCAGTGCTGGGTCCCCAACTCTTTACAATCTATATTAACGATTTGGAGGAGGGGACCGAGTGTAACATATCAAAGTTTTCAGATGATACAAAGATGGGAGGGAAAGTAGTGAGTGAGGAGGACATAAAAAACCTGCAAAGGGACATAGACAGGCTAAGTAAGTGGGCAGAGATTTGGCAGATGAAAAACCGGCGCGAAGACCGAGGCCCGACCAGTTCGGGGGCGGCAGCAGAGAGGTGAGGCCGGGATAAAAACCGGCGTGAAGACCGAGGCCCGACCAGTTCGGGGGCGGCAGCAGAGAGGTGAGGCCGGGATAAAAACCAGCGCGAAGACCGAGGCCCGGCCAGTTCGGGGGCGGCAGCAGAGAGGTGAGGCCGGGATAAAAACCGGCGCGAAGACCGAGGCCCGACCAGTTCGGGGGCGGCAGCAGAGAGGTGAGGCCGGGATAAAAACCGGCGCGAAGACCGAGGCCCGACCAGTTCGGGGGCGGCAGCAGAGAGGTGAGGCCGGGATAAAAACCGGCGCAAAGACCGAGGCCCGACCAGTTCGGGGGCGGCAGCAGAGAGGTGAGGCACACCAACTCAGCAGCGGGGAGAGAGGTAAAAAGTAATCAGAGTGTGACGTCACCAGGGAGCAGGTAAGTGATTGGTTGGTGAGTATTTCTCTTTTTTAAACTTTAACTCTGTAGTTTATAGTTACTAGGGTCTTTTCTGGTGTAGCAGGGACTGTTGGTAGACTATACAAGCACCTTAGAGATATCGTTAATTGGTGATAGTGAATTAATTTAAATTAATTAAAGGGTAAGTCATACCAGGAGAGCCCAGCCCCGTGTTATGCTCCTCTTGCTCTATGTGGGAATTCAGGGACACTGCCGGTGCCCCTGATGACCACGTGTGCTGGAAATGCATCCAGCTGCAGCTACTAGCAGACCGCATTGAGGCGCTGGAGCTGTGGGTGGATGGGTTGTTGAGCATTCACGATGCTGAGAGGGTCGTGGATAGCACGTTTAGTGAATTGGTCACACCGCAGGTAAGGGCTGCACAGGAAGAAAGGAAATGGGTGACCATCAGGCGGAGAAATAGAAGCAGGCAGGTAGTGCAGGAAACCCCTGTGACCATTCCCCTCTCAAACAGGTATACCGATTTGGATACTGTTGAGGGGGATGACTCACCAGGGGAAGGTAGCAGCAGCCAACTTCCTGGCACTGCCTTCCCCTGGTGAGTCATCCCCCTCAACATTGGTACCAATGACATAGGTAAAAAGAGGGATGAGGTCCTGCAGCAAGAATTTAGGGAGCTAGGTGGAAGGTTAAAGAGCAGGACCTCAAAGGTTGTAATCTCTGGATTACTCCCGGTGCCATGTGCTAGTGAGTATAGGAATAGGAAGATAGAACAGCTGAATGCGTGGCTAAAGGGATGGTGCAGGAGGGAGGGCTTTAGTTTCCTGGATCACTGGGTCTGCTTCTGGGAAAGGTGGGACTTGTACAAGTCGGACGGTTTACACCTGAACCAGAGGGGGACCAATATCCTTGCGGGGAGGTTTGCTAGCACTGCTGGGGGGGGTTTAAACTAACTTGGCAGGGGGATGGGATACAGAGTGGAACTATAGTAGGGGGTGATTTGCAGCCAAATACGGAGGAAAAAACAAGTCAGCTGGGAAGGCAGAGCAAATATGTGAAGGCAAAAGGGAATATGGCAAGGCTGGAAGGCATTTATTTTAATGCAAGGAGTCTTGCAAATAAGGTGGATGAACTGAAGTTGTTGTTGAACACATGGGAGTACGATATTGTTGCTATCACGGAGACATGGTTGAGGGAGGGTCAGGACTGGCAGCTCAATATTCCGGGGTATAGAATCTTCAGGCGAGACAGAGGGGGGTGTAAAAGGGGAGGGGGTGTTGCAATATTAATTAAGGAATCAATTACTGCTGTAAGGAGGGATGATATATTAGCGGGTTCCTCAAATGAGGCCATATGGGTAGAACTTAAAAACAAAAAGGGGGCAAGCACTTTGCTGGGAGTGTACTATAGGCCCCCAAACAGTCAGGGGGAGATAGAGGAACAGATATGTAGGCAAATCGCAGAGAAGTGCGAAAATAATAGGGTAATAATAGTGGGGGATTTCAACTTCCCCAATTTTAATTGGGATAGTCAGAGTGTGAAAGGCTTAGAGGGTGCAGAATTCTTAAAGTGCATCCAGGAGAGCTTTTTGAGCCAACATGTAGAAAGTCCTACAAGAGAGAGGGCAGTACTGGACCTAATTCTAGGGAATGTAGCCGGGCAAGTGGTGGAAGTGTCAGTAGGAGAGCATTTTGGAGACAGTGACCATAATTCGGTGAGATTTAAGGTGGTCATGGAAAAAGACAAAGACGGCCCGGAAATAAGGGTTCTAAATTGGGGGAAGGCCCATTTTAATATGATAAGGCAGGATCTGGCCAAAGTGGACTGGGAGCAGCTACTTATAGGAAAATCCACATCAAAGCAGTGGGAGACTTTCAGAAGGGAAATAGAGAGAGTACAACGCCAACATGTTCCTGTAAAGGTCAAGGGTGGGACCAACAAGCAAAGGGAACCTTGGATGACAAGGGATATACAAAAATGCATTAGGAAAAAAAGGGGGGCTTTTGGCAGTTACAAAAGACTAAAGATGGAGGAAGCCCTAGAGGAGTATAAAAAGTGCAGGGGCATACTTCAAAAAGAAATTAGGAGGGCGAGGAGGGGCCATGAAATAACACTGGCGAGCAAAATAAAGGAAAATCCTAAGATGTTTTATAAGTATATTAAGTGGCAATCTGTGTGTAGAGCCAGATGATGTAGGCGGGGTTTTGAATGAATTTTTTGCATCTGTGTTCACTATGGAGAAAGACAATGTAGACATAGAGATCAGGCAAGGGGACTGTGACATACTTGAACATATTAGCATCGAGAGGGAGGAGGTACTAGCAGTTTTAGCAGGCCAAAAATTGGATAAATCCCCAGGCCCGGATGAGATGTATCCCAGGCTGTTGTGTGAGGCAAAGGAGGAGATTGCAGGGGCTCTGACACAAACTTTCAGAACCTCTCTGGCCACAGGGGATGTACCAGAGGACTGGGGAACAGCTAACATAGTACCATTATTCAAGAAGGGTAGCAGGGATAAACCAGGGGATTACAGGCCAGTGAGCCTAACATCTGTGGTAGGGAAATTATTGGAAAAAATTCTGAGGGACAAAATTAGTCTCCACTTGGAGAGGCAAGGATTAATCGGGGATAGTCAGCATGGCTTTGTCAAGGGTAAATCATGTCTGACCAATCTGATTGAATTTTTCGAGGGGGTGACTAGGTGTGTGGATGAGGGAAATGCTGTGGATGTGGTTTACATGGATTTCAGTAAAGCTTTTGACAAAGTCCCGCATAGGAGACTGGTCAAGAAGGTAAGAGCCCATGGGATCCAGGGTGCCTTGGCGCGTTGGATCCTAAACTGGCTGAGTGGCAGGAGGCAGAGGGTGATGGTCGAAGGTTGCTTTTGTGACTGGAAGCCTGTGTCCAGTGGGGTACCTCAGGGATTGGTGCTGGGTCCCTTGCTGTTTGTGATCTACATAAATGATTTGGATGAGAATGTGAAAGGTATGATCAGTAAGTTCGCAGATGACACGAAAATTGGTGGGGTGGTAAATTGCGAGGAGGAAAGCCTCAGGCTACAGGACGATATAAACGGGTTGGTCAGATGGGTGGAAAAGTGGCAAATGGAATTTAACCCTGAAAAGTGCGAGGTGATGCATTTTGGACGGACAAATAAGGCAAGGGAATACACAATGAGTGGTAGGACCCTAGGAAGTACAGAGGGTCAGAGGGACCTTGGTGTACATGTACATAGATCCCTGAAAGCAGCGGAACAGGTAGACAAGGTGGTTAAAAAGGCATATGGGATACTTGCCTTCATTAGCCGAGGCATAGAATATAAGAGCAGGGAGGTTATGATGGAGCTGTACAAAACGCT
This sequence comes from Somniosus microcephalus, assembly GCF_052327205.1. NCBI lineage: Eukaryota > Metazoa > Chordata > Chondrichthyes > Squaliformes > Somniosidae > Somniosus > Somniosus microcephalus. Next base: position 112,903,253 of record NC_140995.1, on the reverse strand, counting down.
GGTGAGGCCACAGCTGGAGTACTGTGTGCAGTTCTGGTCGCCTCACTATAGGAAGGATGTGATTGCTTTGGAGAGGGTGCAGAGAAGATTCACCAGGATGTTACCTGGGATGGAGCGCCTCAGCTATGAAGAAAGACTAAACAGGCTGGGGTTGTTTTCCTTGGAGCAAAGAAGGCTGAGGGGGGACCTGATAGAGGTGTACAAAATGATGAGGGGCATAGATAGGGTAGATAAAGAGGAACTTTTCCCCTTAGTAAGGGGGTCAATAACAAGGGGGCATAGATTCAAGGTAAGGGGCAGGAAGTTTAGAGGGGATTTGAGGAGGAACTTTTTCACCCAGAGGGTGGTTGGAATCTGGAACTCACTGCCTGAAAGGGTGGTAGAGGCAGGAACCCTCATAACATTCAAGAAGCATTTGGATGAGCACTTGAAATGCCATTGCATACAAGGCTATGGACCAAATGCTGGAAAATGGGATTAGACTGGACAGGGATTGATGGACGGCGCAGACACGATGGGCTGAAGGGCCTCTTTCTGTGCTGTATAACTCTATGACTCTATGACAATACTGGAAAGTGTGAGGTTATGCACTTTGGCAGGTAAAATCATAGAGCAAGTTATTATCTTAATGGCAAGAAACTGGAAAGTACTGTAGTACAAAGGGATCTGGGGGTCCTGGTGCACGAAACTCAAAAAGTTAGTATGCAGGTGCAGCAAGTGATCAAGAAGGCCAATGGAGTGTTGGCTTTTATTGCTAGGGGGATAGAATATAGAAACAGGGAGGTATTGCTGCAATTGGTGAGACCGCACCTGGAATACTGCATACAGTTTTGGTGTCCATACTTAAGAAAAGACATACTTGCGCTCGAGTCAGTACAAAGAAGGTTCACTCGGTTAATTCCGGGGATGAGGGGTGGACATATGATGAGAGGTTGAGTAGATTGGGACTCTACTCATTGGAGTTCAGAAGAATGAGAGGCGATCTTATTGAAACATATAAGATTGTGAAGGGGCTTGATCGGGTGGATGTGGTGAGGATGTTCCCAATGATGGGTGAAACTAGAACTAGGGGGCATAATCTTAGAATAACGGGCTGCTCCTTCAAAACTGAGATGAGGAGAAACTTCTTCACTCAGAGAGTGGTAGGTTTGTGGAATTTGGTGCCCTAGAAAGCTGTGGAAGCTACATCATTAAATAAATTTAAAACAGAAATAGATAGTTTCCTAGAAGTAAAGTGAATTAAGGGTTACGGGGAGCGGGCAGGAAATTGGACATGAGTCTAGGTTCGGAATGGTCGTGGCCCTGTGGGTAGCGGAGCGGGCACAGGGGCCGTGTAGCCTGGTTCTGCTCCTACTTCTTGTGTTCTAATTCTGTTAGATTTCAGGAGATGGTTTTATTCCTGTTCCTGGCTGGGGTGGAGATCGCCTTTACAGAAGGTAAGTACTATAGAAAATATAGGGACAGAGTGATCTCCTGGACGAGTTTCGATCGCCTAGATGGGTCGGAGAGGAATTTCCCAGATTTTTTCTCCCAAATTGGCCATTGGTTTTTTTTATCTGGTTTTTCGCCTCTCCCGGGAGATCACATGGGTTCGGGTGGGATGGAGAGTGATAATAGATTTGAGGTTAGGATCAGATCAGCCATGATCTTATTGAATGGTGGAGCAGGCTCGAGGGGCCGATTGACCTACTCCTGCTCTTATTTCTTATGTTCTTATGTTAATCCCTTCCTGCAAAATTATGCAGCATGCCACTATAAGTCTTGAGAAACTTGCTGAGCTGTACTCTAGTGCCCACCTGCCCTGACCTATCCAGGCAATGAAGCAGAACTTCAGAATACCGATGGTGGTATAAATCTTATCATCATGAAGAAACAACTCATGAAACAACACTGGACGGCCTGCTGGTGACGCTGTCCAAGGAGTATAAATACTCGGGCATGGGCCCAGCTTGCCCAGGGACATTTTGTAAGGCAGGAACTAGTGAAGTACAACTGGACCTCCATGTTTTGAAACAAGTTGATTGAAGCCTTGCTTTATACTCGAACCAAGTGCATAGTGAGTTTTATTACAGAGGAAAGGGAAACAAGGATAAAAGCAAAAGACAGAAAGGAGAAAAACAAAACTGGCAGTCAGAGAAAACAATGGTTTAAATCAAACATGGCCACAGTAAATAATAAATCTAAAAGTTCGAAGAGCATTAAAAAAACAAGCCTGAAGGCTTTGTGTCTTAATGTGAGGAGCATTCATAATAAGGTGGATGAATTAGCTGTGCAAATAGAGGTAAACGAATATGATATGATTGGGATTACGGAAACATGGCTCCAGGGCGGCCAAGGCTGGGAACTCAACATCCAGGGGTATTCAATATTCAGGAAAGTTAGGCAAAAAGGAAAAGGAGGTGGGGTAGCATTGCTGGTTAAAGAGGGGATTAACACAATTGTAAGGAAGGATATTAGCTCAGTGATATACCTATCAATTCATCCAATGAAAAGCGACGAGTTAAGAAAGTAACTATAGGTTTTTATTGGCTAAATAACAGAGCCCACCCTCGTGGGTGATCGGCTCCAACAAGGAGGAATACCAGCCAGTCGACCACCTTTATACCTGGGCAGGTAGGTGGAGCCATGGGCGGAGTCAGCAGTGGTCAGCCCAGGTATAACAGCGTGACAAGAGGCGACCTCGTGTAGTGATACAACAGTGTAAACAGTGATAACCATAGTTTAACGATATAACAGTGATAGCCATAGTGTAACGATAGTGAACGATAAAAGTGGTTTACCACATTCACCCCTTGTTTAGATTTGAGTCCGGCGGGGTGAAGTGTTCTACCAGTTCGGGTATGTCAGTCTGTCCGGAGGCCTCGTAAGCCTTTCTGATCGTCGCAGCAGCGGCGGCGGTGATGCAGTATCCGACATTAATGCTGGTGTCTGCGTGGTCGGCAAAGGCTCGTGGGGTTCCGGCATGCCGTCTACCTGGGCTGGATCTGGGGGAGTGGTGGGGGGTAATGGTGGTGTCACAGGGGTGCCCGAGGGTGCAAGGTCTCGTAAGGAGACTGTGTCCTCCCGCCCGTCTGGGTATGCCACATAGGCGTACTGGGGGTTGGCGTGCAGGGGGTCCACCCTCTCGACCAGGGGGTCCATTTTATGGGCCCTCACGTGCTTTCGCAGCAAGACGGGCCCCGGAGAGGTCAGCCAAGTTGGTAGCGTGGTTCCCGTAGTCGACTTCCTGGGGAAAACAAACATTCGTTCATGGGGGGTGGCGTTAATGGCAGTGCAAAGCAGTGACCGGATGGAGTGCAGCGCTGCCGGGAGGACTTCCTGCCAGCGAGAGGTTGGGAGGCCCTTAGACTTTAAGGCTAAGAGAACGGCCTTCCAGACAGTCGCGTTCTCTCTTTCCACCTGGCCGTTCCCCCGGGGGTTGTAGCTGGTGGTCCTGCTTGCAGCAATACCTCTCGCTAGTAGGAACTGGCGAAGTTCCTCGCTCATGAAGGAGGAGCCCCGGTCGCTATGTATATAGTTCGGGAACCCGAACAAGGCGAAGAGGTCGTTCAGGCATCTGATGACCGTGGTACTGGTCATGTCTGGGCAGGGGAAGGTGAAGGGGAAACGGGAGTACTCATCAATAATGTTGAGGAAGTACACATTACGGTCAGAGAACGGGAGGGGCCCCTTAAAATCGATGCTCAAGCGCTCGAAGGGGCGGGTGGCCTTGATCAGGCTTGCTCTGTCCGGCCTAAAGAAATGCGGTTTGCATTCGGCACAGGTTTGGCAATTCCTGGTCATTGTCCTGACCTCCTCGATGGAGTAGGGCAGGTTGCGGGCCTTAATGAAGTGGTAAAGTCTGGTGACCCCGGGGTGGCAGAGGTCGTTGTGGAGGGTCTGCAGTCTATCACTTTGCACGCTGGCGCATGTACTTCGTGATAGAGCATCTGGGGGTTCGTTCAGTTTACCAGGCCGGTACAAGATATCATAATCATAGGTGGAGAGCTCAATTCTCCACCTCAAGATCTTGTCGTTCTTGATTTTGCCCCTCAGCTTGTTATTAAACATAAAGGTGACCGAACGTTGGTCGGTGAGGAGGGTAAATCGTTTGCCTGCCAGGTAATGCCTCCAGCGTCGTACAGCCTCCACGATCGCCTGGGCCTCCTTCTCGACTGAAGAGTGTCGGATCTCGGGGCCCTGGAGGGTCCTTGAGAAGAAGGCCACTGGTCTCCCCTCCTGGTTAAGGGTTGCGGCCAGGGCGAAGTCGGATGCATCGCTCTCCACTTGGAAAGGGATAGACTCATCCACCGCGTGCATTGGGGCCTTAGCAATGTCTCCCTTAATGAGGGAGAAGGCTGCGCACGCTTCTGTCGTCAGGGGGAAGGAGGTGGACTTCATGAGGGGTCTGGCTTTGTCCGCATAATTGGGCACCCATTGGGCATAGTAGGCGAAGAGCCCCAGGGTTCTCCTCAGCGCCTTTGGACAGTGGGGGAGGGGAAGCTCCATGAGGGGGCGCATTCTTTCGGGGTCGGGGCCGATGACTCCGTTCTCTACTACGCAGCCAAGGATGGCAAGGCGCGAGGTGTTAAACACACATTTCTCCTTATTGTAGGTGAGGTTCAGCCGCTGGGCCGTACGGAGGAATCTCTCCAGATTAGCATCGTGGTCCTGCCGGTCGCGGCCGCAGATGGTGACGTTATCTAGATAGGGGAACGTGGCTTGCAGCCCGTTCTGGTCAACCATCCGGTCCATCTCCCTTTGGAAGACCGAAACCCTGTTGGTGACGCCGAAGGGAACCCTCAGGAAGTGGTAGAGGCGGCCATTCGCCTCGAAGGCGGTATACTGGCGGTCCTCAGGGCGGATAGGGAGTTGGTGATAGGCCGACTTAAGGTCGATGGTAGAGAATACGCGGTACTGTGCAATCTGATTGACCATATCAGATATGCGGGGAAGGGGGTATGCGTCCAGCTGGGTGTACCGGTTTATGGTTTGGCTGTAGTCGATGACTAGGTGGTTTTTATCGCCGGTCTTGAAGACTACGACCTGAGCGCGCCAGGGGCTGTTGCTCCTCTCAATGATGCCCTCCTTCAGGAGGCGCTGCACTTCAGAGCTAATAAAAGCTCTGTCCCCAGCGCTGTACCGCCTGCTCTTGGTGGCGACGGGTTTACAGTCGCAGGTGAGGTTGGCGAACAGGGAGGGAGGCGGGACCCTGAGGGTGGATAGGCCGCAGGTGGTACGTGGTGGGCGGTTTAAAGGCTGCTGGTTGTCGACTGTGAGTGGGGGGAGGGGTCCACCATATGCTAGAGTGACACTTTGAAGGTGGGATTGGAAATCCAGCCCTAGTAGGACGGCAGCGCAGAGTTGGGGCAGGACGAGAAGTTTAACATTTTTATACTCCGTGCCCCTAACCGACAGGGTCACAACACAGTAGCCGCTGATGTCTGTAGAGTGGGACCTAGATTGGTAAAGTCAAGTGTAGGTCCCTTGCAGTCAGAATCAGGGGAATTTATAATGGGGAACAAAGAAATGGCCGAGCAATTAAATACATATTTTGAATCTGTCTTCACAAAGGAGGACACAAATAACCTCCCAGAGATGTTGGGGAACATAGGGTCTGATGAAAGGATGGAACTGAATGAAATCAGTATTTGTAGGGAAATGGTGTTAGGAAAATTGACGGGATTGAAGGCCGATAAATCCCCAGGGCCTGATAATCTACATCCTAGGGTATTTAAGGAAGTGGCCCTAGAAATAGTAGATGCATTGCTGGTCATCTTCCAACATTCGATAGACTCTGGAACAGTACCCATGGATTGGAGGGTAGCTAATGTTACCCCACTGTTCAAAAAAGGTGGTAGAGATAAGACGGGGAATTACAGACCGGTGAGCCTGACATCGGTAGTGGGGAAGATGCTAGAGTCCATTATAAAAGATGTAATAGATGAGCACTTGGAAAACAGTGACAGGATCAGACAAAGTCAACATGGATTTAGAAAAGGTAAATCATGCTTGACTAATCTACTGGAATTTTTTGAGGATGTAACTGGTAAAATAGATAAGGGAGAACCAGTGGATGTGGTGTATTTGGACTTTCAAAAGGCTTTTGATAAGGTCCCGCATAAGAGATTAGCGTGTAAAGTTAAGGCACATGGGATTGGGGGCAAGGTGTTGACTTGGATAGAGAACTGGTTGGCAGACAGAAAGCAAAGAGTTGGAATAAACAGGTCTTTTTCCGAGTGGCAGGCAGTAACTAGTGGGGTACCGCAGGGATCGGTCCTTGGACCCCAGCTATTCACAATACATATTAATGATCTAGACGAGGGAAGTAGATGTAATATCTCCAAGTTTGCAGATGACACAAAGCTGGGTGGGCGTGTGTGCTGTGAGGAGGATGCCGAGAAACTCCAGTATGATTTGGACAGGTTGGGTGATTGGGCAGAAGCATGGCAGATGCAATATAACATGGATAAATGCGAGGTTATCCACTTTGGTTTCAAAAACAGGAAGGCAGATTATTATCTGAATGGAAATAGATTGGGAGAAGGGGAAGTGCAATAAGACCTGGGTGTCCTTTTGCACCAGTCGCTGAAGGTAAGCATGCAAGTGCAGCAGGCAAATGGTATGTTGGCCTTCATAGCGAGAGGGTTTGAGTACAGGAACAAGGATGTCTTGCTGCAGTTGTACAGGGCCTTGGTGAGACCACATCTCGAGTATTGTGTGCAGTTTTGGTCACCTTGTCTGAGGAAGGATGTTCTTGCCATGAAAGGAGTTCAGCGAAAATTCACCAGGCTGATACCTGGGATGGCAGGAATGACGTATGAGGAGAGATTGGGTCGATTGGGCTTATACTCGCTGGAGTTTAGAAGAATGAGAGGGGATCTCATTGAAACTTACAAAATTCTAACAGGACTAGACAGACTAGATTCAGGAAGGATGTTCCCGATGGTCGGGTAGTCCAGAATCAGGGGTCACAGTCTAAGGATAAGGGGTAAGCCATTTAGGACTGAGATGAGGAGGAATTTCTTCACCCAGAGAGTGGTGAACCTGTGGAATTCTCTACCACAGAAGGCAGTAGAGGCCAATTCATTAAATATATTCAAGAAGGAGTTGGATATATTTCTTAAGGCTAAAGGGATCAAGGGATATGGAGAGAAGGCAGGAATGGGGTACTGAATTTGGATTAACAACAGAAAATGCTGGAAAAACTCAGCAGGCCAGGCAACATCCGTGGAGAGAAATTAGAGTTGACGTTTCGGGTCTATCCCTTTTTCAAAACTGGAAAGGAAATAAAATAGATCGAAGGCAGGGCTGCAATAGAACAAAAGAAATAAAGAGGTATTCAAAACCAGACGAGATGGTAATAGAACAGTGGAGACAAAAGACGGCTCAGATTAGGTGTGAAGTGTACTGACAGGATGAGAGACAGCTGCCATGTGGGAGAGAGAAAAAAAGGAAAGTGGGGGGAAGGGAAGACCCGAAACAAAGGGGTGGAAAAAAAATAAGTAAAAATGTAATAGGGATAATGTTTTTCCACCCCTTTGTTTTAGGTCTTCCCTCCCCCCCTTTCCTTTTTTTTCTCTCTCCCACATGGCAGCTGTCTCTCATCCTGCCAGTACACTTCACATCTAATCTGAGCCGTCTTTTGTCTCCACTGTCCTATTACCATCTTGTCTGGTTTTGAATACCTCTTTGCTTCTTTTGTTCTATCGCAGCCCTGCCTTCGATCTATTTTATTTCCTTTCCAGTGTTGAAAAAGGGTTAGACCCGAAACGTCAACTCTAATTTCTCTCCACGGATGTTGCCTGGCCTGCTGAGTTTTTCCAGCATTTTCTGTTGTTATTTCGGATTTCCAGCATCTGCAGTATTTTGCTATTGTACTGAATTTGGATGATCAGCCATGATCTCATTGAATGGCGGAGCAGGCTTGAGGGGCTGAATGGCCTACTCCTGCTCCTATATTCTATGTTTCTATGTTTCTATATTACGTCAGATGGTTTGTTCAATAATGATGCATGTAGCAAAAAAGGCTTCATTGAACCTGTTGTCACTATCATTTCTCGAATGACAGAGTGGTGTCATCAGCTATGGTTGAAATGGGTAATCCTGGTCTCCAAGCGGCCACCTTGATACATTTTTCTGGCTGAACTAATGCAGGAATGTTTGATTGTCGGAGTACAAAAGAATCACAGCAGCTTCCATGGTAACTCACATTCACATTCAGAATGATGTGACTGACACCACTCACACGCTGCACATTTACAGAATGAAAAACCCTTCCTGTTGATGAAATTTAGAGTGCTCAGTCGGGGCCTTTAATCCCACATGACACCCTGGATTTGGGAGAATCTCACCACTCAAAAAAATTTGAATACTCGCTGTCTCTGCTCTGATGGACCCACAGAGAAGGATATGAAATCTGAGATTCATTTGACAGTTTCATCTGAACAGAGCATCCATCACCTGCTGATTGATTTATGTCACCTGAGACTGCCTGGAAACATCCAGTGACATTAAAATTTAGAGTTGATGTAACCTATACAACCACTAATAGGGCTGTATCCCTAGTAGAAAAAGGCTTCAGGTCTGGTACCAGCAGCTAGGATCTCATTTAAGCTTTCTTATACACTTTGGGAAATGTCCATTTGTGACCTCCTTGACCTGTGGACATGATGGCATGGGTATAGACAGGTTGGTTGGTGCCTAAGTACAGGAAACTTTCGATTTACCAGCACCTAAATAACCGGAAATCTCAGTTAACCGGCAAAATTCAGGAGTAGGTTCAGGTAAGTTTTACTTCATATTGCACTTGCCTTCCTCGATCTGTTGCTGTGCAAGGGTGTGGCTGCAGCTGTTGCTAAGCTACAGAGACGCTTGGAACTTGTGGCCATTGTTCTGCACCTTTTGCTAAGCAACAGGGTTTGTTGCTTTATACGGAGCTCTCAGCTCTCCGTATCTTTTACTATAGCACTCGGTTATCTGGAATTCTTGATGAACCGGCACCACGTCGATCCCGTCGGTGCCGGATAAAAAAAAGTTTCCTGTACATGATGATCGACTCTCCTGGTTTCTCTGTTCTCCTTCTCCCTGTCCTCATCATCATTTTCCTCAATGCACAACGAAACAATGGAATTCTAAGAGGAAAATCATCACTTCCCTGGAATTAACTTAAATTTGTAGAATGTGTGCAGAATGCAGCAACTACTTTTACTGCCTTGCTTTTCAAGGTGTTCACAATGGCTTCCAGGATTTAACATCTTCCAGGATTGCTCATTAATTCAACAATGGCCTGCACTCTGGGATATTGTATTAGTCCCAACACCACCTCCTTCATTGTGGTAGGATTTCCTGGGGGTGGGAACTTGGTGTGAATTTAGGACAAGCCCAGGGAGATGAAGACCATGCCCCCACACTCATTCAGATGAGGTGGGGCAGGCACAGGTTGAGCAACAGCACCGACAATCAGGGCGATAGGACAGAAAGTGTGAGGGGCATTTTTTGGGGTGGGGTTTCAGCGGCAGGCCTCTCCACTCTATTTCCTTTGCCTTACCACCTGCATTTTGCCAGTAAAATCCAGGCCCCTTGAAACCGATTAATTTCTTTAGGCTTTCTTATCTTCTGAATTGCCAATGGAAGATAATTTATGTCACACCAGTAAACAGCAACAAGGAATCCTCCGCAGAAATTCATTTAAGTTAATAAAAAGGAACGAGGCAGGAGGATCAAGAGGAAATCAGCTTGTTCCCTGTCAGTCAGTGAATACATTAAAATTTCTCCTGTGCTCCTGACAAATAATTTAGATTGACAGTTGAAAGTTATAATGTGTGTAATTATTTTAAGTGAGTTATGCACATTGTTACTATTTGTGTACTTTACTATCATGTATTCTATGTAACTGTTATTGGCAAAAATATAGTAAATGTATTACATCTATAATATCCACATAGAAATAATATTATGTATCTTACATCTATATATATAAAGCGGCTCTTCTGTCTGTCCAGATGTCTGTCTGTCCGCCTGTTCTCTATACGTTTGAAAGTTAGAGAGCGTACCGACGCGCGCGTCGCCTCAAAAGAAAGCTTGCGATTCCGGACCGGTCATAGGCGTATTTACGTTTCGGCCGGACAAAAATCCCGCCCGCGGTATCCGAAAAACGTTCAGCGTTCCGCTCATTAGCATCTCATTAGCGACCGTGTGACGTCGAGGTCGACCAATCGGACGGGCGCGTGCCATCCTACAGTTGAGTGTTGAGTGACTCGACGATTGACCAATCCTACGCTTCGGTGACCTGACCGGTCGACCAATCGGTGCGTGTGTGGGCGGGCCTTATCCTTCTGAACCGAGGTGAGTGGCCGCCATCTTGATTTTTCACAATTTTTCCCCCCACACTTTCTGTGTGTTAGGGAACTAAGGTAAATATTTTAATGATGTGTTAGGGAATTAAATAACAATTTAATAGGGGGGGGGAGAGCCTCGGGAAATCGCGGGGGGGGAGAGCCTCGGGAAATCGCGGGGGGGGAGAGCCTCGGGAAATCGCGGGGGGGGAGAGCCTCGGGAAATCGCGGGGGGGGGGAGAGCCTCGGGAAATCGCGCGGGGGGAGAGCCTCGGGAAATCGCGGGGGGGGCGAGCCTCGGGAAATCGCGGTGGGCTCGCGCCGCCCGCACTGACCGCGCATGCGCCGCCCTCACTGACCGCGCATGCGCTGCCCGCACTGACCGCGCATGTGCCGCCCGCCCGCCCACAGCGGCCGTCCATCAGCCGCGCGATACGCGGGGGACCTCAGCTCCGGACCTCAGGCGCTAGGCAGGGGGAGGGGCCGGAGAGAGGGACAGAGGGGAGTGGGGTAGCGGGGGAGTGGGGGAGGGGAGGGGTGGGGGTGGGCGAAGGGAGGGAGGGAGACAGGGGAGGGGAGGGGAGGGAGGGAGAGGAGGGGAGGGAGGGATAGGACAGGGAGAGGACATGACAGGGAGAGGGGGGACACACATGGGCAGGGAGACCAAGCGCCCCAAAATTGCCCTCGCAACGCGGGGCTCCCCAGCTAGTTTAAGTATAAAAGGAGCCTGGAGTTTAGTCTAGGGCAGATTAACCTAACTTTTGCTACACTATACCATACCAATATCAGTGCTGTGCAGGAGGCCAGATTTCAATAACAGAGATGTGGAGATGGAAGAATATTCTGAAGTTATACGTATGGTAGTAGCAAAGCAAATCAAATGTCAATATCTAAGTCAGATATCCAGACCAAAGCTTCTGGTGTAACAGCGTGGTATCTTGTAGGCTGCCTGCAAATTTCCTGAGGGCAGTGCTCAATGATGTGCTCCAGGGTCTGATCAGGAGCTCCACAGTCGTATGATGGGGATGCTTTAATCTTCCATCTATGGAGAAGGTGGCAGCTTCTACCATGACCAGTTCTGAGGTGGTTGATGGTTGTCCACTGTTTGCGAGGAAGGTTTGATCCTTCAGGTTGTACTGTGGGGTCCTCTATAAGGAATCCATTCCGTATGTCACAGTTCTTCCAAGCATTTCACCATCGGTCAGCAAGGCTGAGGGGAGATTGCTGAAGGGCTTCAGTGACGGTCCAAGATGGCCTTCTAGATTTGTTGGTGGTAGGTTGTTCAAGTTGGCCTGGATCGGCATGTCTTTGCTGATGTAACGGTTATATTCTCTGGAGACTGCATATTCGCGCCGTAGGTGTGGTGGCGCGATGCTTGCAAGCACGGGCAGCCAAGGTGTTGGTGTTGATAAAAGCGTACCGGTGATCATTTTCATAGTAGAATTCAGCTGGACATCAACGGATTTGACATGCGGACATGATAGCCGTGCCGGAGAGCAGTACTCCTCTGTAGAATAGGGCGAGTGCTGCCGTACGGAGAGTTTACCTTTGGGGATCAGAGAATATTTATGCCAAGCCTTCAATGGGCAGGGTAATGTCCATGTCAGGGTGCATTGCACGTGGTCTGTGGAAAGAATGGGTTTGATGGGCTGAATGTTATTATTTTGAACTATTACATAACAGATCTGCATTTTTCAAAGAAGGGAATGGGTGCCATTAATCTGCTGCCGAGGTGTGTATTATTTGTACGGGCTATCAGGTTCATGAACTTCATTGAAAATCTCCCAGATATATTGAAAACCTATTACCACCCCTACATCTGGGTGAGATGAACCTGTAATCTACTGTCTGTTTTGTCCCCTGTTGCATTAAATGGAACGGAATAAGATGATTTTTCCGATGAATTCTGATATTAAACCGTACAATTTTGTTAGGTTTTGACTACCAATTATGTGCCAAACATTTAACAAGATTTTATATTTGCAATTTGAGGACAGGCTGTGTAATTATAATTCAGTCTGATTCTTCCATCATTAAACCCACCCTCAGTATGAAGGCAGAACACAATTGCTCCCTATTGCTTAATTAGACATGGAGTATAACAGTATTGCACAGAACAGTATCATTAGTGCTATTTAAGCAAGATCTCCTACAAGGTGATGGGTCCGTGGTGCTTATCAGCACTGTTTGATACTCATTGTCCAGCCTCTTCACTTCTATTGTCTTCCTTAACTGAATCCATTTAATCTCTTTACTGCTAAGATTAGACTTTTATATATTCTCAAAACATTACAGCTTATTAATAAATGAACTGAAATGATAAATAATTGAATTTTAAGTTTATTCTTTTTGGAACTGCTTTCAGCTTTTCCCAGCTGCAGTTCCAAATAATCAAATAATAGAAACATGGGCCTTGAAATTCGATTAGGCCGGAAACCTGCCGGTGCCACTGTGGGCTGAAGTTAACAGCCACCCTCAAAAAGAGCGCAGGCAGCAGCAGTATTTTGGTGCTGCTTGCTGATTTAAATTAGCACAGTGTTTCAGGCTGTAGTCTCAGCAGGAGGCCCAATGTAGCGTCCCTGGAGAAAGAGCAGCGTTGTTTTAAAGCTAGCCTGTCATTTTAGAAAGCAGTGTGTCGATCCCTTAAAGGGGATTTGTCTTGTAAATGAAACAAATAAAACTCATTTAAAAATAGGCAGTCTTCAGCCCTTAGAGCTCAACTGCCTTCTGAAAAAAAATAAACATTAAAAATAATTCTGAAATGGCAATCTTCAGCTCTTAAAACTGAATTGCCTTGCACACGTAAAATAAAATGGGAAAACTGCTTCAGCACTAACACAAATAGTTCAACAAGCCAGGGAAGGGGCACCCAGGATGTCGCATGCAGCACTCCAGCTTTGTGCAGGGGGTCAACACTGCAATAGAGGTCCTCTACCCACAATGACTTCAATGGAAATAAAAATTGGGAGAAATGTAAACCCGGCTGCAGATTCGCTATCACCCGTTATACACTATTGCACAAGTCAAAATTATGCCCAATGTCTTTATAAAACCTATTTTTTTGCAGCCTTATGAACTTTTAAAGATGTTTGTATTTAAACCCCTATGTCTCTCTGCTCCTCTACTCTTTTGAAGGTTTTACAATTTAGTGTATATTTCCTCTCCTTATTCTTCCTCCCAAAATGTGTCGACTCATATTACTCTGCATTAAATTTAATCTGGACTCTATCTACCCAATCTACTAATCTCTCTCTCTGTCTTGATGTCGCATACAGTTCTCTTCACAGGTAACCATGCTCCCCATATTGTGTCCTCTACAAATGTTGCTATTGTTCCCCTTATGCCCAAGAACAGGGCATTTATTTATATTGAGAAGAGCACTGATCCCAATACTAATCGCTGGAGGACACCACTGTTTCCATTTCTCCAGTCCGAAACACATCCTTTAACCAATATTCTCTGTTTTTTGTCCTTCAAATCAACGTCCAATCCATGCTGCCACATTACCTCGCCTTAATTTTGTCAACAAGCCACCCAAGCACCTTATCAAACACCTTATCCCACGTTACAACAGTGACTACACTTCAAAAGTACTTCATTGGCTGTAAAGTGCTTTGAGACGTCCGGTGGTCGTGAAAGGTGCTATATAAATGTAAGTCTTTCTTTCTTTTGAAAATCAATAGACCAATCTATTGCATTTCCTTTATCAATACACTGTGTTACTTCTTCAAAGAATTCAATTAAATTTGTTAGACATGACTTGCCTTTTAAGAATCTGGCAGTCCTTAATTAATCCATGTCTTTCTAGCTAATTATTAGCTTTATTCTGGTCTCTAGATGCTTACCCACTACGTCAATAAGTATAATCTGCATATTTTTATGTATCGGAATCAATGGTAGTTTTTCAAAATCTCAAGATAAAGAAAAGCAAATTAGCACATCTTAATCCACCCATCCAGAAAGAAGCTAAAGTCCCCTCTGCAATTGTTTCTTAAATGATTTGGTTCCACTACTCTAACTGGAAGTCTATTCCTAACACTGGCCACTCAATGTGTGAAGAAGAATTTCTTGATATCAGCCCTAAATTTATCTTTTACTAGTTTAATCCCAAGTCCTACTCTAACAATTTAATTTAAAGAAATATTCTCCAGTTACATTTTTCATTCCTTTAATTACCATATCTACCTCTATAAAATCACCTCTCTGGAGCTTTCTTTTAAGACTGAAAAGCCCAAATGGGTGATTTTAAAGTCACGCCCCAAACGGACATGAAGTTGGTGTGTGGCTGCTCTGCCCACCCATTTGTGCCGCTGTGAAATCTGAGCTATTTTAAGGCCCGGGCCTCGTTGGCATGTGACCAGCAGGCTGCAGGCATGAAATGGATGCCCTGCTGTAGTTCGTCCATTCTGTGGGGGGGGGGCAGGAAATCAGCTGGCTCCCATAGATCAGGTTGGGGGGGAGGTGAAGAGACGATCCTGGGGAGAGCCTGAATTGGGCCAGTGGTTGGCTGGAGTTTTTTAGGGGGCTGAGGAGGCGCACACCTGTCCATTTTCCTTCATAAGAATATAACAATTAGGAGCAGGAGTAGGTCATACGGCCCCTCGAATCTGTTCCGCCATTCAAGATCATGGCTGATCTTCGACCTCAACTCCACTTTACCGCCCAATCCCCATATCCCTTGATTCCCCTAGAGCCCAAAAATATATCTAGCTCAGCCTTGAATATACTCAATGACTCAGCCTTTTGGGGTAGAGAATTCCAAAGACTCTCAACCCTCTGAGTGAAGAAATTCCTCCTCACCTCAGTCTTAAATGGCGTCTATCCTGTCAATCCCTCTCAGAATTGTATATGTTTCAATGAGATCACCTCTCATTCTTCTAAACTCCAGAGAGTATAGGCCAATCTACTCAATCTTTCCTCATAGGACAACCCTCTCATCCCAGGAATCAATCTAGTGAACCCTCATTGCACCACCTCTAAGGCAAGTATAGCCTTCCTCAGATAAGGAGACCAAAACTGTGCAGAATACTCCAGGTGTGGTCTCACCAAAGCCCTGTACAATTGTAGCAAGAGTTTCTTACTACTCCAACCCCCTTGCAATAAAAGCTAGCATGCCATTTGCCTTCCCAATTGGTACCTGTACCTGCATGCTAACTCTCTGTGTTTCCTGTACGAGGACACCTAAATCTCTCTGAACACCAACATTTAATAGTTTCTCACCATTTAAAAAATATTCTGTTTTTCTATTCTTCCTACCAAAGTGAATAACCTCACATTATACTCCACCTGCCACCTTATTTGCCCACTCACTTAACCTGTCTCTATCCCTTTGCAGGCTCTTTGTGTCCTCCTCACAGCTTACTTTCCCACCTAGTTTTGTATTGTCAGCAAACTTGGATACATTGCACTCAGTTCCTTCATCTAAGTCATTAATATAAATTGTAAATAGCTGAGGCCCAAGCACTGATCCTTGCAGCACCCCACTCGTTACAGCCTGCCAACCAGAAAATGACCCGTTTATCCTTACCCTCTTTTCTGTCTGTTAACCAATCCTCTATTCATCATGCTAATATATTACCCCCAACTCCATGAACCCTTATATTGTGTAGCAACCTTTTATGTGGCACCTATCAAATGCCTTTTGGAAATCCAAATATACTACATCCACTTGGACCTCTTTATCTACCCTGCTAGTTACATCCTCAAAAAACTCTAATAAATTTGTTAAACACAATTTCCCTTTCATAAAACCATGTTGACTCTGCCTAATTATATTCTAAGTGCCCTGTTACCACTTCTTTAATAATGGATTCCAGCATTTTCCCGATGACTGATGTCAGGTTAACTGGCCTGTAGTTCAATTTTCTCTCTCCCTCCTTTCTTCAATAGCGGTGTTACATTTGCTACCTTCCAATCCGCTGGGGCCGTTCTAGAATCTAGGGAATTTTGAAAGATCACAGCCAATGCATCCACTATCTCTGCAGCCACCTCTTTTAGAACTTTAGGATATAGACCATCAGGTCCAGGGGATTTTTCGGCTTTTAGTCCCATTAGCTTCTCAAGTACTTTTTTTCTACTAATATTAATTACTTTAAGTTCCTCACTCTTATTAACTCCCTACGATTTTTGGTCTTTTTGTGTCTTCTACTGTGAAGGCAGATATAAAATATTTGCTTAAAGTTTCTGCCATTTCCTTATTCCCCATTATAATTTCTCCTGTCTCAGCCTCTAAGGGACCAATGCTTACTTTTGCTACTCTCTTCCTTTTTACATACTTGTAGAAACTCTTACAATCTGTTTTTATATTTCTTGCTAGTTTACTCTCATTCTATTTGTTCTCTTTTGATCAATTTTTTTGGTCTTCCTTTACTGGTTTCTATCGCTCTCCCAATCCTCAGGCTTACTACTATTCTTCCCAAGGTTCTGGAGATGTTGTCTATATGACAGGGTGCGATCAAGCATGACATCTAAATAGGAGTTTTTTTTGGCATGGTTTATCTCTGCGCCGCAAAAGGAGACTTTCAAAGCTTGGTTTGCTTGATGGGTGTTGAGGCGGAATGTCAAGGTGACGGTCTTTTGTGGGTTTGGCCGAAGTCGCCATCAGCGGAAGTAGGCCTCCATCTAAAGAATAGGGTCAACTTGATCCAGAAACTCACCGGATCCACATGGGGAGCAGACGTTCAAACCCTCCGTACGGCAGCACTCGCCCTGGTGTACTCTACAGCAGATTACTGCTCTCCAGCATGGCTATCAAGTCTGCATGTCAAATCCATTGATGTCCAACTGAATTCTACTATGAGAATTATCACCAGTATGCTTTTATCGACACCAACACCTTGGCTTCCCAAGCTTGCAAACATCACACCACCACACCTACGCTGCGAATATGCAGTCTTCAGGAGAATACAACTGCTACATGAGCAAAGACATGCCGATTCAGGCCGACGTGAATAACCTACCACCAACCTGTCTCAAATCTAGAAGGCTGTTTTGGACCGTCGCCGAAGCCCTTCAGCGATCTTCTCTCAGCCTTGATGACCGATGGCGAAATGTTTGGAAGCATTGTGACATACGGAATGGATTCCTTATAGAGGACCCCACAGTACAACCTGAAGGATCAAACCTTTCTCACAAAGAGTGGACAAACATCAACCGCCTCAGAACTGGTCATGGTAGATGCTGCCACCTTCTCTATAGATGGGAGATTAAAGCATCCCCATCATGCGACTGTGGAGCTCCTAATCAGACCCTGGAGCACATCATTGAGCACTGCCCTCAGGAAATTTGCAGGCAGCCTACAAGATATCCACGCTGTTACACCTGGCCTGCATATCCAAATTAGATATGGACATTTGATTTGCTTTGGTACTACCATAGAAAAGAAGAAGACTGTGGTGTATGTAACTTGTTCCACCTTAAGAGAACTTAAACCTGTTCCACCTTAAGAGATGTACTACTTTCTCTGGCTGCTGTATACGGTAATACCGGTGGTGACCACACCGGTATATAAGTGCTGTGTAGTAAATTGCTGGGTAGTACAGCCCTAACCTCCGAATAGTAAAGACCTATTGAAAAGTTATTCTTGTAGTCTGTGTCAGTAATTGACCTTAAATATAACTGGAACACACAGACTTAACAGTGGCGACGAGTCCGATCTTACCCTGCGGCAGTTTACATCCACGGCAGCTTCGCCCTCAGAACGGGCGTCGAGAAGAGGCATCCACCCTTATCATCCTGCTGAACAGCACGTCGCGCGGGAGGCATCGAGGACCCGGAGTGAAGAAGAGAAATTCTGAACTCGAAGCCCCCATCAGCGGCAGACAGCTATCTTCCTTCTACCACGGTGGTGGGTAAGGCAATCAGTGAAAGTCAGCCGCGTTGGCTGTAGCGAAGGGGAGGGAAGACGGAGGAAAGAGGGCGGTGAAATCGACCGCGGCCGGTGAAAAGGGCCGGGCCGCATTCGGGCCGAAAGGCGCAGCGACGGGCAGCTGAAGGCGCGAGAGCCGCGGTGAATTCGAACGCAGCGGGTGCACATAACCGGGCTGCAAGAAGGGCTGTGAGGCGCGACGGCAGGGAAGCGCGAATGCCCACGGGAACCGCGGTGGAGTAGAAGCAGCGTCGGGGGAGTTGTTAACCACTGGGGAGGCGAGACCGGCAGCAGCACAGCAATCGCCATTGCAGCCAGCGGGTGAAGAAGATGAGCGCGGGAAAGACCGCCAAGCGCGGGAAGCCGCCATTTTGGAAAAAAAAAAAAAAATTTGCAAAGGTGCCTAAACATGGGAACATTAATACTTTTGATAGCGACATCGAAGATTGGACCACGTATGTAGAACGCATAGAAGTTTATTGTAGAGCAAATAAGATACCAGATGGGGAGAAAGCACTAACCTTATTAAACTTAATGGGTGCGAAGACATACGGGCAACTGAAACACCTTCTATCACCAGAGAAACCGACGGATAAGACTTTCGCGGATATTGTTACCGTCCTGAAAAATCATTTAAGCCCCACGCCACTGATGCTAGCGGAATGATTTAAATTTTACAGCAGAAAGCAGCTGAAAGATGAAAGCAGTGCTGAATTTTTAATTGAATTGCGTAAGCTAGCAAAGTACTGTCAGTTTGGAACAGGACTAACAGATGCGCTAAGAGATAAATTTGTGTGTGGATTGTTAAAAGAAGAGACACAAAAGCGACTGCTTGAGGAGAATGAGCTGATGCTTGATAAAGCTGTCGCTATGGCAGCATCGCACGAAGCCGCAGCGAGAGGCACGGCGGTAATGCAGCTACGGTCACCGGAACTCAGCACAAATCAAATGGTCTTGGGTACAGTAAAATGTTATCGTTGTGGAAAGACAACGCACGATCAGAACCAGTGCTGGTTCAAAAATAAGGAATGCAGAAAATGTGGCAGGCTTGGTCACATAGCTAAAGTATGCCAGTCAGGAGAGAAGACCAGCAACAAAAAGTCACCACAGGGAAAGTACAGAAAGGTACACAAGGTGACAGAGAACAGTTCGAACGAACAGAAGTCAGATTCAGACGCCAGCAGTAATGAACTGGGTAGCTTAAGAGTGCACAACGTTGGTAAGGAAGCAGACCTCCAGACAATTTGGGTCACACTTCAGATAGCAGGAGTCCAAGTGAAGATGGAATTGAATACTGGATCGGCATTGACGGTCATGAATAAGAAAGATTACAAAAGGTTATTCCAACATATTCCCCTACGGGATACGGAGATTGTATTGAAAACATACACGGGGCAAAGAGTATACCCCATCGGAAAGATAGAGGTAAAGGTGGTCCACAAGGGCAAAGAAAGCCGAGGAATGGACTTATATGTGCTACCTGAAGGAGGTCCACCACTACTGCGACAGGAGTGGATTAGAAAAATGAATATGGACCGGCATTCCTTAAAAGCACTAACGGTAGATGCCAGGGAAACAGATGTCAAACCTAAACGATTGTCCAGAATATTGGACGATGCTAAAGAGGTGTTCCAGCAGGGACTGGGAACACTGAGAGGAATTACGGCAAACATCAAGATTGATGAACATGCACAACCAAAATTTTTCAAAGCCAGACCGGTACCCTTTGCGATACGACCTGCTGTGGAAGTGGAGCTGGAAGCGCTAGAACGTTCAGGAGCACTGTCTAAGGTAGACTGGAGTGAGTGGGCTACGCCCATTGTTCCCGTGATGAAACGTCCTTCGAGCAACAAGCCGGGAGAACCAGGGAAGGTTCGCATCTGTGGAGATTTCAAGATCACTGTTAATCCGGTGCTTCACACGGTGCAGTATCCGCTTCCGCGGATTGAGGATATCTTCGCTTCATTGTCAGGCGGGAAACACTTCACCAAGATAGACCTGGCGCAGGCGTACTTACAGATGGAAGTTGAGGAAGAGTCACGCCAGTACCTCACGATCAACACGCATAGAGGCTTGTACCGGTATAATAGACTGGTTTTTGGAGTGGCATCGGCTCCAGCAATTTGGCAGAGGGCCATGGAGCAGGTATTACAGGGAACTCCAGGCACACAATGTTACCTGGACGATATTCTGATTACAGGAGATGGTGACGAGGAACACCTCGCAAATTTGGAACTGGTGCTCGTCAGATTGAAAGAATATGGACTTCGAGTTAATCGGCAGAAATGTGAGTTCTTTCAGAAGCGGATCTCGTAATGTGGCCATGTCATTGACCAGGAGGGACTTCATAAGTCTCCTGACAAGATCGAAGCAGTTGTGAAGGCTCCCGCTCCGGTTAATGTATCTCAGTTGAGGTCGTTCCTAGGATTGATTAACTATTACCATAAGTTTCTGCCAAATTTATCCATGGTACTGCACTCGCTGAACGCTCTTTTGCAGAAGGGAGTACCATGGGAGTGGAGCGAGGACTGTAAGAAGGCCTTTCGCAAAAGCAAGGAATTGATAACCTCAGAGGAAGTGTTGGCTCACTTCAACCCAACACTGCCTATTCATTTGGCTTGTGATGCTTCTCCATATGGTATTGGGGCAGTACTCTCACACAAGTTGCCAAATTGCACGGAGAGGCCAGTCGCGTTCGCATCCAGATCATTGACCTCCGCTGAGCGCAACTATGCTCAGATAGATAGGGAGGCTCTCAGCCTTGTGTGGGGAGTAAAGAAGTTTAATCATTACCTGCAGGGCCAAAAGTTTACGCTTCTGACAGACCATCAGCCGTTGGTATCCATTTTTAACCCTAAGAAGGGTGTGTCGGTGATGACAGCACAGAGACTCCAGAGATGGTCCCTTTTCCTAGGGGCACATCAATATCAGATAGAATTCAAAGGTACAAAGCAGCATGGTAATGCTGATGGGCTGTCGCGCCTGCCACTACCTGAAGAAGAGGAGACAACGAAGGTTGACCCTGTTGAGTTATTTCACTCGACCATCATCGAGTGTTTACCAGTCACCAATGCAAGTATTGAAAGAGAAACCAGGAACGACCCGACACTGTCCCGAGTCTATGAGGTGACAGTGAAGGGATGGCCAGCACATGGTGATTCTCTGTTACCGGCATTCTCGGCAAGACGAGACCAGCTGTCCGTCTGTCAAGGAACATTGATGTATGGAACGAGAGTGATTATTCCTCCTAAGTTAAGGGAAAGAGTTCTAAAGGAACTGCATGAAGATCATCTGGGGGGAGCCAAGATGAAAAGCCTTGCTAGGGCTTATGTGTGGTGGCCGGGTATCGACCAACAGATAGAGGAGCTGACGAAAAGCTACTCAGGGTGCCAAAAAGTGCAAAATGCACCTCCGATTGCACCGCTGCATCCATGGGAATGGCCTTCAGCCCCATGGCAACGCGTACATATTGACTTTGCTGGTCCATTCATGGACTCCATGTTTCTAATTGCGGTGGACGCACATTCTAAATGGCCAGAAGTGATCAAGATGACTACCACTACTTCAGAAAAGACAATTGCGGTGTTAAGAACGATATTCGCAAGGAACAGATTGCCAGTACAAATATGTTCCGACAACGGACCACAGTTCGTGTCAGAAGAATTCCAAAAATTCTTAAAGAAGAATGGGGTGAAACATTATACCTCTGCCCCATATCATCCGGCTACAAATGGGTTGGCCGAGAGATTTGTACAAACATTCAAAAAGGCAATAAAGGCCATGAGCGAAGATCAGATTCCACTACAACATAAGGTGGACAAGTTTCTACTGGCATATCGAAACGCCGCTCATGCAGTGACAAACCAAAGTCCTGCCATGATGTTTTATAACAGGAGGTTGCGGTCCAGGTTGGACTTGTTAAAACCAAATGTGCGGAGGGAAGTTGAAAACAAACAGTTCCGGCATATAAACAACAAGACCACTCGGAGTTTCGAGGTAGGACAACCAGTGTTGGCCAGGGACTATGGAAACGAGAAATGGCAATCCGGAACAGTTCGGGCCAGACAAGGACCCCTGATGTACACGGTAGATGTTGGTAAAAATGTAATACGGCGTCATGCTGACCAACTGGTAGAATCGAGAACAAGGGTCGAACCCATGGTTACGACAGAGACAACCGTGGAAGAAGTTAGTGAACCTGAAGCATCTACCTCGGCAGTGAATGTACCTGATGATGATGTCCAAGACATAAGAGACCAACTAGAGGAGTCACCTCAGCAACAAGAATCAGAGACCCCTGAAAGGCGTTATCCAACTCGAATCAGGAGGCCTCCTGAGAGACTGAACCTTTGAACTGTTTCTACATGAAGTTGTATATGTATATATGTTATTATGTTATGTTAAATGGGGATATAACTGTTAAGCTAAAAAGGGAGGATTGTGGTGTATGTAACTTGTTCCACCTTAAGAGAACTTAAACCTGTTCCACCTTAAGAGATGTACTACTTTCTCTGGCTGCTGTATACGGTAATACCGGTGGTGACCACACCGGTATATAAGTGCTGTGTAGTAATTTGCTGGGTAGTACAGCCCTAACCTCCGAATAGTAAAGACCTATTGAAAAGTTATTCTTGTAGTCTGTGTCAGTAATTGACCTTAAATATAACTGGAACACACAGACTTAACAAAGACTACTATTCTTCGTAATATTATAAGTCTCTTCCTTTATTCCAATACTATCCTAACTTCTTTAGTTAGGCACAGATGGGTCACTTTTCCCGTGGAGTTTTAATTTCTCAATGAAATGTATATTCATTGAGAATTCTGGAATATTTCTTTAAATGTTTGCCACTGCTAATCTACTATCATAACTTTTAATCTAATTTCCCAATCTACCTTAGCCAACTCACCCCTCATACCTATGTAATTAGTATTATTTAAGTTTAAGACTCTCGTTTCGGACTTAGAATTTCACATTGAGTTTGAGAGTGAAATAATTATCATATAATGATCACTCTTCCCCAGAGGATCCATTACTATGAGATTACTAATTAACCCTATATTCGTGGAGTTGTCACCCAGCCTCACTAGCAGATGCCATCTCTATATGCTTGCAGTCCCCTGCTCATCTCACTGCTATCACTACACAGCTCCTTCTGCAAGAGCTTAAACAGCATCAATATCTGAACACAGGTGAAAATCTACCCACCCCCCATGACAATTTACACACTGAAGTGAATGAAGTTACACCTGATGAGACGTTTCTGTGGAAAATCTTCAAGTATATTCCTTCCATTAGCAATCAGTCAACAGGCTTTCCACAACATAGTTTGTTGTGGCTGCTTTCGCTATTTATACCTCACCATTTTAATCACAGGAGGAAATGACAATAAGGCAATTAAAAAAACATTGCACAATCTATTTACAGAGACTATTGGATTATCATTAGTAATTTCAGCACTGCACCTTTTTCGTAAAGGACTTTTAATGTTTAAATAACAACTCTCAAAAAATGAAATAGATAAATACTTGAAAAAGAAAATGTTAAAAGGGTATGGGGAAAAGGCAGGGAAATGGGACTAAGTGAATAGCTCTTCGGAGAGCTGGCGCAGGCACAACGGGTGGAATGGCTTCCTTCTGTGCTGTAAAATTGTGTGGTTCTGTAAATGGCCAGAGATTTTTTCATTTAACAATATCTTAGAATGTGCTTTATATTTGTTCAATTGACTTTTACATCAGTAAAGTGATTCTAAATTCAGCTGTTCCTTGGAGGCTCAGTGGGTTGGTGCCTGGCTTTGTGTGATTCTTGAGTAAGAAAAGTCTCAGATTTAATTCCCATTGGTTTGTTTCAGCCAAAGAAAAAAAGGAAAAATATTTGTTTTATTAATTTGATTCTTCATTTTTATCTTTTATTTTAGGACATATTTTATAATTTTTTGATTAAATTATGCCTGTGGGGCAGGATCTCTCTGATCCCCACATGCAGATATAGATTCCCTGTTCCGACTCCCACAACTTATCCCAACACACACTCACTCCCCCTAGGGTCCCTGTGATCGTCCGGTGGGTGTTGTTCCCCAGTCGTTCCCAGTCGGCTGTACGGTCCCCTATGTTCCTGCTCAGCTTCCTGAGCCACCACCACCTATCCAGGGGAATGCGTCCCTTGCATGTAAGACACACACGTTTCCCCTCAGTGACACTGACCCTTGTAGCAACGACCTGTACCCTGGGGCACGGAATGGAGGCCTCCCCGTAGGTTAACCCGGTCTGGCTGGAGTATTGTGTAGAGTTAGACCTCAGCCACCCTGGCCACCTTCCCTCATGGAAGTAAATAGCGAGTTACTCCACACCCCGTTCGCCAGCCCCAGCGGTAATGATCGGCGCTCTCTCTCCCGAGCACCCATAAATGTGGGAGTCCTCCACGTCACCTCGGTCACCGATGCTCACCCCTACCAGGGCGAGCAGGAGCAGAACCCTCCTCATGCCGATTTCCTCTCTGTAGGGACACCCAAAACAGATAGCCATGTCCCGAGAAGGTTCTCTGGCTTGACAAGTGATCGAGTCTCGAAATTTAAACTTACTTGTTGTAAAATACTTAAATACTAATAAACCTAAAACTACCAAAACTGTAAAACACACCTAAATACTTCAGAAAACTGGCGGCCAGGCTAATTCCTGTTTGGCCTCTGTCTTGTGTGGCCTCTGGGCAGCTTGTACGCCTGGGCATAAGGTGGCCTGTACCGCAGGACCCGGAGAGTCCTTCTTAAACCAACTGGGGGTTTCCCTGAATCCCAGATGATCGGGGGAGTGTCCCCTCCTGTACTACAGCACACTACCCCCTTCAGTGTGGCTGCTGAGTCCCTGTCCTGTCCTGTGGGTTCCTCGCAACCTGAGGCCGCAGGCTGGTGACCCCTCTCCTTCTCTTTGCCCACTGCTACCTCTCCTGTGAGTCCCTCACTGTTGGATGCTGCAGGCTGGGGATCCCTATCTCTAAACTGATCCCTGACCTTGGGCATTGTTTTTTGGGTTGCGGCCCCTCCGGGGCTGAACTATTTAAACTGATACGCTGGTGACCACAGTAGTTTAGGCTGTGGCGTGCGAGGAGACCTCCTTAAGGCTCCGGCTACTGGGGGTGTGTCCGAGTCCCAAATAATTGGTGGGATGGCCCCTCCAGTGACACAAGCCACTGCCCCCACCGGTGCGGTCTGTGAGTCTGCCACAGCTGCTAGCTGAGGATCTCTATCTTTAACCTTCTCCTCTGCTTCCTGACCCTCCTAGTCCCACTCCACCCGGGTTTCCCCTGGTGCCATTGAACAGACTATGCCTCTGGCCTCAGACAAGGCTTGGGTCAATTTTTTAATCCTTTCTTCGCAGGGGCCATGATCAGAGTCTTCATAACCCCTACTTCTAGCTGCCTTATGAGCTATTTTAATGTCCCTTAGCTGATCCTCCAAACCGTCAGCTCTCGTTAATCTTGCGTTCTCCTCCCGTAAGGCCTGCTCATTTAACCTGGCCTCCGTAACCTGGCACCGCAGGTATTCCCCCATATTATGGGAGGTCTCTTCCTGGGCGCGTCTTTCAAGGGGACACAGGTAGACAGGCTGCGCTGGTTCTAGTCATAGGTCTGGGTTGTGTGTGGCAGATGGGGTTAAAGCACCAGTGGCGGTGGCTACCTTCCCTGGGCCATTTAATAAAGCTCGGATCGCAGCTATGACTGAGTCTAACGTGGGGGGAGAGGTCGGTGTTTCGGTTCTTGGGGCAGGAGCTGGGGAATTCTTTCCTATGTTATCCTTCCACGGATTCCTACAGTCCCTTCTCCAATGCCCATTCTTCCCGCACCCGAAGCAGTTACGCTTCATGTCGGAAGGGTTACCCCCTTCCTGGTGCCACTCTTTCTTGTTACTAGGTTTCATTTCATGTACTTTTTCTTTTGGTGGGTGCTCTTCTGTCCCTCTACCATTCTGGTAAGCCAGGGTCAGTTGTCTGACCACTGTCTCCTCGGTGACCCGGGGGTCTTTCGGGTCAAACCACAGCTCAGCCTTGGCTCTGATCCGCGGCAAGCTGTTTGCCACCAGGCTTCGGAGCCAGTGGGCCAGCTCGTCCTGGTTCAGATGAGCCCGGTTGAGATCCCCATTACAGGCACTCTTGTACACAGGCCACAGTCGGTCTGCGAAAGCCTGTGGGGTCTACCCTGCTAGCTGTGTTGTCCTCTCCACCCGGGAGAAAGGACTACCATCGTTCATACCCATGGCCTCCAGAACTTCCTCCCGGATAGCAGCGTATCCACCCTGCCCTTTCTTGTTCTCCGCAGAGAGGGACTGGTACAATTTGCCATCCAGGGAGAAGAGGAGCATTTTTGCCATCTCGGAGTCATCGCACTCGTTGATGCCCGCTGCCTGTTCCACTTCCATGAAGTGGACCAAGGGGACCCCCTTTTGGGTGAGTTTATTCAGATGGCTTATCATAGCCCTAAGCTGTTGGGTACCATGGGGAACCACGAATTGGCTTTCAAGGGGTCCCTGACCCCCACCACTGCCGGGCGGGCCAAACTTTTGCTGCCGGGCCGGGCACATTGGCCCCGGCCCCGACCTTTCCTGCTTTGGTTCGCCCACCCCTCCCTGCTGCCAAACTGAGTTAAAACCTGGCGCCACAGGTGGTGGTGGTGTGCACTCCCTGCAAGCCTCACAAATCGTTCGTCCCTCCTGCTGCCCAACCGGGTTGGTCCCCGGCGCCACAGGTGACGTCTGAACAGTTTCTCCTTCTACTTCCAGGTCCACACCCGGGCTTATTAGGCACACCTTGCCTTTTGCCCTGGACAGAGCAAGGTTTAAACTATCAATCTGCTTCTGACAGGGGCCGTGATCTCCTGCCTCAAACCCCCTAGAGCTTGATATCTTGTAAGCTGCCTGTACATCTCTCAACCTCTCCTCCTGTTCTTTTACTTCCCTGGCAAGGCGGGCATTCTCTTCCCGTAACACTAGTTCATTGCTTTTTGCTTCGGTGAGCTGACACTGAAAGTATTCCTGTCTGTTCCTATGTTTCTCTACTATCTGCATTTTTTCCTGGTTTTGGGCGTTTAGTTCTGCTAACAACCTTTCCCCTGCTAGAGCCCTTGCTTGAGACAGTTGAGCTGATTCCCGCAGCTCTTTTGTCAGTGCCTCGATGTGTTTATCTAAAGGCTGGATCTGTCGCTGGGAGCAGACCAACCAGATGGCTTTCTCCACAGACTTTTTATGATCCTTGCTCTCAGTCCATTTGGCTGCAGCGTCCACCAGCACACAACAGACTGAGCACCCATTTCTTTGTTATATTTACTTTCTCGAACACGTAAGAGGAAATCCTTTCTTCTATCTTCGTTCTCTCCTCAAAAACAGTGTCCGCTGCATCACATCCCTTTTGCCAAGCTCGTGCCGCGGTCGCCATTATGTAGGTGGTGGTGTGTGGGGTCAGCTTCACCTCTGACTTATGAGCAGTTCAAATCGCTCCCACTCCCTTGGTTCTAGACCTTGGACTTATTTGGGGGTTGTGATAAAAGTGCAGCAGACAACTGGTTTTGGTGCAAGAACTTTGAATTTTATTTGAGAAAGAAAATACAACACAATAATAACACTCTAATAAAATGGGGAAACACTTCGACATACACGAGGGAAAATTACAGTAGACAAATATCTCACCCCTCCCAATCCCACCTTACTAGCTAAGTTAGGTGCTAAAGGACCAGGGATAATGCTCACCAAACGGCTCCTTGACAGTTGAGCTGGTTCGCGATTTTGGGGTTCGCTAGATGTGTTGGTTGGGACCTGCCATACCCCGGATGCGGTAGAGGACTTCACCTGCGTATCTGGTCAGTCTTCGTGAGTCCGCAGATGCGGTAGGATGCGTATTGGATCTATCAGGTGAGTACCCAATTTTCTTTGGTTAGAAATAGGGCTTAGAGTCTTTTTGAATAAAATCTTACCCAGGGGTAAGTCAGAATAGTTTGTAGAGTGGAAAAAAACTTGCGGATCTTCGGTTTCTTCCGAGTTGGTTTTCCGTTGGTCGCGGTGGCCCAATATTACCTGGTTGGCTGAGGGTAATATTCGGTTGGTTGTTTCGTGGGGCCCTTGGTGCCGCGAGGTGTCTGATGGTGTGTTACTTCTTCGAGAGAGCGAGAGAACTGCTTCGAGATGCTTGCTCCTTGATTTTGATGTTACTCGATGATGGCTCTTCTTGAACTCCTTTCTTCAACTTGTACTTGGAACTGTTTTACTTCTTGAACAGGCCTCCAATTATACTAATCGAGGCCTGCTAATCTGCGTGCCAAATCAGTCTCGGTTCATTGTTAGATTTTGGCGGGCTCGTTTAACATTGAGTTGTGTAATTTGTTTAAGCGGTTTTGACGGATGGCTCCCTGAGCTGTTGAAGTTGTTTTAAGAATGTGAGAAGTGGTTTCGGGATGGTTTCCTGAGCTGTTGGGCTCTTATTTAATTGTAATTAAATGTCCTCAGTGTTTGAGTTTCCTGTGTGGTCTGAGGTTCTTTGTAGGTTGGCGAAGCGATTTGTTTTATGCATGTTTTTGGATGGGTTCTGTATTTTGGGTGAGGCTGTTCTTCCGTGGGTCTATTGTTAGAATGTAAATTGTCTGATAGGGGCTGAGTGACATTTAGACAGTT
Source organism: Somniosus microcephalus (assembly GCF_052327205.1). Classification (NCBI taxonomy): domain Eukaryota; kingdom Metazoa; phylum Chordata; class Chondrichthyes; order Squaliformes; family Somniosidae; genus Somniosus; species Somniosus microcephalus. Next base: position 112,874,418 of record NC_140995.1, on the reverse strand, counting down.
CCCCAGACAGCTTGATTAACTGATTAACTCCAATATCCAAACTGTCTTTACAGAGGTTGATCCCATTTCCTGTTACAGCCTTTTCTTTCTTTACAAGCCCAAAACATGCCTTTAAAAAAATGTCAAATCTTGGTTTTCGACCTTGGATTTCCCTCTGTAGGCCCAATATTCCTTTTATCCTCCTGAAGTTTTTAGCAAGGGTCCAAAGTCATTTTCTTTAAGGATTTTCTTCCCGTTTTGGGGATCTGTTAATTTTGAGAATCCTACAGCGCCAGGCGCTAAACATTGCGCACGGCTGATAATGGCACCCGAAACAGGGCGATACTGAATTTTTCCCCCCAAATCTTGAAATTTGGAGTAGAAATTCAACACTTAAAGGGGTGGAAATTCCTTTAGGCCTGTTTTTGGGCCTGAAATGAGCGACAGGCAAGTGGTGGAGGGAAGGGAGTATTGTGGAGTCCTGCTCCTCCTGGCTCTGTAGTAATGATTTTTCATTATTTTTTTAAAAGAGCTTAACTGCTGCTGAAGAGTCATGAGCAGAGTAGTCCCCAACACTTGCTCCACTCTTCCCTGTCCAGTTTTGTCAAGCGGGCCTAAAATAGGCATTAGGCCCCTTATTTACAAACATAAGGAGGTTAACGTCTGCTGTAGGCGGCTGCCAGGTACGCCTGAAAAGTGGCCCGACCCAATATCAAGTCAAACATCCCCATACTTTGGCCGTGGCACCTTGGTCCCCAAAAGTGGCCCGAAATTGGATCCATTTTATGGACGTAAAACAGGCACAACCAAGTCCAACTTCTACCCCAACGGGTTCATTCTAAAAAAAATTAAATATCGAGATGAGGAATGGAACATTTTTCTCTTTTTTAAAAAAATACAGTTTCCGCACTCTCTCACGTCCAATTTCCCATGTCCTTGTTGCAGAGAAGAAGTTCTTTCTATACTGGCCAAACCGTGCTGGCACCCTTTTGTCAGAAGAGTGCCCATCTTTGCACAGCAGTAGATTTTCCTTTCCAAAGACCAGCTATTTGTGTGGTTTCTCGGATGGAAACTCTGATGTTTCTCTGTTTGTCACTGTGGGCTGGATTTTCTCAGCCCCAAGGAGGCGGGTATGGTGGCGGGTCTGCCGGTAAACTCGGAGAAAGTGTGGGTGGATGGCAAAGCCGCCCACATCCCGCCTCCGTGCCCTTTTGCCAGGAGGCGGGAAGATGTGCAGGGAGCGGGGGGTTGGGTAGCGGGGAGGCGGGGTGGCGGGGAGGTGGGGGAGCAGGGTGGTGGGGAGGAGGGGGAGGGGGAGCAGGGGGGACAGGGAGGGGGAAGCGGGGAGGCAGGGGCAGGGAGCGGGGTACAGGGAGGTGGGGAGACAGGGAGGCCGGGGAGGCGGGGTGGTGGGGAGGCAGGGAGCGGGGGGGCGGGTAGCGGGGAAGCAGGGGGGCGGGTGGCGGGGAGCAGGGAGGTGGCGGAGCGTGGGGGCAGGGGAGCGGGGAGGCGGGGAGCAGGGAGCGGGGGGTTGCGTAGCGGGGAGGCGGGGGCAGGTGGCAGGGAGCGGGGAGGCGGGGGGCAGGTGGCGGGGAGCGGGGCGGCGGCGGAGCGGGAAGATGGGGGGTGGGGGGGCGGGGAGCGGGGTAGCAGGGAGGTGGGGAGCGTGGGGGCAGGGGGACGGGGAGTCGGGGGCATGTGGCGCGGGCGGCGGGGAGCGGGGGAGTGTGGGGGTGAGGGCGGGTAGCGGGGTGGTGGGAAGCGGGGAGAAGGGAGCGGAGAGGCAGTGGAGTGTGGTGGTGGGGTCGGGGAGCTGGGGGTGGGGAGCGAGGAGGCGGGGAGCGGGGGAGCGGGGGTGGCGGGGAGCAGGGAGCAGGGGGCGGGGAGCGGGGGGGTGGGGAGCGGGGTGGCGGGGAGCAGGGAGCGGGGGGTGGGGAGCGGGGTGGCGGGGAGGTGGGGGTGCAGGGTGGCAGGGAGCGGGGAGGCAGGGAGCGGGGAGCGGGGAAGCGGGGAGCGGGGAGGCGGGGGGCGGGGAGCGGGGTGGTGGGGAGGCAGGGGGCGGGGAGGCGGGGAGCCAGGGGGTGGGGATGCAGGGGGGCGGGGAGCAGGGAGCAGGGGGCTGGGTAGTGGGGAGGCGGGGGGCGGGGAGCGGGGGGGTGGGGAGCGGGGAGGCGGGGGGGCGGGGAGCGGGGGTGCGGGAAGCGAGGAGGCGGGTAGCAGGGAAGCGGGGTGGCGGGGAGCGAGGAGGCGGGGAGCGGGGGGCGGGTAGCAGGGAAGCTGGGAGGCAGGGGGCGGGGAGCAGGGTGGCAGGGAGCAGGGAAGCGGGGAGGCGGGGAGCGGTGAGCGGGGGAGGCGGGTAGCAGGGAAGCGGGGAGGCGGGGAGCGGGGGTGCGGGGAGCGAGGAGGCGGGGAGCGGGGGGCGAGTAGCAGGGAAGCTGGGAGGCAGGTGGCGGGGAGCGGGGTGGCAGGGAACAGGGAAGCGGGGAGGTGGGGAGCGGTGAGCGGGGGAGGCGGGTAGCAGGGAAGCGGGGAGGCGGGGAGCGGGGGTGCGGGGAGCGAGGGGGTGGGGTGGCGGGGAGCCTGTTCACAGGCCTCTACCAAAGGTGCTCTCGGTGCTGCCACCAGGAGGTAAATGCAAATAGCCTGGAGTGACTTCTCCACTAATATTCCCTCTTTTCTTAACTTTGTCTTAGCATCTCTGCCCGATGGGATCCTCAACTTCAACCATCCCAAGTGCAATCTGATGTCCTCACACTTTGTAATGCAGTGCGTTGGAAATCTAATACATTCTGCCACCACAGAAGTATTATTTAACATACATAGTACTTTCTTTGGCCAAATGACATTTCTCTCTTATTTCCAATAATTATTTACACAGCTTTCAATATAAGCAAGATAAATATTAAGAGATTGTGCCTCTATTTGTAAAATTTAGAGCTTCATAACACTATAGCTGAATCCCTTAGAAATGGAAGATTCATAAACATCAATTATCTGGAAGAATTTATATTATGCAAATATCCAAAGGCGTGCTGTCTCTGTGTAAGTCTTTGTTCCTACTCTGATTAATTTCCAGCCTAACACTGCAGCTCACAATGATGGAGCATGAGCCAGTCAGGCTCGGCCCCCTCGAAATATTTGAAAAGTAAGGTCACACAGGACAGACTCACCAGGTGTTATTGGCAGAATGATTGAATACTATGGGAGTGTGGCACTGCAGGTTAGTGTTCTTTAACACAAAATTGCAGTCTGCCTTTTAACCCTACAGACTTGGGGCACTGCGTGATAGATTATTGCATCCAGTGATAGAAGGTATCATTTTTTTCTTACCTTGGGCTTACCACGTAATCTGCCAAATGCTTCCTAGAACAAACCTCCATAAAGTTACAGTAGTCTTAACAGTCGGAAAGTTAGCCTTCAGTATCTTCACATCACTTTTTTTCTTCAGTTTAGTCTCCTTTGTTTTCTTCTCCCCTGAAGGTACTGCCCCATGTTAAGGTATGATTCCAGGATGCCAGACCCCGTATAGTAGGTCACCTTAGTGACAGTACCCTAGGCCGGGCCAAATTCTTTGATTGGTGTCGAGGTGGTTTGAGCAAAATCTAGACTGACACTCCAGTGCAGTGCAGAGTGAGAGCAGAGGAGTTCTTCCCAGTGTCCTGGCCAATATTTATCCATCAGTAAAACAGATTATCTGGTTATTATCTCATTGCAGTTTGTGGGACCTTGCTATGCGCATATTGGGTGCTGTGTTTCCTACTTAAAGATAACATACTTTCTTTTTTCTCTCTTACCTTTTTCCAGCAGAACATGCCTGCGTATGTGTGAACAGCGCTCTCAGATCTGATCAGATGCTTGCAACAACCTTTTCTTCAACCTATATTAAATGACAGTATTTTTTCCCCCACACATTTTGAGAATCATATAGGTCCCTTCACCAGGAGAGAATTAGAAAGAAGACTGGAACTGAAGTGATCCCAAAGGCTTATGAAGGACGCTGTCATCTTAAGAGTCTGGTGGAATACAATCACTTGTCTTATGTTCATTAATATGTAGACATTCTTATTATGAACACAGCTAACTTTTGCTAGACACTTTTATTGAGCACATGTGGACTAAGTACAGTATCTGTAGAGGCTGCCATCTTGACTGCTGCCTTGTGGGTAGCCTAGTGCCTCATGGGTAATGTAGTCTTAATATACATACAGCTGTATACAGCTCTACACAGCTGTATGGCTCCACCTAGTGTCCACTATAGAATGACATGTTATTGACCATTACATCCCCCTTTCTTTGAGGTTTAACAAAATCAATATCAATCAACTTTCAAGAAAACAATAAAGATAATATCAGTAACACTTTTGTTAGTGCTCTTTAAACATAAACATTTTCAAAACAGTCAACACATTTTCAAAGCTTTACATTGTACTCAAAGATTAAGTCTATCAGGCTCTTTTACTTCACGTGTGGATCTTCTCAACACGGGTAAGTCTGATGTGTCTTCATGAGATTGTTCTGGCGGTGAATGACAAGATGCAGTTGCGGCATTGTCATCAATCTGCTCTTGTATAGATCGAGGTCTCCTTGCGATCTTTGCTTGGAGAGGGTTTCAGTGTTTCCTTCACTCTTCATGCCATAACTCTCAATGTAGTCAATGCACTCTCGAAAAACTGCTGGCAGCTGGATCCCATCATACAGCATAGTCCTCTCAGCAGCCTCGGCTAATGGAACACCAAAGATTGGCCTGAGGGAAGAAGGAGTATCCACCGGAACTGCTTCCTGCTCTGGTGCAGGCTTCTTCTTTTTCTTTTTCTCTTTCCACTGCTTAACAACATCTGCTGCGGTTATATCTTTGGACTTTTTCTCCTTGTGTTTTTCCTCTTTGTGCTTTTCTTCCTTTGGCTTCTCTTTGACCTTGAAGTCTTTTTCTTTCTTCTTGGAGAAACTAGGCTTTTTGAAGACATGGATACCCTTTGGCCTTTTCATCCTTGATGGGCTCTCTGCTTCATCACCTGAGTCATCTGGTCTGCTTATGGCACAGTTTATACGGTAGACTCTCTTGACCAGTTCTAAGTCTTCACAAGCTTTGTCACCTAGTAGAGAATCAAGTCTTTCAGCCACAACAGAAAACATGAGATGATGCACTTTGTCTTTGACTGTCACTTTAAGTCTGCATACACCTAAGCTACCTATTTTCTGTCCATTATAGCTCTTCAGTAGTACTGACTTTTTCTGTATTTTGGGCTTTTCTTTCATATTTTTTATGTCACTCATACTGATTAAGTTTGCTTTTGCCCCAGTGTCCAGTTTCAATGTAACTAATGCTCCATTTATCTGCAGTGGGATCATCCATTTGTCCACTTTTACTGCATTGACTTTATGTTCAGCATTGTCCATTTCTGAGGGCTGCACATTTTCTGTATCTTTTTTGATATCGTCACATGACACCATTCCTACAAAAAATGTCTCACTTAAATCAGTGTCCTCAATCACATTAACTTGTTGCCCTTTCTTAGTTTTTACTTTTGAAAAGCATTGTTTGGCAAAGTGATTCTTTCCATTCCACTTTGTGCGCATTTTTCCAAACGCTGGGCATTGTCTTAACTGGTGTTTGTAACCACAGCGTTTACAATTAAAAATTTCATCCTCCGATTGCTTTTCATTTCTGTTCTGCCCACGTTTCTTCCCCTTGTAGGACACAGCACCGACAGCAGCATTATCACTCATTACAATCGCATCATTATTGATTATCGCTGGCTTGGCATATTTTCACTGCATTTTCCAAATTTAGTTCGGTTTCTCTCAACAGACGCTCCCTGACTTTTTATCATGAATACCAAACACAATCTGGTCACGAATCATGGATGATTTCAGCTCAGAGAAATTACATGTCCGTGCTTTCAGTTTCAGATCAGTTATAAAGCTATCAAAAGTCTCATTTTGCTGCTGTGTCCTTGAACAGAACATATATCTTTCATAGGTCTCATTCTTTTTGGGAGAGCAATGTGCATCAAACTTTTTTAGCACATCTTCTAATTTTTCTCTGTTACATAGAAACATAGAAGATAGGAGCAGGAGTAGGCCATTCGGCCCTTCGAGCCTGCTCCGCCATTCAATGAGATCATGGCTGATCATCGAAACCCTAGCACCTCGTCCCTACACCGACAGCCATCCCACCCAAGCCCTTTCCCCGTAACCCCGTAACCCCACGTATTTAATCCCCCCTAACACTAAGGGTCAATTTTTATCATGGCCAATCAACCTAACCCGCACATCTTTGGACTGTGGGAGGAAACCGGAGCACCCGGAAGAAACCCATGCAAACACGGGGAGAATGTGCAAACTCCACACAGACAGACATTTGTTCTCCTCTGGATTAAATACAAATGTATTAAATACCTCTATCGCCTGTGGGCCTGCAACCGTAAGCAGCAACGCTATTTTTCTTGCGTCTGGCTTCGTACCAAATCCGATGGCAGCAATGTAGAGTTTGAATTGTTGTTTAAAAATCCGCAAATTGTAGTCGACATTTCCCTCGAGATTCAAACGCTCTGGTGGCTTTCAATTCTCCATGTCGCTTTTCACAATTTTCAGCAGATCTTCACCCCACTCCTGGTACCATCTTATGTTCATTAATATGTAAATATTCTTATTATGAACACAGCTAGCTTTTGCTAGACACTTTTATTGAGCACATGTGGACTAGGTACAGTACCTGTAGAGGCTTCCATCTTGACTGCTGCCTTGTGGGTAGCCTAGTGCCTCATGGGTAATGTAGTCTTAATATACATACAGCTGTATACAGCTCTACACAGCTCTATGGCTCCACCTAGTGTCCAGTATAGAATGACATGTTATTGATCATTACAACTTGAACTGCAGCAAATATCTGGCTATTACCTGGACTGACATGGCATGACTGATTAAGGTCACTGCTGAGTAGATTGTTAGGAGATGTCGGCTTTTACAGATGGAGATAACCAGAGACTGGCGAGGTAGGATTGGCATAAACTGATAGAAGGTGCCAAGGAAATGCACTGTGAATATGGTCACTTCTTCTCTGCACTTTGTAAATCTCAAAATATTCCCAATTTAAAGGAGCTCCAAGGGTAATTTTAATTTATGAATTAAAATTAATGAATGGAAAATCATGGGGCGCACCCACTTGAATTCCTGACGTACACTTCCAGTGGGCAAAGTCCCAGGTTGACAGCACGATTCCTAACATTTTTATTCAGCTAAGCACTACTTCTGATTTAGCTCATTTTCTCTTTCCCTGTTTTCCAACAAGCTTGGTGGCATCCTGAACTGCAGTCCTTGGGTCTTATCTGAGGCTTCTAAAAAATACTCCACGAGGCCAATAACGGGATGGAGATCACCTCGTATTATTAGGCACATAGGCCTGAGGCTTACTCTGCATACAATGAACCGAGTGCACCCTGGTGCAGCAGGCCAGTAACTGGAGAGCTGGGAAGCTGTGCACAAGATATGCGCAAAGCTCATTAAGAACTCAGAAAATATTTGAATTAGTGGTCATCAAGCTATTTGCCAGTGCATGGCATCACCGCCTGATCTTATCCACACCTACTGTTTACAAATGTACTCTGGATAGCAATTAGGTCTGGGTATAATTGTCCGCTTTTCCGCTATATCTGAGGGTGCTGAGAACAATTGCAGTACCACTACTGCCACCCAACGGAAAGCAATAGTGACCGGGGTTCAAAGCTGGGACCTTCCTGTTCTGTAAGGCTCAACTATTCATTGAATTACTTTCAAGCAATTTCAGCCTTTTTCAGGGTTTCAAAAACAGCAACTTAAATTTATATACAGCCTTTAATATGGCAAATGCCCCAAGGCACTTATCAAAGGAGACAAAATAGGCACTGAGCAATAATAAGGGAGGTTTTAGGGGAGGTGACAGAAAGCATGGTTGAAGAGATAGGTTTTCAGGGAGCCTTTGAAAGTGTGGAGACAGGTCATAGAGTTATACAGCACAGAAAGAGGCCATTTGGCCCATCGTGTCTGCGCCGGCCATCAAGCCCTGTCTATTCTAATGCCACTTTCCAGCACTTGGTCTGTAGCCTTGTACGCTATGACATTTCAAGTGCTCATCTAAATGCTTCTTGAATGTTGTGAAGGTTCCTGCCTCTACAACCCTTTCAGGCAGTGAGTTCCAGATTCCAACCACCCTCTGGGTGAAAAAGTTTTTCCTCAAATCCCCTCTAAACCTCCTGCCCCTTACCTTGAAACTATGCCCTCTGGTTATTGACCCCTCTACTAAGGAGAAAAGTTCCTTTCTATCTACCCTATCTATGCCCCTCATCATTTTGTACACCTCAATCAGGTCCCCCCTCAGCCTTCTCTGCTCTAAGGAAAACAACCCCAGCCTGTCCAGTCTCTCTTCATAGCTGAAGCGTTCCAGCCCAGGTAACATCCTAGTGAATCTCCTCTGCACCCTCTCCAATGCAATCATATCCCTCCTATAGTGTGGTGACCAGAACTGCACACAGTATTCCAGCTGTGGCCTAACTAGCGTTTTGTACAACTCCATCATAACCTCCCTGCTCTTATATTCTATGCCTCAGCTAATGAAGGCAAGTATCCCATATGCCTTTTTAACCACCTTATCTACCTGTCCTGCTGACTTCAGGGATCTATGTACATGCACACCAAGGTCCCTCTGATCCTCTGTCCTTCCTAGGATCCTACCATTCATTGTTTATTCCCTTGCCTTGTTAGTCCTCCCAAAATGCATCACCTCACACTTTTCAGGGTTAAATTCCATTTGCCACTGTTCTGCCTATCTAACCATCCCGTCTATATCGTCCTGTAGCCTGAGCCTTCCCTCCTCACTATTTACCACTCCACCAATTTTCGTGTCGTCTGCGAACTTACTGATCATACCTCCTACATTCATATCTAAATCATTAATGTACACTACAAACAACAAAGGACCCAGCACCGATCCCTGCGGTACACCACTGGACACAGGCTTCCAGTCACAAAAACAATCTTTGACCATCACCCTCTGCCTCCTGCCACTAAGCCAATTTTGGATCCAATGTGCCAAATTGCCCTGGATCCCATGGGCTCTTACCTTCTTGTGGGACTTTGTCAAAAGCCTTACTGAAGTCCATATAGCCTACATCAACTGCATTACCCTCATCCACACACCTAGTCACCCCCTTGAAAAAATTCAATCAAATTGGTCAGACATGATCTCCCCCTGACAAAGCCATGCTGACTATCCCTGATTAATCCTTGCCTCTCTAAGTGGAGACTAATTCTGTCCCTCAGAACTTTTTCCAATAATTTCCCTAACATTGATGTTAGGCTCACTGGCCTGTAATTTCCTGGTTTATCCCTACTACCCTTCTTGAACAATGGTACTACATTAGCTGTTCTCCAGTCCTCTGGCACCTCCCCTGTGGCCAGAGAAGTTCTGAAAATTTGTGTCAGAGCCCCTGCAATCTCCTCCCTTGCCTCACACAGCAGCCTGGGATACATCCCGTCAGGGCCTGGGGATTTATCCAATTTTAAGCCCGCTAAAACAGCTAGTACCTCCTCCCTCTCAATAATAATTTGTTCAAGTGTATCACAACCCCCCTGCCTGATTTTTATGCCTACATCACCCTTCTCCATAGTGAACACAGATGCAAAATATTCATTTAAAACCTCACCTACATCTTCCAGCTCTACACACAGATTGCCACTTTGGTCCCTAATGGGCCCTACTCTTTCCCTGATTACCCTCTTGCTCTTAATATACTTATAAAACACCTTGGGATTTTCCTTTATTTTGCCCACCAGTGTTTTTTCATGCCCCCTCTTCGCTCTTCTAATTTCTTTTTTAAGTACCCCCCTGCACTTTCTATACTCCTCTAGGGCTTCCACTGTTTTTAGTCCTTTGTATCTGCCAAAAGCCTCCCTTTTTTTCCTAATCCATTCTTGTAGCATGGCTGAGGGGTTTTGGTAGAGTGTTGGGCTAGGATGTTAGAAGGCACTGGAACTGAAAGTGGAATGGAGGGCAAGAGGTTGCAATGAAAGGCAAAATTGAATGGAGAAGGTTGTAAAGATAGAAACAGGTCATTTGTAAACAAGGACCAGGACTTTGAATTCATTGTGTTGGTGGATGAAGAACTAATGGAAGTTGGCACGGACAGAGGTAATAAGTGAGTGAGGCATTGTGCAGAAAGTGGGCAGGTTTAGGCCGAGTCAGAGTTAGTACAGGGCAAAGAGCACTGAAGAAGTCACAACTGGAGATGATAAAGGAGTAAATTATATAGATTTTCATCACCAAATAAGGGTTCTGCTTATACCACATGCATTTTCAACAGGGGTTTATGCTTGATGGATTATGAGACATCACAACTGCAGCTATTTTGTAATATTTAAACCTATCTCCATTCCAGCTCCCACCACTACCACTGGACATGCACCAACCTACGAAATTCAGAAAAGCTAATAAACAGCTTCAAAAAGCTGACACAGCCCCCAAAAATGAACAACTCAAAAAACATTGTGGAGCTGAAAAACAGCCCTGACTAAAGGCCTATTCCAAGTCCACTGCTTCAAGGTGACTGAATAAATTAAATTCCATTTTATTACATTTTTATTTCTGGATTTTTATTGGTATTTTGAGATTACATTCTTGTGATTCAGTTTATTTTTCTGTGGCAACTGAAACCCAGTGGCCTCATGTATGACATATGAAAAGTACTAGTTACAATGGGAGTGGAGTGGAACATGAACTTGTCACAACTTAAACTGCAGTTATACCCAAAATTTCATTAAATCAGAATAGGCAAAGATTAAATGGATTACATGAATTACTGAAATTAGCCTTAGAAATTGAAGAGCTTTAAAAATTGTGATATTTGAATGGATTTGGGTATATTGTGCCATAAAGATATTAATTGTATTTACATTTGAATTATTGGTGATGCCATGATCATCTGAATAGTGTTAGGCATGTAGTTAGAAAATATAGGCAAAGCTTGCATACATAATATGAATTGCAAATTAATAAATCCTGTAGCTGGGGGAAAGTTCTGCAGGTGCCAGTTTTATTTGAACCCAGCTCACCATTTTCTTACCTTTCATTGTTTGTTCAGTAAAACACAAAAACAGAGAACTACTACTCACATGCTCCATGGAATACTCTGTGCTAAACATTTTTCTGCAGTAAAAATATTTTTATAATATTGTAGGCTACTTTCTGTTCCATGCAAATGTTGAAATGAGTAGTTGAAGCGAATAGTATCGATGCTTTTAATGGGAGGCTAGATAAGCATATGTGGGAGAAGTGAATAGAGGGTTATGCTGATAAAGTTAGACAAGGAAAGACGGGAGGAGGCTCGAGTGGAGCATAAACGCCGGCGTGGACGGGTTGTGCTGAATGGCCTGTTTCTATGCCGTATATCCTATGTAATCCTATGTAAAATATGATTTGGAATTTGCCTCCTAGAGGTGGCTGTTATGACATCACATGACCTGAGATTAATTAAAATCATGTGAATCACTTACATTTTAAGTGTATCCACGCTCCTGTTTTTTGATCCCAAGTCCTGCTGGTGTTTGATATAAGTGGGATTCAAAGACTACGAATAACGAGTGACACAAATGCTATCCATTGTGCGAAGTTGAAAAAAAGAACTAACAAAATCCCTTCAGCTTCTTGTGGTTCAATCTTCCCTACATCACACAGAGATTTTGGCCGCGATTTTGCTGACATTGGCGGGTCCGTGGCAGGCGATGCCAGAGGCTGGCTCCATCCCGCTGCCTGAAATTAATTTACCTTGATTGGGCTTGTTAAGCCTGCACAGCGTGTTTCCCGACCAATTAGAGGAAGCGGGTCTGGTGACATCATTTGATGACGCATCTTCAGCCGGTTTCCTTAAAGGGACCATGGCCAAATTAATTTTGACATTTGTGCTGTCAGTGTTCTACAGCGTTGAAGTGCTGAAAACACTGACAATCACTACACAGAGGTGCAGGGCTGCACCCAGGCTCTCCCATGACTCCCTTCATATGCCTATGGAGGGAGTCACAGCACGCAGGGAGGTTCTCTTCCCTTCCCATGGGCAGAAGACACCTCCTCAGTTAAATCAACACAGCCTGGTTGCACATTGCAGAGGGGGACACAAGCAGGGATGTGGTCAGGAAAACCTGGGTGCAGTGGTGCAAACCTTTCAATGATCTCAGTAGATCTCAAAATGTTAGTATAAAGCCATACTCAACCTCATCCTGCTGTGCCTCTCATCACATCCCCATCACTGTGCCTTCCCTACCCTACTCTTGCACATCCTTACTCACTCCAACTTACCTTGCACCTCCACCCATCCCTCTCTATCTATATTATGATATCCCCATCTCACTAGCCACCCCTCACACTTACCCTCATCCTAGTGCAATCATACCAACTAACACACAAGGGTAGGCACTTGGGTGTTTTATGCAATGTTTGTGTAAAGTTTCTGTTAATGTGGTGTCAAACATTGAAACCTTTATTTTCAACACTTTGCGTTCTTGGACAGATTTGCGTGCACCTTTGGAAGTGGCTTAGTGAGTTGCAGTGAATGGTAAGACATACCAGTACCCCCCGCAATTGTGATGAGTGTGAAAGGAATGGCTTGGGCATTGTAGGGATGTTTTATGGTGTTAGTGTGGAATGGTGCCAACCTGGCACATCATGTGGCAGCCAGGGCATACAGCATCATTTGAAGTAAATCTGGCCATGGTGAGGCCATCCCTGGCCTTCTAGGCAGCAATGTGGTCGGGTACTGATGCCCTGTGTCCTGTGCAGCATCAGTTGCTTGCGGAGAAGGTTGGTGATGCTGTTGGTGCTGCTGGTGTTGGGGCTGATCAAGGTGGGATTCTGAGGACCAAGGTGAGAGAGTATAAAGTGCCCCCAATCTGATGGAATAAATGGCACGTGAAGTAGAGATGACAGAAGCGATCTGTCAATGGTGAGCGAGGTAATGAGGTCAGACTGGATGGAGACTTGTGTGAAGACTTGCAGTATGGTGAATCTGTAGTGGAAATGCAGTGAGGAAGAGCTTGTGGCTGAGGGAAGAGAAGCTTGTGGCTGAGGGAAGAGATCTCTGTAAGGTGGGAGCTTTTACTTTATATTTGAAGCTGTCAACTCAACAGCTGATTCAATGGCCACTGAACTCCCACCTCAGCTTAACAGACTTGATCCCCGAGCAGCAAGGACTCCATGGCAAGCACTTAAAATCAAAGGGTGAGCTCAAATGTATTCTTAATGATCTCTAAACAAGGTCATAATTACCTGAATTGGGTCCCTTGCCACTGTGTGTCAGGTCTGCTCAGCGCTGACAGACCTGACATCGGGGAAAGGTGCATGGCGGCGGGTTCACAGCAGGGTCCCGACTGCTGGGGGAAAAAAATCACTTTCCCAACCGATCCCCCACCGATTGCACCCACTGACCCCCCGGAAAATCTCAGCCTTTGTAGTTGTAACCAGCTACATTTCCATCATATGCAAAAAAATGTTAACTGCAAAGTTATAAAATGCTGCCATTCAGAATGAAGACAGCAAAAATATTGGCTAAATGATGGTAGCAATGGTTTACACATGAGGTAATGAAGATTGTGATACAGCTGTGTGAAACCATAATGTATTATTGTATATAGAACTAGCTGGAGTGCCCGGCGGTGCCGAGGCTTTTTCAAGGGTATGTTGTTGTTGGAAGAGAGAGAGAGAGTGACTGGGGGGAAGAGAGAGAGCGACTCGGGGGAAGAGAGAGAGCGACTGGGGGGAAGAGAGAGAGCGACTGGGGAAGGGAGGGGGGAGGGAGGGGGAGGGGGGAGGGGGAGGGGGGAGGGAGGGGGGAGGGAGGAGGAGGGGGGAGGGAGGGGGAGGGAGGGGGAGGGGGGAGGAAGGGGGAGGGAGGGGGAGGGAGGGGGAGGGGGGGAGGGAGGGGGGAGGGAGGGAGGGGGGAGAGGGGGAGGGGGAGAGGGGGGAGGGGGAGAGGGGGGAGGGGGAGGGGGAGGGGGAGAGGGGGAGGGAGGGGAAAGGGGAGAGGGGGAGGGAGGGGGAGAGGGGGAGGGAGGGCGGGGGGGCAGAGGGGGGAGGGGGGAGGGGGGATGGGGGATGGGGAGGGGGGAGAGGGAGGGGGGAGGGGGTGGGGAGGGGAGAGAATGGGGTAGCGGGGAGAGAAGGGGTGGGGGAGAGAAGGGGGAGGGGGAGAGAAGGGGGGGAGGGGGGAGCGAAGGGGGGAGGGGGGAGAGAAGGGGGGGAGGGGGAGAGAAGGGGGGGAGGGGGAGAGAAGGGGTGGAGGGGGGAGAGAAGGGGGGAGGGGGAGAGAAGGGGGGAGGGGGGAGAGAAGGGGGGAGGGGGAGAGAAGGGGGGAGAGAAGGGGGGAGAGAAGTGGGGGAGGGGGGAAGGAGAGAGAGACAGAGGGAAGGAGAGAGAGAGGGCGAGTGGCCTGCGGCTGCAAATGGAGCCAAGCCCCGGGATCAGGCTTGAGCCGCCTTGAGGCTGTGAGAGACGGCCACGCCCGATTGCCGGGGTAACCCTTCCCCCCCTTCCGAACCCCCGTCCTCCGAGCACCGGCTGCCCCGCACTGCCCCACACTCCCGAGAGCCCCGCTCTCCCAGGCCCGGCCGCCCCGCCCCGCACTCCCGAGAGCCCCGCTCTCCCAGGCCCGGCCACCCCGCCCCGCACTCCCGAGAGCCCCGCTCTCTGAGCCCCGGCCGCGCCGCCCCATGCCACCCCGCACTCCCGAGAGCCCCACTCTCCGAGCCCCGGCAGCCCCGCTGTCCGAGCCCCGGCCGCCCTGCCCCGCCCCACACTCCCGAGAGCCCCGCTCTCTGAGCCCTGCCCCCCCGCCCGAGCCGGCTTCAAGGTCGCCAAGTGGGGAAGAGAGCGAGACGGGCGCAGCCGCCCAGGAGGCCCCGTGCTCCCGCCTGAGTCAGTGGACACGGGTGCGATGAGACGGGGGGGGGACCGAGGAGAGGGGGATGGGGGGGGGGACGGGGGAGACCGAAGGGGGAGGGGGGGTGGGAGGAGCTTGCCACAAAACAATTGCCTAGGGTCCAGCATGGCTGGCAACAGACGCCCAGGCTTCGAGGCCTACCTGCAAAAACGGGGAAAGGTAGGAACTTAATGAGATTAGATAAAAGATTTAGAAAGTAATTAACTTTTTTTTAAAACAATTTGTTTTAAAAGCAACTTTTTTTTTAAAGATGCAGAAAGCGGGTAAAAGAAATGAAAAGTTTGGAATCAAGATGGCGGTGACTCACCTCGGTTCAGAACGATAAGGCCCGCCCACACACGCACCGATTGGTCGACTGTCAGGTCACCGAAGCGTAGGATTGGCCAATCGTCCCGTCACTCGACTCTAGGAGGGCCCGCCCGCACGCGCCAGGAACCCGCCCCCGCCACGCAGCGATTGGTCGACCGTCGGGTCGCTCGACCGTACGATTGGTCGACCTCGACGTCACTCAATGCTAATGAGCAGATAATGAGCGGAATTTTGAACGTTTTTTGGATACCGCAGGCACAATTTTTGTCTCACCGTATCGTAAGTACGCTTACGACCGTTCTGGAATCGTAAGCTTTCTTTTGATGTAACACACATGTAGGTACGCTCTGTAACTTGAGAGTGTATAGCCGGACAGACAGACAGACAGACGGAGTGACAGACAGGTGGAGTGACAGACAGAAGAACCGCTTTATATATATAAGATTAGAGGTGGGTAATTTTAACCCCCAAGAACGGGTGGGCTTGGGTCGGGTGAGAATTTAAAATGTGAAAAATTTCAAACACAATCCCAACCCGTCTTGAACCCAACCACTTCAGGTTTTATTGGAGCATGGGGCGGGCAACCGAACTCTTCTCAGAAGGTGGGTGGCTCAGTAAAAGCTTTTAAGGAGGCTGCGTGCTTCCATTTTTGCAGGCTTTTTATTTTTTACCCATTTCAGCGGGTTTCCCTGGACTCTGGAAACCCAACAGGTAAAAGGAGGGGAGAATCACCGGATCCATAAGCTAAGTGCATTTACAGCACGGTTTGTGGGCCAGGAGGAGCAGGAGTGTTCGCCCCTGGCCCAAAAAGATTAGCTGCTTCCAGCTTCATGATTGCCAACTCTGCCCAGTCCCCCCCCCGCCGCAATCTCCCCAACCTCTGCCCCTGCCCCTGACCACGATCTGCACCCCCTGACAATGATCTCCTCCTTGACTGCGGCCTTATGCCACAGGCTTTCCTGCTCGAGAAGCAGTCAGCCTGTCACTCAGGAAACCTGCAGAAAAAATTTAAAAGGCGTCCTGCAGTTTCCCGTCAAGAACACCTCCCTCCCCGCCTCCCCGTAAATATCAGGGCCATAGAATCTTGCAGCACAAAAGGAGGCCATTTAGCCAAAAGTGCCTGTTCCAGCTCTGCGAAAGAAATATTCAAATAGCCCCACTACCCCGCTCTTTCCCCACAGCCCTGCAAATGTTTCCTTTCCTATTTATCCAATTCCCTTTTGAAAGTTACTATTAAATCTGCTTCCTCCACCATTTCAGGCAGTGCATTCCCGATCGTAACAAGTCGCCGTGTAAAAAAAAAATGTCCTCATCTCCCCTCTGGTTTTTTTGCCAATTATTTTAAATCTGTGTCCTTTGGCAACCGACCCACCTGCCAGTGGAAACCATTTATCTTTATTTACTCGATTAAAACCCCTCATAATTTTGAACACCTTTATTAAATCTCCCCTTAACCTTCACTGCCCTAAAAAGAACAATCCCAACTTCTCTAGTCTCTCCACGTAACTGAAGTCCCCCATCCCTGGCATCATTGTAGTAAATCTCCTCTGCACCCCCTCCAAGGCCTTGATGTCCTACCTAAAGTGAGGTGCCCAGAATTGGATACAATACTCTCGCTGAGGCCTAACCTGTGATTTATGGCACAGGTTTCTGTGTTCCTGCACCCTCTCTAAAATTAGTTTCTATTGCCTCGCCTCATTCTTCCTGTTGTGTCCGTGTATAATAAGACACAGACTGCAGGAGAACGGTACAACAGGTGTTTACTAAACGTGGCTCACACTGGAACTGATCTGTACAGATTACTACTCAGTGCTAGATACAGGTGTGGTCACTGCCGGTACTGCAGTATACATGAGCTGTAAAAGATAGTTCCCCCCTTAAAGGTATATACATTACAATTCCTCCCCTTTTAGATTAACAGTACCATAACACTCATTTAACATGCAACATTTGCTGAAAATAGTCTATTTATATATTCAGTCTTTGGGGAGGCTTCCTGATCCTTTCTGGATAGCGCCTGTCCCGAGTGTCTTGCTCTTGGTGCGGAGGCGATTCTGGCCCCCTGTCGTCGGTTGGTTCATCAGCTTCCGATGCTACTATTTCTGGGGTAGATGCGACCAGTACGTCGGGTTCATCACCAGGTACGTATGGGCGAGGCATGGGGTTGACTTGTTCCTGTGACTCTAGGATCTGGTCAGCATGGCGTCTCACGATGCTCTCCCCAACGTCCACTGTGTACATTAGTGGGCCCTGCCGTGTGCATATCGTTCCTGGCTGCCATTTTTCTGTTCGGTAGTCGCGGGCCAAGACTGGTTGCCCTACATTGAAGTTCCTTGTTGGCTTCTCATGGATGTGCTGGAATTGCTTACTCTCAACATCTCTTCGTACGTTTGGTCTGAGCAAATCCAGGCGAGATCTTAACCTTCGGTTAAAGAACATCATGGCTGGGGCCTGGTTGGTGACTGCATGTGTCGCAGTCCAGTAGGCGAACAGGAAATTGTCCACCTTGTGCTGCAGCAGAATGTTGTCATTGTACATAGCCTTTATTGCCTTCTTAAAGGTTTGTACGAACCTCTCAGCCAATCCATTTGTGGCTGGATGATACGGGGCAGATGTGTAATGCCTTACCCCATTCTTTTTCAAGAACCTCCGGAACTCTTCGGACACAAACTGTGGTCCGTTGTCGGAGCAAATCTGTTCTGGCAAGCCATTCCTGGCAAAAATGGTCCGTAGGACTGCAATAGTTTTCTCCGTGGTGGCGGAGGACATTTTGATGACCTCAGGCCATTTCGAGTGCGCATCCATGGTTATTAAAAACATTGAGTCCATGAATGGACCAGCAAAATCAATATGCACCCGTTGCCATGGAGATGAGGGCCACTCCCATGGGTGTAGAGGGGGCTGTGGTGGTGCATTTTGGACATTTTGGACTTTCTGGCATCCTGAGGACTCTTGGTCAGGTCCTCGATTTGTTTATCGATTCCCGGCCACTACACATGAGCCCTGGCTAGGCTTTTCATTTTTACCCCTCCCAGATGACCCTCATGAAGCTCATTGAGCACTCTATCCCTTAACTTGGGTGGAATTACCACTCGGGATCCACACATCAAGGTCCCCCGGCACACTGACAGCTGTTCTCTCCTTGTCGAGAATGCTGGCAACAGTGAGTCGCCATGTGCTGGCCATCCCTTCACCGTCAAATCATATACCCGAAACAGTGTCGGGTCATTTCGGGTTTCCTTTTCGATACAAGCGTTAGTTACCGTTAGGTATTCAACTATAGTCGAATGGAATATTTCGACAGGATTCACAGCTGGTGCTTCCTCCGCAGTAGGCAGTGGCAGGCGTGATAGCCCATCAGCATTTCCATGCTGTTTCGTGCCCTTATATTCAATCTCATAGTGGTGCGCCCCTAGAAAAAGTGACCATCTTTGTAGTCGTTGCGCAGTCATCACCGGAACGCCCTTCTTCGGATTAAAAATGGAGGCAAGAGGCTGGTGAAAGTCAGCAAGGTGAATTTATGTCCGTGCAGATAGTGATTGAACTTTTTCACTCCCCACACTAGGCTGAGGGCCTCCCTGTCAATCTGGGCGTAGTTACGCTCGGCTGAGGTTAGTGATCGTGACGCAAAGGCTATTGGCCTCTCTGAGCCGTCCGAGAATTTGTGCGACAGCACAGTTCCAATGCTGTAGGGTGACGCATCACATGCCAACCGAATTGATAATGCCGGTTTGTAATGGGCCAATACCTCTTTCGATGTGATTAGTGTTTTGCTCTTCTGGAAAGCTCGTCTACATTCGTCACTCCACTTCCATGGCACCCCTGTTTGCAGTAGGGTGTTCAGTGGGTGCTGTATTGTAGACAAATGTGGCAAGAACTTATGGTAGTAGTTTACCAGCCCGAGGAACGACCTCAGTTGTGACACATTTTCTGGTGCTGGAGCCTTGACTACTGCCTCAATCTTCTCTGGGGACTTATGTAATCCCTCTTTATCGATAACATGGCCACAATACGAGATCTGTTTTCTAAAAAACTCGCATTTGGGGCAGTTAGCTCGGAGCCCATATTCCTGCAATCTAGTGAGCACCTGCTCCAGGTTGGCAAGGTGATCACTGTCATTTTCGCCCGTGACCAGGATGTCGTCCAAATAACACTGGGTCCCTGGGATCCCTTGCAGGACTTGTTCCATTGCCCTCTGCCAAATAGCCGGAGCTGATGCTACCCCGAATACCAGCCGGTTGTATTGGTAGAGACCTTTATGGGTGTTGATTGTGAGGTATTTTTTTGATGCTTCTTCTACCTCCATTTGCAGATACGCCTGGGCCAGATCAATCTTAGTGAAACGTTTCCCTCCAGATAGCGAGGCGAAAATATCTTCAATCCGCGGAAGTGGATATTGTACGGTGTGAAGGACCGGGTTCACTGTTACCTTAAAGCCCCCACAGATGCAAACCTTCCTTGGTTCCCCAGGCGTGCTGCTCAACGACTTTTTCATCACAGGGACGATGGGTGTAGCCCACTCGCTCCAGTCTACCTTGGACAGTACACCTGAACGTTCCAGACTTTCCAGCTCTGCTTCGACGGCTAGGCGGATCGCATAAGGTACCGGTCTTGTCTTAAAAAAATTTTGGGCTTGCGTTTTCTTCAATTTTAATCATCACTGTCATGCCTTTTAGTGTTCCGAGTCCTTGCTGGAACACTTCTTTCGCGTCAGTTAGGATCTTTGACAGTCACCCAGGTGTGACATCGTCATCCTTTTTGTCAGCCACAGTCAGTGCCTGTATGGATTGCCAATCCAGTTGTATTTTCCGGATCCATTCACATCCCAGTAATGGTGGTCCTCCATCTTGCAATACATACAGGTCTAGTTTTGGTGTTTCCTTACCGTTATATATAATGGTCAGATTTATTTTTCCTTTAGGGTAGACTTTTTGCCCCGTGTACGTCTTCAAAATAATTTTTGTGTCTCTCAAGGGTATGTGTGAGAATAGCCGCTCGTAGTCCCGTTGGTTTATGACTGTTAGGGCTGATCCTGTGTCCAATTCCTTCTTTACCTGGACTCCTGCTATCTTGAGAGTGACCCAAATGGTTCGGTGATCCTCCATTGTTATCACATTATGTAGTTTCAGACAACTCAGTTCCCTGCTTTCGGAATCGTTATCACTCTTTTGTTCATCTGAACTATTCTCCGTCATCTTATGTACCTTCTTGTACTTTCCTTTGGTAGGTTTCTTATTGCTGGTTTTCTTTCCCGACCTGCAGACTCGTGCTATATGTCCTATTTTTCCACACTGTCTGCACACTTTGTCTTTGAACCAGCAATCATTCTGGTCGTGTGTTGTTCTGCTGCAGCGATAGCACTTCTCTGTTCCATATGACATTTCGTTTGTGCCATATTCTTGCGGTCTCTGTTGTATTTCTGCAGCGCCCCTTGCTGCTGCTTCATATGATACTGCAATGCTGAAAGCCTTTTCCAGCGGAAGGTCCTTTTCAGATAAAAGCCGTTTCTGGGTTCCTTCACTTTGAAGCCCACACACAAACTTGTCCCTTAAGGTATCTGCCAGTCCCGCTCCAAACTGGCAGTGTTTCGATAGTTTGTGCAGTTCTGTTAAATAATCAGCATTGCTTTCATCCTTATGCTGGTTCCGTTTGTGAAACTTGAATCTTTCTGCTATCAGCAGCGGTGTGGGGTTTAAATGTTCCTGTAGTATCATTGCTATGTCTTGAAAACTCTTTTCCATTGGCTTCTTTGGGGTTACTAGATTTCGTAATAAACCATACGTCTTTGCAGCCATTAAATTTAACAATACCAACGCTTTCTTGTCATCTGACACCTCATTTGCCTTGCAGTATACCTCTATTCGTTCGACATATGTAGTCCAATCTTCAACTTCATTGTCAAATGCGGTGATACTGCCACTCTTTGGCATTTTGGGTGTGGTTTAAAATGGTGTCTCCCAATGACTTAAAATGGCGTCTCTAGCGCTTTCCTTCCTCCCCCACTGCTGCCAACGCCGCTCCCGGCGGTTCTCATGGCAATGGCGGCGCCCTGTAGGTTTCATGCGCTTCTCCTGCGCTGCTGCCAACGCCGCTCTCGGCGGTCCTCGTGGCAATGGCGGCGCCTCGCGGGTTTCTGTGCGTCTCTCTCTCCCTCTCTCCGACGCTGCTCGGCCCCTGAACACTGGTTGCGCCCTGTGCGCTCTGCCCTCTCTCTCTCTCCCCCGTCAACGCTGCTCGGCCCTTTGCTGTGCCACTCGGTCGGGCTCTAGCCCGCCGCTGTCTGGGAAGGGTCTGTGCACTACCTGTTGCCAGCCCGTTTCGCTGGACCACCTTGACTGGAAAGCCAAGCCTGGCTCTCGACAGCCTCCCCCGCAATTCTCGAGTCTCTGCTGGATGACTGGGCGGTTGCCCGTGGTCGACGTCTGAGTCTCTGGCCTTGACCTCCAATCCACTGAGCTCCAGGAACGAATCCCCGGGAGGTGATGCAGAGTTGCAGGTAGGTTCGAACTTGCCTTGTCGCCAATGTTGTGTCTGTGTATAATAAGACACAGACTGCAGGAGAACGGTACAACAGGTGTTTACTAAACGTGGCTCACACTGGAACTGATCTGTACAGATTACTACTCAGTGCTATATACAGGTGTGGTCACTGCCGGTACTGCAGTATACATGAGCTGTAAAAGATAGTTCCCCCCTTAAAGGTATATACATTACACTTCCCACCAAAATGTATCATTTCACCCTTCTCAGCATTAAATTTAATATCCTAATACCTTATATATTCTTTTACTCCTGCCATTAAAATAGTTATTGTAAACCAGGATATAGAATGGTAATGAGTGCAATTTGCACTGCAAGCAGGGCTAAAGCTTGTCAATTATCAAGTACTCCTGTTAATTAATCAACAGACTCTTATTTAAAGTGACCAACATCTTAATGCCATTTATAATTAATTTATGGCTTGGGAAAGACTGCAAGAACAAGACTAATCTTATCCATCGCTCTTATCTCCTCATTAGCAGATCACTAATTTTACATTTCCTACTAATTACATTTAATATTGTGATATGCAAGAGATCATGTTGTGCATAAATTAAGGTAGGTTACACCAAGGCTGGCTTTCATAAACACTTGTAAACAGTACTTTCAAATTGTGCATCAAAAGGCTTAAATATTTTGTTCCTCTTTCTTTCATTAAATCACCTTCTCAGCTGAGTAGTACAAATTAAATAAAACTAGACTCAAGTCTGTCTTTGTACAGTGCATCAGAGTAATCATTGAGGCCATATTTCTGTCTTCATTCATTTTAGCAGAAATGTAGACATGAGTAAGAAGTTTTATAATGTCAGGAGAAAGTACTTATGATTATTTGCCTACTCATCACTGCTATACAGATTAGCTGGAAAAAGTTGGGTTTTTCCTTTTAATTAAGGTCATTAATGATTAACTCTTGCAACATTCCACAGCTGCGCAGTCAAATGGAAAAGTCAATACTTTATTCTCAGGCAGAATTAGGAATTAGCATGTGCAAAACTCCTTAACTTGGAATCATGCTTGAATCCCTGAAGAAAAATGGGCACTCTTTTAATTTTAAAAGAACCCTCCTTACAAAGGTGGGGGGTGGGGGGAGTCAAGGGAGCACCAAATGATTCTTTCCAGGGATGGCCCAACAACTCTTCCACTGCTCCCCCTTCTCGGACCATCCACTTCTGCTGGACTTTCCTGACGCCAATGGCAGTCACCCTAGATGCACCACCAGTGGTGATAGTGCCCACCATTACCATGCAAATGAAGGGACCTCCCCTAACCTGCAAACATTGACAGGGTTGGTGGTGAAGGTCCCAGAATGGCCACATCTTGCCACTTACGTTGAGATGTGCCACCCTGCAAAAGTATCAGTTTAGACCTGAAACCACTGGATGATGTAAGCATCTATATTCTATGGGGGAAAAATTCAGTTGGTAGCGCCACCCGTTAGCACCTTAAGAGGGTGCTAAGTGGGGCGCAAAGCAACTAGCGCCCAGGCGCGGCGATATCTGCGCCTCTCACGAAATTGACCGGACATTTTGCGGTGGCGCTAAACAATACAGCCACGATCTCTGCGCCGGCAGATCATGACGTCAGTCGAATGCGCAATGCCCCGGTAGCGCCCCGGACTGGAAATTGAGTGGCGCCCCCTGCCTTACCGCCTGCCGCTAGCAATGACAGGTTGAGGGGAGCGTTCTGCTGTCAGAAAGGGACTAGGGGGGCGCTATTTAAAGGTGACCACTTCCTGCCTTTTTTTGTTGGTGACATTTTTGCACCACACATTCTGAGAGAGAGAGAGAGAGACTTCTGGAGAGATTCAATGCTGTGTGAAGGAGTTTTGGGTACTGAGCAGCACTTTGCAGGTTGGTTTTGATTTGCCCTTGTATCGATTTAGAAGAGACTATGGGGTCTGCACTCTGAGCTCTTCCCCTGGTTCTCTCCATTGTTCTTTCCAGCAGATTTGATGTACAGGTCTCTCCAGGCCGAGATTCAGGCCGAGATTCAAGGCTGCAATGAGAAGGATGTGGATGGAGAGCAAGATCAACCCTCCCCTTTAAGATAAAATCAGAAAATGCAGGAGAAACTCAGCAGGTCAAGCAGCATCTGTGAAGAGAGAAACAGATTTAATGTTTCAGGTCGATGACCATTTGTCAGAACTCCCCTTTAAGAGCTGGATGGTGCCAGTGTGTCTGTGTTACATTGCTGACTGAAATCACATGAGCTTCGCCAGCGCTGTGAGGTAGCGCCTCGCTCCTCAGCCTTAGCGCCTTAAGAGAGGTGTGTAGCGCCTGATTTAGCGCTCCAGTCACCTCCAGGGGCAATAAAAGCCAAGTTTGCTGTCGGAGGCGATAATTAGCGCCAGGCGCTACACTTTGCGCACCGCCAATAATAGCGCCCCAAACGGGGCGATACTGAACTTCTCCCCCTATATATGTAAGCATTCTATATTATTACAGTGGTGATTATGATTTTCAGACATCAGCACAATGTTGTGCTAATTTCTACTAAAATTATTTTGTGTCTCCTATAATCATCACATCTGACCCACTACTTTTATCCAATACCACCATAATAAGTAATCAATGCTAAAAATGACAGTTTACTAATGTGTTAATGCATTACTTTGCTGCTAATGGAAGGTGTGAAAGCAATTGTAAGAAGCTGGCACACTATCAAATGGCCATTCTGATTGCAATAATTCAAATGGTTGAATGAAAGAGACAGGCTAGTTCCGGCACGAGGGAACAAACAACAATAAAACTTGAGCATGTGGCGGTACCACCGGTTGTACCTTACATAAAGACACATAATTCCCTTTAACTTACCTTTTGGGGCCGTTGCCCTTTTAACTTACCTGTTGGGGCCATTGCCCCTTTAAGACGCGCCCTAGCGCACTGACGTCACGTCACGTACGACGTGATGTGCGTGCGCCGGCACAGCCCGGCCTAGCGTCTTCGGCCTCAACGGCCAGCCAACGGGAGCGACGCGATCTTCCGCTCCCACGGCAAGCACCAGCACAGCCCGGCCTCCCGACTTCGGCCTCAACGGCCAGCGACGCAACGACGCGCATCACGTGATGCCCTAAGCGCAGGAAACGCGAACAACATGATGACGTCACAACACAAACGCAATGACGTCATCACGCTCCCCACAGGACTGCGAACTCAGTCCTCGTGGAGTCCCCGCTGGGACAAGACCTATACCACGGTGCTCCTACAGTCAGCCATCTTACCTGCCATCTTACCTGATGTAATTAGTCTGTTCCTGTAAATAAACAACTTGTTAATAGTTCGTCGAAGTCAAACTCTCTTATTTAGTGGCGATCTACACGAACCGCTACAAGCAACACTTTATTAATTTTGAATCACAAATCAGTTCGATGATAACAATCTACAACATCTGATATTGGTGCCAAAAGAAGATAAGATGATGAAAAGAACAAATTAGGGGGAGCAGGATAGCTATCGTATCAAGTCCACTGTATCATCCAATACTGTCGGCCATGACTCAATGGTAGCCTCTGAGTGGGTTCAACTCCCACTCCAGAGGCTTGAACGCAAAATCAGTGACCCTATTTCCTTCTCATAGGTCTCAGAACCAGCTGTCAATCAAACTCGCTACCCTAGGCTGGGCTAAATTCTTTGATCGGTGTCAATTTGGTATGAGCAAAATCTCGACTGACACTCCAGTACAGTACTGAGGGAGTGCTGCACTGTCGGAGGTGCCGTCTTTTGGATGAAACGTTAAACCGAGGTCCTGTCTGCCCTCTCGGGTGGACGTAAAAGTTCCCATGGCACTATTTCGAAGAGTGCAGAGGAGTTCTCCCCAGTATCCTGGCCAATATTTATCCCTCAAGCAACATTACTAAAACAGATTATCTGGTCTGTATTACATTGCTGTTTGTGGGACCTTGTGTGTAAATTGGCTGCTGCGTTTCCTACATTACAACAGTGACCATGCTTCAAAAGTACTTCATTGGCTGTAAAGCACTTTGGGGCATCCTGAGGTTATGAAAGGCACTATATAAATACAAATTCTTTCTATTGTTACCCTGATTTGTGACATATCAATAAACTGTTTAATGCGTTTTACTCTACAGCTGCCATTAACATTTTGCTGCTCTGCCAGGTGACAGATTTAGAGGTAAAAATAACCAGGTAAGCTGTTAAATAACAACAAATACAAGGAAACTAACAAGAACCAGAGGACACAGATTTAAAGTGATTGGCAGAAGAACCAAAGGCGACATGAGGAAAAACTTTTTTACGCAGCGAATGGTTAGGATCTGGAATGCACTGCCTGAAAGGGTGGTGGAGGCAGATTCAATTGTGGCTTTCAAAAGGGAATTGGATAAGTACCTGAAGGAAAGAAAATTGCAGGGCTATTGGGACAGGGCGGGGGAGTGGGACTAGCTGAAGTGCTCTTGCAGAGAGCTGGCACGGGCTCGATGGGCCGAATGGCCTCCTTCTGTGCTGTAACCATTCTATGATTCTATGATTCTAACTAAAACTGCAACAAGATGTAATAGATTGCAAATTAACAGAAACCCGTAAGTGGTTGTCTAGGTGGTACAAATTACAGGCAACCAAAAATCAAAAAACTCTTAAGCCATTGCTTAAGTAACACCAATAACATTTTTTCTATCTTTTGACTTTTTAACCTTATCTTGTCTTTTTCATTCCCCCTTCAAATAATTCTATAACCAGTAATACAAGGCCTGTTTATGTTTTTCTTGAACATGAGCAACCTTCAAGATTCACCATATGGGATTGTTTTTAAGAATACCAAAAAAAGAAATAAAATTTAGGGAATTTGTCAAATTTGTCCATGGATATTTCAAAGAGGTCATGAGGAAGTTCCCCAGTGATAGCTTTGACCCAGTAACGGTCCTCCAAGCTGTCTTTCTGGGCCTTGAAATTATGGTGGCACCATTGATTTCCATAAAATAAATGCACAATGGCAGCTACCTGGGTAGTGGACATTAATGTGCATGATCCTATTCCTATAGTCACAGACCAGCTGCACATTCATGCACTATTTGCAGCAACTACCACATGGACTCCCCTTTTAAGAAGGAGGATCTGCCAGTACCCAT
Organism: Somniosus microcephalus; assembly: GCF_052327205.1. Classification (NCBI taxonomy): domain Eukaryota; kingdom Metazoa; phylum Chordata; class Chondrichthyes; order Squaliformes; family Somniosidae; genus Somniosus; species Somniosus microcephalus. The sequence goes on along the minus strand of NC_140995.1, from coordinate 112,847,547 downwards.
TCCATTTGGGTGCTGAGAAACTGCAGCACTCTTCAGATGCTGTGAATGCGGCCAGCAGTTAATTTAAATAGCTCTTGAGTCCCTAGTAACAGTAGCAGGTGCACAGGCCCTTTTACCATACGACCTTCCCGGCCCCATGAAGGTCTGCTTTATGCATCAGGTGCACAACATTACCCAGTAAAGCGGGTTGCTCACATCCATGCTCATCTATGCTTCTGGCACCAACCATCACACAATTGGGCCCCTAAAGTCCAAAATGTAAGACTTGGGAGATAAATTTCATAAAGCCTTTTGAGTTGAAATTATGTTGTCCATTATCAGTAGCAAACATATCAATGCACTGGTGAAGTTTCTCCTTTTGCTATTTTAACAAAAGCATTAACCTATTTAAAATAAATATTTTGTTGAACCAGCAACGAAACTTCATACAAATGCATTATTAATACATTCATTACTGTTATTACACAATGTAATTTGAAACAATTTGTTTCTTAATCTTTTAATCATATCATCATTTGATCAGTGGGTAGCACTCTCACCTCTGAGTCAGAAGGTTATGGGTTCAAGCCCCAAACCAGAGAATATAATCTAGGCTGACATGCCACTTCAATACTGAGGGAGTACTGCACCAATGGCAGTGCCACCTTTTCGATGACATGTTAACCCGAGGCCCAGTCTTTCCTCTCAGGTGTATATAAAAGATCCCATGGCACCACTTGATGAAGAACAGGGCAGGAGTTCTGGACAATTTTTATCCTTCAATAGATTCTATGGTCACTATCTCATAACTGTTTGCAGACCTCCTACTTGACTCCTTGATGTGCCAAATAACTGCTCGAATCCGTGAAGTTAAAGCTTAAGACTGAAGCCTTTTATTAAGTAAGAATCATGGCAGAGTTAACAGAGTTCATCATCGACCGAGCCCTTGGTAGAACATACCAGAAGAGGGGCGGGGCCAGGGAGGAGCATTAGTGGTTCCCCCCGGTGGAAGATTCCAGACATTACAAGTACAAGTACAAATATCAGAACACAGTTATTTCATCACATTCGCCCCCTGCTATAGATTCAGTCTGTCAGGAGGTCTGATAATCCTCTGGGAATGACGTAACTCTTGCTGAGGCTCCTCCCGGCGTACTAACTCCGGTTCATTCGAATTCCCAGAATCATCAGTATTTTCCACACTGAGGGTTTGTGTCTCTGAAGGTCCAATACCACGATTGAAAACTCTACTCTCAGAGTCAAACTCTTTTCGAGCTCCAGCAGGAGCAAGATCTTTAATAGAGACCGTATCCTCTCGCCCATCCGAATATTGAATATACGCAAACTGGGGATTAGCATGGAGGAGTTGTACTTCCTCCACCAGTGGATCAGTCTTGTGGCCTCTCACATGTCTGTGCAACAACACAGGGCCCGTGGTCGTCAACCATGTGGGTAACGATACTCCATTAGTAGCTTTTCTTGGAAAACTAAACATCCTTTCATGAGGGGTGGCATTCGTCGCTGTACACAAAAGAGACCTTATGGAATGCAGCACATCTGGCAGGACATCCTGCCAGCGAGAGGTCGGCAGGCCTCGTGACTTCAGAGACAGTACGATAGCCTTCCACACTGTCGCATTTTCTTTCTCGGCCTGCCCATTACCACGAGGGTTATAGCTGGTAGTTCTACTCATTGCAATCCCCTTCGATAGCAAAAACTGTCGTAATTCTTCGCTCATAAAGGAAGAACCCCTATCACTATGTATATAGTTAGGCATGCCGAACAAGGAAAACAGTTGGCAGAGGCATTTAATTACAACAGCACTAGTCACATCCGGACAGGGGATAACAAAAGGGAACCGAGAGTACTCGTCTATAATATTAAGAAAATAGACATTACGGTCACTCGATGGAAGGGGACCTTTAAAATCGAGACTCAAACGCTCAAATGGTCGAGTTGCTTTAATAAGATGAGCTGGCTCGGATGGCTTATAGAAGCGGGGTTTGCATTCAGCACAAACATGACAGGATCTGGTCATTGTCCGGACCTCCTCAATAGAGTAGGGTAGATTGTGGGACTTAATGAAGTGGTTCATTCTGGTAACCCCAGGGTGGCAGAGTGTGTCGTGGAGACTTTGAAGCTTATCTGTACCTAGACTAGCACATACTCCTCGTGACAAAGCATCTGATGGCTCATTAAATACTCCAGGCCTGTACTGAATATCATAGTCATATGTTGACAGTTCTATTCGCCATCTTAAAATCTTATCATTTTTGATCTTGCCTCTCTGCTTAGTATTGAACATAAAGGCCACAGATCGCTGGTCAGTAATGAGCGTAAAACGTTGGCCAGCGAGATAATGTCTCCAATACCTGACTGCTTCAATAATTGCCTGTGCCTCCTTTTCCACTGAAGAATGTCGAACTTCTGGTCCTTGCAATGTACGAGAGAAGAAAGCTACTGGTCTACCAGCTTGGTTAAGAATTGCTGCCAACGCAAAATCAGATGCATCACTTTCCACTTGAAAAGGGATCTTCTCATCCACGGCACATACCACTGCCTTCTCAATGTCCCGTTTGATATTAAGGAAAGCCTCCTGAGCTTCCACCGATAGCGGAAAAGACGTCGACTTAATAAGAGGTCAGACTTTATCTGAGTAGCTAGCCACCCACTGGGCATAGTACGAGAAGAATCCCAGACACCTTCTTAAAGCTTTTACAGTGTGAGGTAAAGGTAATTCCTTAAGTGGGCGTAATCTTTCAGGGTCTGGCCCGATTACCCCATTCTCCACAACGCAACCAAGAATACACAAACATGTAGTATTGAAGGTACACTTGTTTTCGTTGTAGGTCAGGTTTAACCTCTTTGCAGTCTCTAGGAACTTTGCGAGATTTGATCATGCTCCCGTTGGACACGCCCACAGATGGTAACATTGTCCAGGTACGGGAATGTTGCTTCCAACGCGTATTCATCCACCATACGATCCATCGCCTGTTGGAAGACGGATACCCCATTCGTCACTCCAAAGGGCACCCGAAGGAATTGGTACAGGCGCCCATTAGCTTTGAAGGCCGTATAAGGTCGGTCTTCTATTTTGATGGGGAGTTGATGGTAGGCAGACTTTAAATCAATGGTGGAGAACACGCGGTACTGAGTTATCTGGTTCACCATCTCAGAAATACGAGGCAAAGGATAGGCGTCTAATTGGGTATACAAGTTTATAGTCTAGCTATAATCGACCACAAGTCTTTTCTTCTCATTAGTTTTAACCACCACCACCTGGGCATGCCACGGGCTACCACTGTGTTCGATGATTCCCTCCCGTTGAAGCCTTTCCACTTCGTCTTTTATAAATGTTTTATCTTCTGAACTATACCGTCGACTCTTAGTCGCTATAGGTCTACAATTAGGAGCAAGGGCCTAGAAATTCAGTGGGCGTTGCACCCACTTAGCGCCTAAAGAGGTCTTTTGCGCCGGCGGGGTGGTAGCGTGGAAATTGAGTGCAGCGGTATTGGCGGCGGTAGCCGTTAGCGCTGCGCCGGGACCGATGACGTCATCGGTGTGCGCGGTGGCCCGTAACGCCCCGAAACCGCGCCGATCCCCATATTTATTTGCAGCCGCCTCCTCCGAAGCGGGCGCAAACAGCGACCAGAAAACGGGGCCGTCCTGCTGCCATAGTGGGGCGCTTTAAAGCTGAAGGTGCGGCCGGCCGCTTTTTCGGCGGCCGCCTGCCCGCACCTCCTTCCCCGGCCTCCTCCACCCCCCCCCGCAGCATTGCCGGCTGGTTTCCGTGGAGCCCGGCACTTCTCCGTTGTGCCGGGCTCTTTTGCCGGCACTCGCGATCGGGGCTCCGGCCGTTGCAGGCACCTCCCCCTTAAGAGAGGGAGGAGGCCTGCAGTACCGCAGCCTGCCGCACCGCATCGGGTGGCGCTGCGGCAACTTGCGCGCCGATATTCAGTTGCAGCGCCCCAAATGGAGGCGGGCACACCCTGGTATAGCGCCCGCTTCCGAATTGGGGCGCAGAAGACGAATATATGGCGTGCGCTAATGCCTCCCCGCCCAGCGCTAACTTTTAGGCGCGAGCGAGCTGCCCGCGCCCAAGTGAATTTCTAGGCCAAGGTTCGCAAACAAAGAAGGCGGACTTACGTTTAAAGTAGAAAGGCCACAGACTGTGAGCGGAGGCTGAGATCCACCATACTTAAGGGTAATGCTCTCATGCTGACACTGGAAGTCCAAGCCTAAAATTAAGTTCACACACAACTGAGGTAATATGAGGATTTTAAAGTCCTTATACTCCGTATCCTTAACGGTCAATGTGACTTTACAATATCCAGTTACCTCCGAAGTAAGGGATTTGGACGCCATCACAATTTCACTTCGAGTAGGATACACCTTCAATGAGCAGGAGTTAACAAGGTTGGGGTGTATAAAACTTTCAGTACTGCCACAGCCTATCAAACACCCAGTAGGACGACCATTAATCTTAATGTCCATCATAGATTTTGACAAGGAACACGGTATGGTCTGGTCAACCGTAGCCGAGGCTAGAGTAAAACGATAGGCGGCAGCAGAGAAGACATCGGGTACAGGCTTACCCTTACACACTTTACTAAAATGTCCCCGTTTCTTACATTTAAAACAGGTAGCCTCTCTGGCTGGGCAACTTTGCCTGGGGTGTTTAGATTGGCCACAAAAATAACACTTAGACCCATGGGGCACAGCCGCAACAATAGGATTAAGTGGGGGCTCCATTGGTGTTATGGATGCCTCCATACTCGGAACACACGAGGCTGAGAGAGATGCATGGGCTGATGCATACACTTCTGAATTCTTCTGGGCTACATCTAACGATCGAGCAGCAGCGACGACCGTTTTTAAAACTAACGAGTCGTTCTCGAGGAGTCTCTGTCTAATATAATTAGATCGGAGGCCAGATATGAAAGAATCGCGGATGGCTTCTTCCTGATACACTATGGCAGAGACAGCCTTGTAGTTGCAACCCTTAGCCAAAGCCTTAAGGTCCTGCAGGAAATCGTCCAGAGATTCCTCGGGTAATTGCCTGCGAGTAGACAGGAGATACCTGGCGTATACTTCGTTAACCGACTTAAGGTACTGGGCTTTAAGAGCTGCGAGGGCCTCTTCATATGTAGTAATATCTTCAATTATAGGGTAAGTTTGATGACTTACCAAGTTGGTTAGAAGACCCAACTTGTTAACCGTTGGATCGGTCGATGATGCGATGAAGTGTTCAAAACATCGGAGCCAATGCGTAAATTTCTTTGACGCATCTGCCGAATGGGGATCGATATCCAGACGCTCTGGTTTCAAAAATCGATCCATCTTCCAAAAGTTGTTACTTAATAAAATTGATGTGCCAAATAACTGCCCGAATCCGTGAAGTTAAAGCTTAAGACTGAAGCCTTTTATTAAGTAAGAATCATGGCAGAGTTAACAGAGTTCATCATCGACCGAGCCCTTGGTAGAACATACCAGAAGAGGGGAGGGGCCAGGGAGGAGCATTAGTGGTTCCCCCCGGTGGAACATTCCAAACATTACAAGTACAAGTACAAATATCAGAACACAGTTATTTCATCACACTCCTCCAACCCGACGGGGTTCTCTGAGGTCGGGAAGCCTTCACCTGAAAAGGTAAAATGGGACTAATCCCTTTTTCTGCCTGTTAACTACCTGGGACCTGAAGCAGGACATCTTCCCCCCTCCTGGCAAGAGGGCACAGAGGCGGGATGGAGGCGGGTTTGCTATCTGTCCCCACTTTCTGCTACTTTACCGGCAGTCCCGCCTCCATGCCCACCTCCTCAGGGCTGGCAAAATCCAGCCCTATGACACCGTAGAGATGGTCTTGGAAAGGTGCAGCTAAATGTCATCAGCATACATATGTAAGGTGGGTCTGTGACTTCAGAGGGTAAGTCAGGCTTGAAGCTGGGAGGCAATAACATATTTATGGATCTTAGCAGAAACATCAACAGTAACAATTTTGTCTGGTGAATGAGTGCATGTGGTGTTTCAGTGCATGTGACTGTGATAACTGAGGGCTCATTGCTTTCTGATGTGATGCCTGCACCAATTTGTCCAAGGGGGATGATGGGCAAGGTTCCCTTCAAGCTGCGTGGCCGTGCAGCTTTCTGGACCTCCGTGCAGCCAGCTCACCAACTTTTCAATGCGAAAAACCGCACATGCGCAGTATTTTGAAACGGGCCGCACACCCCAAAAAAATTAGCAGAAATATTGATGATGGGGAGAACTTTAACCCCCAAAACCGGGCGGGTTTGGGTTGGGTGAGATGTTAAAATGTTAAAAATCTGAATTGCGACCCCAACCTGCCTCCAACCCGCCCACTTCCAGTTTTAACGGCAGCGGGATGGGGGGCAAGCAACCAACCCGCTCACAGGAGGCAGTTAGCAATTTAAATATTATAATGAGGCTGCGTGCCTCATATTTAACATCATTTTAAATTTAACCCTGGCCAATTGGGTTTCCCAGGCCTCAGGAAATCTGGCGGCTAAAGGAGGCAAGGAGGCGAGGACTGCTGGATCCAGGAGGTAAGTGCCTTTCCGCTTACCTGCTGCATCCAGTTTACCTGCTTCACCAACCCCCAGTGATCGGAGACCCGCTGATCCTTCTGATCTCCTCCACGAGGCCTCTGATCTCTCCCCCCGATTCTTCTAATCTCCCCCCTGCTCTGGCCTCTGATCTTCCTTGTGTTCCCCATTCTCCAATCACCCCGGCCTCCGATCTGCCTTGTAGCCTCTGGTGTTGTCTGGCTCCGGGCTCTGATTTTCCTACCCCTGCTCTGACCTCCTTGATCTCCCCTTGCTCCGGACTCCGATCTTCCACCCCCCACTGGCCTCCCTAAACGCCCCCGGCTCAGGACGCCAATCTTCCTCCCCCACCACCACCACTCCTCGATCCCTCCCTCCCTCCTCTCTGCTCCCCGTCTGCATCCTGGTGCCAAAGACCTACCCGCCTGACATTCAGAAAGCCTCTCAATCTGGCTGGCTGCGGCCAGGAAATGGAGACAAAAAATGGTAATCGGGGTCCTGCTGTTAAATTCGATAGGACCTCAATCCAGCTCCCCCATTACCCCCCCACTGCCCCCCGCCCCCCTCCCTGGCCTTGTCAACCACTCCCTCCCCACCTCTGAGTTAATATCCAGCCCGTTGGGTCCCAAACAGTCACTGACATCACTGTCATTCAACTGCTCACCTGTTTCACCATGCATACATCCAACTAATCTATCCGCAGAACAGTGAGAATCAAAAGTCTTTTAATCCCTCATTAATGCTTGTCTGTGTGAATTGTCCAAGTGGATCAAAGCGGCTTTGACTGTTTCTAGAATTTGGGACCCTAAGCATCCATAGCAACAGTGTCAGCATTCACGAGAAATACTTCTATGTTCTGAGTTATTGCAGTTATCACTGTAGTTGCTAGTGATGCTGCTCACCGATCAATGTCAGACTGCAGTGCAGATAACAGAAAATTCAGCGCTGCCTGTCGTCTAAATTAGAGGTGTATGTGAGTCAGCACCATGGGCCAGCTCAATCCTGCTTTTATCAGTTTCAAAAAATAGGGGCTATAGTATCTCATGTTCTTCACTCCATCATTTATTGAAGATATTAAAGTGTTTTTGGGTGGAAGTCAATGTCAGAAACATATGGTTTGTCATGTGATTGACCTCTCCATTTCAACCTAGTTTCCTGTCAACCACATAGCTAGTGCACAGGCAAAGAGCACAGGCCAGGGTGCATAAATTGCACATTACATACTTTCATCTTGCTGAAAAATGTGAATATATTCACAATGCACGATGATTGGAACAAGCCTTTTTAATACGTAAATTACCTAGCCTGTAGGTCAGAAAATATTGTAAAATAAATTACTTTTTCACAAATTTTATTTGTACCATTATTGTATTTCTATCTCGGTATGAAAAAAGGGCACAGCAAAAACTTCAACTATGAAATCTTTATTCATACATTCAAAGAAACCCTCAGGCACTAGCAAAGAATACAATGTTGATAGTGTTTATCGTGCTCCAAACTATAAACATGGCAAAAAATGAATGCAAAATTGCTGACAGTTATCAGTAGTGCTGCTCAAGTGAATATGGTACTGTAAAGTGCAGTAGCGACCAACACACACAAACAGTATAATTATAATGAAATTTCATTAACGTTCTGTATTTTCAGTGTGAAATTCAACAGCTAGGTTTTAATGTTTTCAATATGAGCTTTAATGGCTGACATTTCAAATCTCTTTACAGCAAGATCACATTTGTTTTTCAAGCAGTGGGCTATGATGGCCCTTTTTGCAAGGACTGGTTTTATAGTGGGCCAGGATAATTCAATTTCCAGTCCAGAAAGCAGTTCACCAGCCATGGAAAGGCACTCCCCTTTATTTGTATACCAATTCTTGCTTCAACACAGCTCTGAACTACTTGTGGGTTATCAGATATCAAATACAACCAACTCGGATGAAAACGATAGGGGTGTTGTTTTCATGCCCTGTTCTGTGAACAGTGTATGTGTCTACAATCAGTAGGATTAATTGGTCAAGGATCTCCAGTTGTTCTTACTTTTAATTGACATATGGGACTGGGGTATTCCAATTCTGGATTGAGACTTCGACCCAGTGGTGATTCCATCAATACTTCTAGGTCCATCCTAATTTGTGTATTCAGAGAGGTATTCTTGCCTTACATTGCGAGCTCACCACTGGGGCATGGTTGGAAATTTGAAGCAATATTTGATTGGTTTCTTTTTCCACTCCCGCACCGTTACCTCTGGAGCCTCCCAAGGATCTATCTATGGCCCCCTCCTATTTCTCATCTGCATGCTGCCATGCAGCAATGTCATCATAAACACATCAGGTTCCAAATGCCGCTGACGACACCCAGCTCTACCTCACCACCACTTCTCTTGATTCCTCCACTTCCTCTGATTTGTCACGCTGCTTGCCCGACATTCAGTATTGGATGAGCAGAAAAGTCCTCCAATTAAATAATGGGAAGACCAAAGCCATTGGCCGGAATTTTGCCAGCACTCAGCGGACGGGATGGGTGGCGGGCCGGCTGTTAAATTTAAAATGATTGACAGCGGGTTGGGAACCCGCTGTCAAAATGTGCACATTGGACTTTCCCAATGTCGGGTCTGCCAGTGCTGAGCAGACCCAACAGGCAGTGGTGGGGGAGGCAATTAAAATCATTAGTGGTCTGTTTACTGCCACTTATCAATGGTTTTTTCCCAGCTTTTTGGATTTGACAGATTGCCCACCAGTTTCCCGTTGTGCCTAGACCTCGTCAGTGAAGCTGAGGCGGGAGGTCAGTAGCCATTGTTTCAGCTGATGAGTTGACAGCTTCAAATGTCAAGTCAAAGCTCCCAGAAATGTTCCCTTAACCGCTAGCTTCTCTGAACTGCATTTCCACTACAGATTCAGGATGCTGCAAGTCTTTACACAAGTCTCCATCCAGTTTGACCTCATTACCTCTCTCACCATTGACAGATCGCTTCTGGTCATCTCTACATTTCAATGCCATCTATTCCATCAGCATGGGTGCTTGTGAAACTCTCTCACCTCGGTCCTCAGAATCCCACCACGATCAACCCCAACACTAGCATCACCAGCAACATCAACAACAACACCAACCTTCTCCACAATTACCTGATGCTGCACACGACAGAGGGCATCAGCACCCGACCACGTTGCTGCCCGGGAGGCCGGGGATGGCCTCACCATGGCCACATTTACTTCACTTGATGCTGTACACCCTGGCTGCCACATGATGCGCTAGGTTGGAACCACCCCACACCAGCACCATAAAGCATCCCTACAATGTCCAAGCCATTCCTTTCACACTCATCAGCATTGCAGGGGTAACGTTATGTCTCACCATTCACTGCAACTCACTAAGCCACTTCCAAAGGTGCAGACTAATCTGTCCAAGAACGCAAAGTGTTAAAAATAAAAATTTCAATGTTTGACACCACATTAACAGAAACTTCACATGAACATTGCATAAAACACCCAAGTGGCTACCCTGGTGTGTCAGTATGGTTGCACTAGGATGAAGGTGAGTGTGAGGAGTGGCTAGTGAGATGGGGATGTGATAATGTAGATAGAGAGGGATGGGTGGAGGAGCAAGGTAAGTTGGTGTGAGTAAGGATTTGCAGGAGTAGGGTAGGGAAGGCAGAGTGATGGGGATGTGAAGAGTGGCACAGCAGGATGAGGTTGAGTGTGGTTTTGTACTAACGTTCCATAATCTACTGAGATCATTGAAAGGTTTGCGCTACTGTAGCCTGGTCCTCCTGACGACATCCCTGCTTGTGTCCTCCTGTGCAATATGCAACCAGGCTGCGTTGGTGTCCTGGGGAGGTGTCTTCCACCCATTGGAAGGGAAGAGAAACTCCCTGCGTGCTGTGACTCCCTCCATAAGCATATGGAGGGAGTCATGGGAGATCCTGGGTGCAGCCGTGCACCTCTGTGCAGTGCTTGTCAGTGTTTGCAGCACCTCAATGCTGTAGAACACTGACAGCACAAATGTCAATCTAAATTTGGGCATGGTCCCTTTAAGGAAACCAGCTGATGAAGCATCATCAAATGATGTCATCAGACCCACTTCCTTCAATTGGCTGGGAAACACACTGGGCGGGCTTAACAAGCCCAATCATCGGAAAGTCATTCTGGAGGCCGGGATGGAGCCAGCAGCTGGGCCGAGACCTGCCACCGACATCGCCCACCCCGGACCCGCCTCGGTCGGGTAAATCGCGGCCACTGTCTTCGGTCCCCACCACCAACTCCGTTCCCTAGCCACCGATTCCATCCCTCTCCCTGGCCACTTTCTGAGGTTGAACCAGACTGTTCACAACCTTGATGTCCTATTTAACCCTGAGCAGAGCTTCCAACCATATATTCTCTCCATCATGAAGACCACCTACTTCCACTTCCGTAACAACGCCCATCTTCATCCCTGCCTCAGCTCAGCTGCTGCTCAAACCCTCATCCATGCCTTTTTTACCTCTTGACTCAACTATTCCAATGCTTCATGGCTGGTTTCCCACTTTGTAAACTTAAACTCTTCCAAAACTCTGCTGCCTGTATCCTAACTCACACCAAATCCCGTTCGACTATCATTCTTGTGCTCGCTGACGTACATTGGCTCACAGTCCAGCCTTGCCTCGACTTCAAAATTCTCATCCTTGTTTTCGAATCCCTCCATGGCCTCACCCCTCTCTATGTCTGTAAGCTCCTCCAGCCCTAAAACCCTCCGAGATATCTGCGTTCCTCCAATTCTGGCCTATTGCGCAGCTCCGATTTGAATTGCTCCACCATTGGCTGCCTTGCCTTCAGCTGCGGAGGCCCTTAGCTCTGGAATTCCCTCCCAAAACCTCCACACCTCTCTACCTCTCCTCCTTTAAAATGCTCGTTAAAACCTCCCTCTTTGATCAAGCTATCGATCACCTATCCTAATGGCCGTATTTCCCGATGCCCACGGGTGTATATGCGCTGTGTACCCACCCGTAGGGACATTGGAAATGCCGGTTATGCCGGTTTCAGGCATGTGAAATGCATGTGTTGAAAACCAGCATTTCCGATCTGTCAAGAATGCTCGTGACAGATCGGACGCCTGCCCTGGAGAAGGGCCTCTGCGGGTGGAGAGTTCCGCTTTCTGCAGAACCTCCACCCGCTGAAAACCCTTAGAAATCTTAGTAAGGCCTGCTTTTACCAGCATAAGAGTTGAAAAAAAGTTTTTTACATATTTTTTCACACATTTATAGTTTAAAAATACTTTTAAAAAGGGTAAGTTTAGTTTTAGCCCCATAAAAAAAATTTAATTATTTTTTTCTAAAAATTAAATTTTTGATTAAAATATTTAATTTATTGTAATTTTAACTAATTTTAAAATCGTGATTTTAAAAAAATTATTTAATGACTTACTGTGTTTTTGGGGTGATCTCCATTCATATATTTGACAGGTCTATCTGTCAAAAGTATGAAGGGAGATTCCCTTCTCCGATTGGCTGGCCTGGCCCACGTGATCCCAAGGATGCTTGCGAACTGCCTGCGCCCCTGCGATACCTGGGCCCTGCACATTTCGACTTTGGAGAGGCCCAGGAGCGGAAGTGTCCAGATCTCGGGAGCCCTCAGGTAAGTCCGTAGATTTTTTTCCAATAGGAGGCAGCTGCATGCAGGAAGCCTCCCATCGGAAATTACGGGCCAATATCTCCTTATGTGGCTCAGTGTCAAATTTTGTTTGATAACGCTCCTGTGAAGTGCCTTGGGACATTTTATTACATTAAACACGCTATAGAAATGCGAGTTGTTGTTGTTGTTGCTACTTGCAGAGTAAAATTAATTCTGTTATATCCAACCAGAGGAGTATGACTGAGAGACAGCACAGAGCTCCTAAGTTCACAAATTTTCCAGTGGTGGAATTACTGGTCCAAATAATATAAAAGAGAAACACCTGGGGCGCGATCTTGCCAGTCCTGGGGAGGCGGGTATGGAGGCGGGACTGCTGGGAAAATGGCAGAATTTGGGGGCGGGCGCCCAACCCACCTCCATGCCCTCTTGCCAGGAGGTAGGTAGCTGTCCCATGCCGGGTCCCGTCTCCTTGGAGGTGGGAAGGGGATTAGTGTCACTTATCTGCCTGTTAACAGGTAGCGTAGTGGCGAGTAGTGGGTCTGCGGGGTCCAAAAGTGTGCTGTGGAGGTGAGTGATAGGTGCAAGTGTGGAGAGGTGAGTATCTGAGGTAGGTGGAAAGTGTTAGAAAAATGTACTTACCTTTGTTTCTTCCTGCAGGCTTCAATCGCTGGGTATTCGGAGAGTCTCGCACCTCCGCGGCAGAGATGACAGATGGCCATTGCATTCTCCAATGCAACAACCATTTAATTTCTGCAAAAGAAAGAGGTTTGATGAGGTCTTGAATTCAAGAACTCATCAAACTACAGAGAATGTTACTGTTTGACAGCTTCACAGAGCTGTCAAACGATGACAATTCATCTGTCAAAGAGTTTTGACAGATGAAACATCATACGCTGATGTTCTCTGTAACTGGCTTTCCCTTAATTTGCCTGCTACGGGCTTAACAAGGTCAATCAAGGAAAAATAGCGTAGGTTGGCCAGAAGTTGATGGAGGCGGGACTGAAACCCGACAAGTGGGAGTCCCGCCTCCAAAAGCCCCCCACTGGCAAAATCCAGCCCCTGGTTGCAGATGAGGGGAGGCACAATACACACCTTAAATGGATGGAAATTTGGGCAGGCTCTGTTACAGGTATGTACTCCTCCCCATCCCATTTCCTTCTATGCATTGTGCCCAAATAATGCTTTACACACAAACATCAAAAGGACAATTCAGCCCCTAATTTTAATTTGGGCTACTGTATTTGGGTTAATGACCCCTCTGCCCACTGCTAGGAATTACAGGAATGCGGCATCATGCATACCTGCCTTATTTTGCGCTCATGCCCCAAAACCACCTAAAATCAGGCAAAGAAATAACAGAATGCACAGCCCATGAACGAAATACAAAATTGACAAGCCTGAAACAAGGTTAAGATTAGAAAATACTTTTTTCTCCACAGGATAGTGAACATTCAGATATTAGTACATCGTAGTCTTCCGTGATTTTGGGGGGCAAAGAGGCACAATATCAGCGGTGCGTTTGCGGTGCCCGCCCAATGCATCAGTCCGGAGGCCCAATCCCATCTTAGATTTGGGCCTCATTAACATTTGTCCAGCGAGTTGCAGCTCACCAGTTTGGTCCTGTGGAAAATGGGCCGGATGTAGAATGCAGCCGATTGACAGGTAAAGCCTTTTTGGGTGGAGCAGGTTCCAGGGATTGGGTTGGGGGTTGGTGGGGAGACAAGGATAGGCTGGTGGCAGGACAACAGATTTTTTGGGTGCCTGGGGAACACTCCGCCTCCTCCTGGCCTCATAAATGTCTTAAAATCAAATCAAATCAAATCAAATCAAATCAACTTTATTGTCATTGTTAGTGCACAAGTGCAGTACAACGAAATGTAGGCCTGCGGCTCCCGAGAGCGTACATTTAGATTAATACATTTAAACATTCAACATACATTTGGCTTGCAATACATTAACATAAACATAACCATAATAAAGTGCATTGGCAGATGTGCAGGCTTTAGAGTTTATTTGTGGAGTTCAGTAGGATGACAGCCCTGGGAAAGAAGCTGTTCCTAAATTTGGTCGTACGGGTGCGAATGTATCTGTAGCGTCTCCCAGATGGCAGGAGGGCGAACAGACTGTGGCTGGGGTGGGTAGGGTCTTTGATGATGGACCGTGACCTCCGTAAACAGCGTTTCTGGTATATGTGCTCTATGGTCGGTAGCCAGGTGCCGGTAATGCATTGGGCAGTTTTGACTACCCGCTGCAGGGCTTTCCGGTCATAGTAGCTACAGCTGCCATACCATACTGTGATACAGTTTGTCAGGATGCTCTCTATTGTGCAGTGGTAAAAGCTAGAGAGGATCAGGGGTGACAGGTTACATCCCTTCAGCCTCCTTAGGAAATATTTAGCTTTTTTTAGAATTAGTTATTTAATTAGTTAATTAGTTAATTAGAAGTAATTAGCTTTTTGGAGAGGCCTTTCAATGCATTAAAATTGAATCAGGCGGCAAATGGGCGCACGAGGTCCCCGTCATATTTTCCTCTGCTGATTGCCGATTTTTCAGGTGAGAAACAAGTGGCTGGCAGTTGAAAATCCCCCCACCAAGTGCAATGTGCAATGCACCAACCACCAGGAAATTCGTAGTTTGGGTGGCACGATTCTGTCTTTTCCGAATAACTGGATTGTGGTGCAGATTGCCAGCCGTGGAGATCAGAGTAAGACAGTGATAGGTTGTCTGTCATCTAGCCCTGCACGCTCAACTTGGCTGGCTCTTTCTTGAGTCATCGACATTAACGAAGTGGAGCAGTTTTTCGGCCACTCTGATCCCAGCTGAAAATCAGTTCACTTGGAATAGCTTCACCACTAATTGCAACTTAGTCCAAAAACACAATCAAAATTTTCTGAAAGTTTTCCAGTAGCTTTTGGAACCTTCATTTGGCTAAATCAACACTGTTCAGCAAACATTTTCTTGACAGTTTCACAGGTCTGCTTCCCTTCTCTATCAGGGGAAAAGGTTGAGGAAAATATAAATTTGGAAGAACACATAAAAACAAGCAATTTATAATTAGCTAGATGAATTAGAATCATAGAATGGTTACAGCAGAGAAGGAGGCCATTCGGCCCGTCGAGCCCGTGCCAGCTCTCTGCAAGAGCACTTCAGCTAGTCCCACTCCCCCGCCCTTTCCCCGCAACCCTGCAATTTGTTTTCCTTCAGGTGCCGATCCAATTCCCTTTTGAAAGCCACGATTGAGTCTGCCTCCACCACCCTCTCAGGCACTGCATTCCAGATCATAATCACTCACTGCGCAAAAAAGTTTTTCCTCATGTCGTCTTTGGTTCTTCTGCCAATCACCTTAAATCTGTGTCCTCTGGTTCTCGACCCTTCTGCCGATGGGAACAGTTTCTCTCTATTTACTCTGCCCAGACCCCTCATGATTTTGAATTATTCAAATTGCATTGCCACAAAACCCAACTGCAGTCCCAGCACTCCATGCCTCATTGGGTTGATGTGTAACACTTTTGATTAAACATTAAGTAGGAGTTTGACCCCATTTGGAAAATAAGCCTGACTGCGGTAGTTTGATAATTAAGTTTGGAATGAACAAATCCCAAGCCAATCTTCAAGCAGATCTACTTTTGGCAGTTTTTTGCAGACCTGTTTGAATGTTAAACTTAGGCTAAATTTCTTTGATCTGGGAGGTTATAGTAAAATGATGAAAAGCACCAAAAGATTCAAGCATGATATTGAAACTCCACACCCAAGAAAATGGGAGGTAAGCCATTCTATTACTAACGCTGCCTCTTCTGCCTTTTAGTCACATTTACATCGACAAAATTAGTAGCTAGAATCTAACAAAAGGGGGAAACTCTTCAGTTACTTAAAAAGGTAGTGCAACTCATTGGCTTTGCAAAATCTAATTTTACCTGATTTATTTCAAGTGATTCCATTTATTAAAGAGCTCTCCAATATCAAGGCCCAGTGGCCGTTAGTGCACCACTTGATTTCCTTGTAACTAATGTTAATATTGACCGCAAAGTGAAAATATTTTTCACTGCCTGGCAGTAATTGGTTACTGGTACAAGGAGTAAATGGGGGAGAAATTCGGTATCGCCCCGTTTGGGACGCAATTATCAGCCGGGCGCAAAGTTTAGCACCTGGCACTAATTATCGCCTCCGACTGCAAACTTGGCTTCTATCGCCTCTGGAGGTGATTTGAGCGCTAAATCAGGCGCTACACACCTCTCTTAAGGCGATAACGCCGAGGAGCGAGGCGCGACCTCAGAGTGCTGGTGAAGCTCATGTGATGTCAGTTAGCAATGGAACACAGACACACTGGCGCCGGCCAGTTCTTAAAGGGGAGGGTCGATCTTGCCACACCCTACTCATTGCAGCCTTGAATCTCTGCCTGGAGAGACCTGTACATCAATTCTGCTGGAAAGAACAACGGAGAGAACCAGGGAAAGAGCTCAGAGTGCAGCCCCCATAGCCTCTTCTAAATCGATGCAAGGAAGGTCAAATCAAAATGAACCTGCAAAGTGCTGCTCAGTACCCAAAACTCCTTCACACAGTGTTTAATCTCTCCAGAAGTCTCTCTCTCTCAAAATGCGTGGTGCAAAAATGTCAGTGACAAAAAAAGGCAGGAAACGGACACCTTTAAATAGCGCTCCCCCAGTCCCTTCCCGACTGCAGAACGCACCCCTCAACCTGTCATTGCTTGCGGCAGGCAGAAAGGCAGGGGGCGCCACTCAATATCCAGTCCGAGGCGCTACCGGAGCATTACACGCTCGACTGACGTCAAGATCCACAGGCACAGGAGGTCGTGGCGGTAGTGTTTAGCGCCGCCGCAAAATGTCTGGTCAATTTCACGAGCAGCGCAAACATCGCCGCGCCCAGGCGCTAGTTGCTTTGCACCCCATTAGCACCCTCTTGGGGCACTAACGGGAGGCACAAAGCAACCAAACTTTTCCCCAATGTGTCAGCCATAGCTCAATTGGTAACAAACTTGCCTCTGAGTCAGAAGGTTGTGGGTTCAAGTAATGAGGGAATGCTGCACTGTCGGAGGTGCCGTCTTTCAGATGAGACTTTAAACCAAGGCCCCATCTGCTTTCTCAGGTGGATGTGAAAGATCCCGTGGCACTATTTTGAAGAGCAGGGGAGTTATCCTGGGTGTCCTACCCAAAATTTATCCCTCAATCAACATCAGAAAAACAAGTTATCTGCTCATTATCACATTACTGCTTGTTGGAGATTGCTGTGTGGAAATTGGCTACCAGATTTCCTACATTACAATAGTGACTACACTTCAAAGGTACTTCATTGGCTGTAAAGTGCTTTGGGACGTCCTGAGGTCAAGAAAGGTGCTATATAAATGCAAGTTCTTTCTTCTTTCTTTCTAATATCAAGTAATTGGGGTGTGGCAGTAGAATTACCCACCCATTCTTGAAACAAGAGGTCAGCTATTGATCTGAAATCATGCGGTATGCTTTTAGTTGTGTAGTAGACTCATTAGGCTCTCAAATTTTGTTTAAATTAGCTGCCTGCTCTGTAATGCAACTGCCTTAAAAAAAGTTGGCCATCTCTGTCCTTTACCTCCTTGGCATCCCTGACATACTGGCTCCAGTGCCCCAACGCTTTGTAACTCCCCCATGCTTCCTTTGACACTCGTGGCTGGCCCTCTTCCCCCAACACCCCTAACCAACCTGACCCCTGATACCAAGAAAGTGCTGGAATAGGCAGCTACTAGCCCTTCATTGGCTGCTGCCAATAATGTGACCCTGGCACTCTGGGCTTGTCATGACAGATATACCTCAAACTCCAGTAAATTATGCAAATGTACTGATCTCACGTTATGCAGTGTGATCAGCCCATTTGTGCTGATACATTGTTGATGTGACACATTATCAACGCCATGAGGGGGGACCTGATTGAGGTGTACAAAATTATGAGGGGCATAGATAGGGTAGATAGAAAGAAACTTTTCCCCTTAGTAGAGGGGTCAATAACCAGGGGGCATAGTTTCAAGGTAAGGGGCAGGAGGTTTAGAGGGGATTTGAGGAAAAACTTTTTCACCCAGAGAGTGGTTGGAATCTGGAACTCACTGCCTGAAAGGGTGGTAGAGACAGGAACCCTCACAACATTCAAGAAGCATTTAGATGAGCACTTGAAACGCCATAGCATGCAAGGCTAGGGACCAAGTGCTGGAAAATGGGATTAGAATAGACAGGGCTCGATGGGCAGCGCGGACACGATGGGCCAAAGGGCCTCTTTCTGTGCTGTATAACTCTATGACTCTATGATGCTATGTTCAGTGCATCACATCATCCAGTACAGAGGTACATATGAAAAAGGGAGCTGTTTAATTTTGGCATCGTAATGTGTTTGAACTTTTGAACAGTGAGATTTAATTAGTTATTTATGTTAAGTTCAAAACTCAGATACTTGTTTCTACAATTACTGCTTAACAATAAAACCAAGTTGGAGACTGGTTACAACAAGATAAAATTCCCTTCCTCCAATATACAGATACAAATGGCCTTTGAACACATGGGGTGAAATTATGCTGTATGATATTAGTAATGAACACATTAACATGTTAGCATGGAATTCCTCTGCCTGCTGTTTTAACAATGGTGTTAACCTGTTTCATTACTAAAAGCATATATCATGGCTGCTATCCAATAGGGAATTCAGAAGAAACTTCTATACCAAAGGGTGGTGAGAATGTGGAACTCGCTACCACAGGGACTGGTTGAAGTGAATAGTATAGATGCATTTAAGGGGAGGCTGGACAAGCATATGAGGGAGAAGGGAATAGAGGGTTATACTGATAGAGTTAGATGAGAAAAGACAGGAGGAGGCTCAAGTGGCGCATAAATGCCGGCATGGACTGGTTGGTCTCTCTCTCTCCCCCTCAGTCTCTCTCTCTCTCTCCCCCAGCCTCTCCCTCTCTCTCTCCCCGTCTCTCTCTCTCTCTCTCTCCCCCCTGGTCTCTCTCTCTCTCTCCCCCAGTATCTCTCTCCCCAGTCTCTCTCCTCTCTCTCCCCCCAGTCTCTCTACTCTCTCTCTCTCTCTCTCTCCCCGTCACTCTCTCTCTCCCCCTCAGTCTCTCTCTCTCTCTCTCCCCGTCTCTCTCTCTCCCCCCCTCAGTCTCTCTCTCTCTCTCTCCCGTCTCTCTCTCTCTCCCCCTCAGTCTCTCTCTCTCTATCTCCCCAGTCTCTCTCTCTCTCTCCCCCAGCCTCTCCCTCTCTCTCTCCCCGTCTCTCTCTCTCTCTCTCTCCCCCTCAGTCTCTCTCTCTCTCTCTCCCCCTCAGTCGCTCTCTCTCTCCCCCAGTCTCTCTCTCTCTCTCTCTCCCCCCTGGTCTCTCTCTCTTTCTCCCCCAGTATCTCTCTCCCCAGTCTCTCTCCTCTCTCCCCCCCCAGTCTCTCTACTCTCTCTCTCTCTCTCTCCCCGTCTCTCTCTCTCTCCCCCTCAGTCTCTCTCTCTCTCTCTCCCCGTCTCTCTCTCTCTCCCCCTCAGTCTCTCTATCTCTATCTCCCCAGTCTCTCTCTCTCTCTCTCCCCCAGTCTCTCCCTCTCTCGCTCCCCGTCTCTCTCTCTCTCTCCCCCTCAGTCGCTCTCTCTCTCCCCCCTGGTCTCTCTCTCTCTCTCCCCCAGTATCTCTCTCCCCAGTCTCTCTCCTCTCTCTCCCCCCAGTCTCTCTACTCTCTCTCTCTCCCCTGTCTCTCGCTACCCCAGTCTCTCTCTCTCCCCCTCAGTCGCTCTCTCTCTCCCCCCTCAGTCTCTCTCTCTATCTCCCCAGTCTCTCTCTCTCTCTCTCTATCTCCCCGTCTCTCTCTCTCTCTCTCTCCCCCCAGTCTCTCTACTCTTTCTCTCTCTCTCTCTCCCCCCCCAGTCTCTCTCTCTCCTTCCCTCTCTGTCTCTGTCTGTCTCTCTCTCCTTCCCTCTCTCTCTCTCTCCTTCCCGCTCTGTCTCTCTCTCCTCCCCTCTCTCTGTCTCTCTCTCCTTCCCTCTCTCTCTCTCTCCTTCCCTCTCTCTCTCTCTCTCTCCTTCCCTCTCTCTCTCTCCTTCCTTCTCCAAACGGGGCGATACCGAATTTCTAGCCCTCTCCCTCTCTCCCCCCAATCTCTCTCTCTCTCCCCGTCTCTTTATCTCTCTCTCTGTCTCCCAGTCTCTCTCTGTCTGTCCCCCAGTCTCTCTATCTCTTCCCCCAGTCTCTCTCTCTCGCTCTCTCTTTCCCCCAGTTTCTCTCTCTCTCCCTGTCTCTCTCTCTCTCGCCCCTCAGTCTCGCGCTCTCTCTCTCTCCCAGTCTCTCTCTCCCCCAGCCTCCCACTCTCCTCCAGACTCTCCCTCCTCCAGTCTCTCTCTCACAGTCTCTCTCTCTCTCCTCCAGTCTCTCCCTCCTCCAGTCTCTCTCTCTCTCCCCCAATCTCTTTCTCGCTCTCTCTCTCTCTCCCTCTATCTCCCCAGTCTCTCTCTCTCTCCCCAGTCTCTCTCTCCCTTCCCCATCTCTCTCTCTCCCCCAGTCTCTCTCTCTCTCTCTCCCCGTCTCTCTCCCCCAGTCTCTCTCTCTCTCCCTCTCAGTCCCTCTCTCTCTCTATCTCCCCATTCTCTCTCTCCCTCTCTCTCCCCAGTCTCTCTCCTCTCTCTCCCCAGTCTCTCTACTCTCTCTCTCTCTCCCCCGTCTCTCTCTCTCCCCCCCAGTCTCTCTCTCTCCCCCTCAGAGTTGGGGTCACTCGGGCCGGGCCTCACAACCGCTCGGCCCGAGACACAGAGCGGGGGAACGGCAGCGGCTGGCCATAAACCACGCGGCCCTGTAAACTGCTGTTTTACAAAAAAGCCTTGGCAACGCTGGGCCCCCCCAGCTAGTATCCTATGTAATCCTATGTAATTCAAATCACAACATCATCAATGGGACTGTATGGGAAGAGTAAGGTAAGCAATAAAACTGATTACATGCTGTTAAGACTTAAGGGCTGGATTTTGATACTGGAGGCGTGTAGGAGGCGGGACTACAACTTTCGGGGTTGTAGTTCCGCCTCCATCGAGTTGTGGCCAACCCACATGGTTTTCACTTGATTGACCTGTTGAGCCCGTCCAGTGGGCTCAGCAGGCCAATTAAGGGCCACCCAGCAACAGGTGGTGTCACAGATTGACATTTCATCTGTCAAATGCTTTTGACAGATGAAATATCAGTGTTTGACAGTTGCTTGAAGCTGTCAAACACTGACCATCTGTACTCCAAGTTAATTCCTTCCTCTCAGGCTGATTTAGAGATCTCTCCAGAACAGAAAGCTGAATGCTACAACTTTTGACAGCTCGCGCCCATTCTGCTTTCTGTGCCGGTGAGATGAGGGACTCCTGAGACCTGAAGGAAGGAAGGCTGTAAAGGTAAGTAAATGTAAGTAAAACTTCTTTAAACACTTTACACACACCAAACACACTTACCTCTGAACTCATGCAGCCATCACTCACCTGAACACCGGACATCTCAAACCCTCCAAGCCCTTCAGCCCGACAGTCCACCTCGCTAACTTGCCGTGGTTTGGAGCCATCGGGAATCCCACACTTCAGGAATAAAAATAGGTATTAGGCTAAAAACTGCCTGTTAACTACCTGTTAACAGGCAGTTAATTGGCACTAATCCCCTTCCCGCCTCGGGGAGGCGAGTCCCAACACAGGTCGGGTATCCGCCTCCTTTGAAACTGGCATGGAGGTGGGTTGGGGGCAGGATGGGTTTGTGCCCCCGATTTCGAGATTTTAACCCCCCACACACCTCCAATCCCGCCTCCATGGCCGAATGAAAATCCTGCTCTTATTTGAGCATTAGATTGTTAATAAAGGGATCCATTACTTGCTAAAATCTCATAAGTTTGTTAAAGTGGTATGGTAGGTTTGGATTTACTTTAAAATAACATTTTAACATTTTCTGTAGGCCTCAGCTGTAGATCGATAATAATTCTTATGGAACCTTTTTCGTTCAAACTCAATCCCAACTGGAATGTAGCTTCACTGGTCATTGAATTCTCTGACTCGCATTGTGGTTGCAGATTATTGTAGTCCTTGGATGGATGTGAGCAAAAAACCTTACAGTTGTCAAACAAAACTCATTACTGCAAAGACTTGTTTAAGTAACATTACTATTAAAAGTAAATGCCCAAGAATTCTAAAGAAAAAATTGTAATGGCTGTGCACTATTGTGGGTGATTTCCAAAAAAAGAGGCTACTCTTATATTCTAATATTCTTTCAAAATGTGCTTTTAGTTAAAAATTTGACTGCTTAAAGCTCACTGAGGCCAATATTACTATGGCAGGTGCTCAATGTACTGAAATGCATTGGGTCCCCACTCCCCGTAAAATTGAGCATAGAGGCCTGCGGTGTGCCATGCACCCAAGACATTCAGTGCACCCCAATGCAGTTAACTAGTGCAAAGGGGGTTGGGAACAAGTTGTGTAGCAGACTCATTAGGCGCTCAAATTTTGTTTAAATTACCTGCCTGCTCTGTAATGCAACTGCCTCACAAACAAGAGAGGTCCAACTGAACCAAGCAGACACTGTTTACAAGTTGCAATGTGCTCCCATCCAGTGGGATGCCCACAATCAACCTCATTAAATTAAATCTATGGAATTCCAGTCTGATGTGTGTTCTTGTACACCTTTCATCTCACAATGAGAACCAGGGAACAGGACTTGAGGGTTATTCCATATAATGAGAACAGAATAGTTTCAAATCTCATGGCCAGCTGGGGCAGATCCATTTGCCTGTAGCATTTGTTGGCTTTTGCTGTGAGAATGAGAGCAGGAACCAGCAGCCTTGTTGAGAACCAAACAAAACATAATCCTGTGTGAGACTGATATGTTGAACTGTCCAGGAATTCACATCCAGAAGCATCTTGAGTTGTAAAACTGCTCTGTTTTTGATTGTTGAAGAAAATTATATTGCAAACTCCCTGGTTTTAAATTTGATTAAAGCTCAACCCAATTGTTGCTTTTGCATTGATCATGAATTAATATGTTCTTTCTCATGAAGAAACTATGCCATATATATGGGACCTGCTTCCTCCCTTTTCATTGCAGCTTGCAAGATATGAGGCCACACTCACCATCACAGAGAAATCCAACCCCATAACACAGGGTATGGGCAAATCAGATTCTGTTCAGATAGTCCAACTTTTAAAAGAATGTGATGCAGAAATATTTCGGAAGGAGGACAACATGGCCACCAACTATAAGTACAATAAATTTCCATCCCAGCTAGCAGTTTTAATTGTGTTTAAATACACAAGGTGGGTCAATTGGAAATTCAAAATTGATACGTAATTAACTATTTAACATACAGACTGGGCTAGATTTACCAGTGTATGTGTAATGTATGTACCTTTAAGGGGGGAACTACTTTCTACAGCTCATGTATACTGTAGTACCGGCAATGACCACACCTGTATATAACGCTGAGTAGTAATCTGTTGTTTCAGTTGCAGTTTGAACCACGTTGAGTAAACACCTGTTGTACCGTTCTCTGCAGTCCTTTTCTTATTATTACACGGACGTAACAGTGGCGACGAGCAAGTTCGAACCTACCTGCAACTCTGCATCACCTCCCAGGGATTCGCTCCTGGAGAACAGTGGAAGAAGGTCGAGTCCAGAAGCACGGGCGTCGACCACGGGCAACCGCCCAGTCATCCAGCGGAGATTTGAGCATCGCAGGGGAGGCTGTCGAGAGCCAGGCTTGGCTTTCCAGTCACGGTGGTCCAGTGAAACGGGCTGGCAACAAGTACTGCGCAGACCCTTCCCGGACAGCGACGGGCTAGAGCCCGACTGAGCGGCACAGAAAAAGGCCGAGCAGCGTCGATGGGGGAGAGAGAGAGGGCAGAGCGCACAGGGCGCAGCCAGTGTTCAGGACCGAGTGGCGTCAACGGGGGAGAGAGGTGAGAGAGAGCAGAGCGCAGCCGGTGTTCAAGGGCCGAGCAGCATCAACGGGGGAGAGAGGCGCGCAGGAAAACGCGAGGCGCTGCCATTGCCACAAGGACCGCAGAGAGCAGCATTGGCAGCAGCACAGGAGCAGCGCACGAAACCCACAGGGCATCGCCATTTGCCATGAGGACCACCGAGAGCGGCGTTGGCAGCAGCGCGGAAGACGCCATTTTAAGCCGCAGCGGGGAAGAAAGGAAAGCGCGGGAGATGCCATTTTAAGCCAGTCTAACCACACCAAAAATGCCGAAGAGTGGCAGTATCACAGCGTTCGACAATGAAGTCGAAGATTGGACGACATATGTCGAACGCATAGAAGTATACTGCAAGGCGAATGAAGTGCCAGATGACAAGAAAGCGCTGGTATTGTTGAATTCAATGGGTGCAAAAACGTATGGCTTACTATGAAACCTAGTAACCCCAGAGAAGCCAGTAGAAAAGGATTTTGAAAACATAATAGTGTCAATCCTACAGGACCACTTAAACCCCACACCGCTGCTGATAGCAGAAAGATTCAAGTTTCACAAATGGAACCAGCATAAGGATGAAAGCAATGCTGATTATTTAACAGAACTGTGCAAACTATCGAAACACTGCCAGTTTGGAGCGGGACTGGCAGATACCTTAAGGGACAAGTTTGTGTGTGGGCTTCAAAGTGAAGGAACCCAGAAACGGCTTTTCTCTGAAAAGGACCTTACGCTGAAAAAGGCTTTCAGCATTGCGGTATCATATGAAGCAGCAGCACGGGGCGCTGCAGAGATACAACAGAGACCGCTAGAATATGGCACAAACGAAATGTCATATGGAACAGAGAAGTGCTATCGCTGTGGCAGAACAACACATGACCAGAATGATTGCTGGTTCAAAGACAAAGTGTGCAGACAGTGTGGAAAAGTAGGACACATAGCACGAGTCTGCAGGTCGGGAAAGAAAACAGCAATAAGAAACCTACCAAAGGGAAGTACAAGAAGGTACATAAGATGACGGAGAATAGTTCAGATGAACAAAAGAGTGATAACGACTCCGAAAGCAGGGAACTGAGTTGTCTGAAACTACATAATGTGATCACAACGGAGGATCACCGAACCATTTGGGTCACTCTCAAGATACCAGGAGTCCAGGTAAAGATGGAATTGGACACAGGATCAGCTCTAACAGTCATAAACCGACGGGACTACAAGCGGCTATTCTCACACATACCCTTGAGAGACAAAAAAATTATTTTGAAGACGTACACGGGGCAAAAAGTCTACCCCAAAGGAAAAATAAGGGTGACCGTTATATATAATGGTAAGGAAACACCAAAACTAGACCTGTATGTATTGCAAGATGGAGGACCACCATTACTGGGATGTGAATGGATCCGGAAAATACAACTGGATTGGCATTCCATACAGGCACTGACTGTGGCTGACAAAAAGGATGATGACATCACACCTGGGCGACTGTCAAAGATCCTAACTGACATGAAAGAAGTGTTCCAGCAAGGACTTGGAACACTAAAAGGCATGACAGTGATGATTAAAATTGAAGAAAACGCAAGCCCAAAATTTTTTAAGGCCAGACCGGTACCTTATGCGATCCACCCAGCCATCGAAGCAGAGCTGGAGAGTCTGGAACATTCAGGTGTACTGTCCAAGGTAGACTGGAGTGAGTGGGCTACACCCATCGTCCCTGTGAGGAAAAAGTCATTGAGCAGGACACCTGGGGTACCAAGGAAGGTTCGCATCTGTGGGAACTTTAAGGTATAAAAAGACCAGTGCTTGTGCGAGCAAGCACTGAGTGCGAGTCAGCAGAGAGTGCTGTGAGTTTGGGTAAGTGTGAGAGTTCTTTAATTGTTATTTCTCTTCAAATCATTCTTGATAAGATTACTTAAGCAGTTTAAGTAAAGGGGAAAAGTTAAATATTTGGCATTCTGTTGGTTTAAGAAGAGTAAAACAAGGATACACTGCAGTAGGAGTAAATTGGCACAGCAGGCAGTGGAAACCAGTTTTCTAATCAATCAGCAGGGGTGACTCATTTGGCTGTAAACAAACAAACGGTATAAAAAGACCAGTGCTTGAGCGAGCAAGCACTGAGTGCGAGTCAGCAGAGAGTGCTGTGAGTTTGGGTAAGTGTGAGTTAGGGTAAGTGGGGTGTTAGGTGCTCTTTTCAAACTTTAACTCTGTGGGTTGTAGTTAATAAGGCCTTTCTGGTGCAGAGTGACTGTTGGTAAACCATTTAACTGGTGTAATTAGAGGGATTGATATGATTTAAATCCAATTAATTAAAGGGGATACTAGCATCTAAAATCGGGCAGAGGGTGTCCATAACTAACAATAAAAAATATAATTAATTACATAGAATGGAGCAGGTGATGTGTTACTGTTGCGAGATGTGGGAGCCGGTGGACCCCATTGAGGCTCATGGTGATTACGTCTCTGACAACTGTCTGCTGCTACAGGGACTCCAGCTCCGTGTTGATGAGCTGGAGTCTGAGCTTCAGACACTGTGACACATCAGGGAGGGGGAGAAGTACCTGGACTCTGTGTATCAGGAGATGGTCACACCTATGAAGTTAATTAATTCAGATGTAGCCCATGGTCAGGGACAGGACGGTGTGACTACGAGTGAGGCAGGTATGGGGATCCAGGAGGTAGAGCTGGAGGAGCCGCAGCCCTTGCTCTTGTCCAACAGGTTCGAGGTTCTTACTCCCTGTGGGGACAGGAGCAGGGACTGCAGGGAGGATGAGCAACCTGGCCACAGCACCGTGGAATGGGGGGCCATTCAAGAGGGGGGAGTAAATAGAAATGTTGTAGTGGTAGGGGATAGTATTATTAGGGGGATAGATAGAGTTCTCTGCAGCTGAGAGCGAGAGTCCCGAAGGCTGTGTTGCCTACCCGGTGCCAGGGTTAAGGACATCTCCTCTGGGATGGAAAGAAACTGGCAGTGGGAGGGGGTGGATCCAGTTGTCGTAGTCCATGTTGGTACAAACGACGTAGATAGGGCTAGGAAGCCGGTTCTGGTAAAGGAGTATGAGCAGCTAGGGGTCAAATTAAAAAACAGAACCTCAAGGGTAATAATCTCTGGATTATTACCTGAGCCACGAGTGAATGTGGCTGGGACAAATAAAATTAGAGAGTTAAATGCGTGGCTCAAAGACTGGTGTGGGAGAAATGGGTTTTGCTTCCTGGGACACTGACACCAGTGCTGGGGCAGGAGGGAGCTGTTCCGTTGGGACGGGCTTCACTTGGCCAGTGCTGGGACTAGAGTCCTGGTGGATCATATAACTAGGGCTGTAGAGAGGGCTTTAAACTAACTAGTGGGGGGGAGGTTCCTAGAGGGCAAATAATAAAAATGACAACAGAGAAGGTCACAGACTTAGTTAGCACTGGGGAAATTAAAAACCAGAGCGTGTCAGGAAGGGGCAGAAGGTATGGAGTAAAAGGTAAAGTAATAAAAATGGCAAAAGCAGGAACTAAGTGTCACAAAACATATTTGAAAGTTCTCTATCTGAATGCACGTAGCATTCGTAACAAAATAGACGAGTTAATGGCACTAATAACTACATATGGGTATGATCTTGTGGCCATTACAGAAACATGGCTGCAGGGTGACAATGCCTGGGAATTAAACATACCAGGTTATTTAACGATCAGGAAGGACAGGCAGGAAGGAAGGGGAGATGGGGTGGCTATGTTAATAAAGGAAGGAATCACTGTAATACAGAGAAATGATATTGGGTCAAAAGATCAGGATAATGAAACAGTTTGGGTGGAGATAAGGAATAATAAGGGGAAAAAAACACTAGTGGGCGTAGTCAATAGGCTTCCGAACAGTTGCAACTCTGTTGGACGGAGTATCAATCAGGAAATAGTTGAGGCTTGTAATAAGGGAACATCTATAATTATGGGGGATTTTAACTATCATATTAATTGGACAAATCAAATTGGGCAGGGCTGCCTTGAGGATGAGTTCATTGAGTGTATTAGGGATGGGTTTCTTGAGCAGTATGTAACTGAACCGACCAGGGGGCAAGCAACCTTAGATCTGGTCCTGTGTAACGAGACAGGATTAATTAAAAATGTCCTAGTAAAGGATCCCCTTGGAATGAGTGACCATAACATGGTTGAATTCCATATTCAATTAGAGGGTGAGAAGGTTGGATCTCAAACAAGCGTGCTAAGCTTGAATAAAGGAGACTATGAAGGTATGAGAGCGGAATTGAGTAGAGTGGATTGGGAAAATAGATTAAAGGGTAAGATGATACATGATCAGTGGTGTACATTTAAGGAGTTATTTTACGATTTCCAAAAAATATATATTCCACTGAGAAGAAAAGGGTGTAAAAGAAAAGACAGCCATCCATGGCTAAGTAAAAAAATTAAGGATAGTATTCGACTAAAAACAAGGGCATATAAGGTAGCCAAATCTAGTGGGGGGATAGAGGATTGGGAAAAGTTTAAAAGACAGCAAAAAATAACAAAAAGATTGATTAAGAAAGGGAAGATAGATTATGAAAGTAAATGAGCAAAAAATATAAAAACAGATAGTAAGAGTTTTTATAGTTATATAAAAAGAAAAAGGGTGGCTAAAGTAAATGTTGGTCCCTTAGAGGATGAGACCGGGAAATTAATGGTGGGAAATATGGAGATGGCAAAAACACTGAATGAATATTTTGTATCAGTCTTTACAGTAGAGGACACTAAGAATATCCCAACACTGGACAAACAGGGGGCTACGGGGGGGAGGAGCTAAACACGATCAAAATCACTAAGGAAGTGGTACTCGGTAAAATAATGGGACTCAAGGCGAATAAATCACCTGGACCTGATGGCTTACATCCTAGGGTCTTGAGGGAAGTGGCGGTAGGGATTGTGGATGCATTAGTAATAATTTTCCAAAACTCCCTGGACTCAGCAAAGGTCCCGGCAGACTGGAAAACTGCTAATGTAACACCCTTATTTAAAAAGGGCAGTTGACAGAAGGCTGGAAACTATAGACCGGTTAGCCTAACATCTGTGGTAGGTAAAATTTTGGAGTCCATTATTAAGGAGACAGTAACAGGACATTTGGATAATCATAATTTAATTGGACAAAGTCAGCATGGTTTTATGAAGGGGAAGTCATGTTTGACAAATTTGCTGGAGTTCTTTGAGGAAGTAACATATAGGGTGGATAAAGGGGAACCAGTGGACATAGTGTATTTAGACTTCCAAAAGGCATTTGACAAGGTGCCACACAAAAGATTATTGCTTAAGATAAAAAATCACGGGATTGGGGGTAATATTCTGCCATGGATAGAGGATTGGCTATCTAACAGAAGGCAGAGAGTTGGGATAAATGGTTCATTCTCAGACTGGAAATCAGTAACTAGTGGTGTTCCGCAGGGGTCAGTGCTATGTCCCCAACTCTTTACAATCTATATTAACGATTTGGAGGAGGGGACCGAGTGTAACATCTCAAAGTTTGCAGATGATACTAAGATGGGAGGGAAAGTAGTGAGTGAGGAGGACATAAAAAACCTGCAAGGGGACATAGACAGGCTAAGCAAGTGGGCAGAGATTTGGCAGATGGAATACAATACTGGAAAGTGTGAGGTTATGCACTTTGGCAGGAAAAATCGCAGAGCAAGTTATTATCTTAATGGCAAGAAACTGGAAAGTACTGAAGTACAAAGGGATCTGGGTGTCCTGGTGCACGAACTCAAAAGGTTAGTATGCAGGTGCAGCAAGTGATTAAGAAGGCCAATGGAATGTTGGCTTTCATTGCTAGGGGATAGAGTATAAAAATAGGGAAGTATTGCTTCAGTATACAAGGTATTGGTGAGACCGCATCTGGAATACTGCGTACAGTTTTGGTGTCCATACTTAAGAAAAGACATACTTGCTCTCGAGTCAGTACAAAGAAGGTTCACTCGGTTAATCCCGGGGATGGACATATGAGGAGAGATTGAGTAGATTGGGACTCTACTCATTGGAGTTCAGAAGAATGAGAGGCGATCTTATTGAAACATATAAGATTGTGAAGGGGTT
Organism: Somniosus microcephalus; assembly: GCF_052327205.1. NCBI lineage: Eukaryota > Metazoa > Chordata > Chondrichthyes > Squaliformes > Somniosidae > Somniosus > Somniosus microcephalus. Next base: position 112,817,437 of record NC_140995.1, on the reverse strand, counting down.
GGATCGGTTGGATGCGGGGAGGATGTTCCCGATGATGGGTGAAACTAGAACTAGGGGGCATAGTCTTAGAATATGGGGCTGCTCTTTCAAAACTGAGATGAGGAGGAACTACTTCACTCAGAGGGTGGTAGGTCCATGGAATACGCTGCCCCAAAAAGCTGTAGAAGCTACATCATTACATAAATTTAAAACAGAAATAGACAGTTTCCTAGAAGTAAAGGGAATTAAGGGTTACGGGGAACGGGCAGGGATTTGGACATGAGTCTAGCTTCGGATCGGACATGGCCCTGTGGGTAGCGGAGCGGGCCCAGGGGCCGTGTAGCCTGATCCTGCTCCTATTTCATGTGTCTAATTCTGTTAGATTCAGGAGATGGTTCTGTGATAGTAGATTGGAGGTTAGGATCAGATCAGCCATGATCTTATTGAATGGCGGAGCAGGCTCGAGGGGCCGATTGGCCTACTCATGCTCCTATTTCTTATGTTCTTATGTAACAGTGAACCCGGTCCTTCACACCGTACAATATCCACTTCCGCGGATTGAAGATATTTTTGCCTCGCTATCTGGAGGGAAACGCTTCACTAAGGTTGATCTGGCCCAGGCGTATCTGCAAATGGAGGTGGAAGAAGCATCAAAAAAATACCTCACCATCAACACCCATAAAGGTCTCTACCAATACAACCGGCTGGCATTCGGGGTAGCATCAGCTCCGGCTATTTGGCAGAGGGCAATGGAACAAGTCCTGCAAGGGATCCCAGGGACCCAGTGTTATTTGGACGACATCCTGGTCACGGGCGAAAATGACAGTGACCACCTTGCCAACCTGGAGCAGGTGCTCACTAGATTGCAGGAATATGGGCTCCGAGCTAACCGTCCCAAATGCGAGTTTTTTAGAAAACAGATCTCGTATTGTGGCCACGTTATCGATAAAGAGGGATTACATAAGTCCCCAGAGAAGATTGAGGCAGTAGTCAAGGCTCCAGCACCGGAAAATGTGTCACAACTGAGGTCGTTCCTCGGGCTGGTGAACTACTACCATAAGTTCTTGCCAAATGGCTACAATACTACACCCACTGAACACCCTACTGCAAACTGGGGTGCCATGAAAGTGGAGTGACGAATGTAGACGAGCTTTCCAGAAGAGCAAAACACTAATCACATCAAAAGAGGTATTGGCCCATTACAACCCAGCGTTACCGATTCGGTTGGCTTGGGAGGCGTCACCCTACGGCATTGGAGCGGTGCTGCCGCACAAATTCTCGGACGGCTCAGAGAGGCCAATAGCCTTTGCGTCACGATCACTAACCTCAGCCAAGCGTAACTACGCCCAGATTGACAGGGAGGCACTCAGCCTAGTGTGGGGAGTGAAAAAGTTCAATCATTATCTACACGGGCAGAAATTCACCTTGCTGACTGATCACCAGCCTCTTGTCTCCATTTTTAATCTGAAGAAGGGCGTTCCGGTGATGACTGCGCAACGACTACAAAGGTGGTCACTTTTTCTAGGGGCGCACCACTATGAGATTGAATATAAGGGCACGAAACAGCATGGAAATGCTGATGGGCTATCACGCCTGCCACTGCCTACTGCGGAGGAAGCACCAGCAGTGGATCCTGTCGAAGTATTCCATTCGACTATAGTTGAATACCTACCGGTAACTAACGCTTGTATCGAAAAGGAAACCCGAAATGACCCGACACTGCCTCGGGTATATAATTTGACGGTGAAGGGATGGCCAGCACATAGCGGCTCACTGTTGCCAGCATTCTCGACAAGGAGAGAACAGCTGTCAGTGTGCCGGGGGACCTTGATGTGTGGATCCCGAGTGGTAATTCCACCCAAGCTAAGGGAGAGAGTGCTCAATGAGCTTCATGAGGGTCATCTGGGAGGGGTAAAAATGAAAAGCCTAGCCAGGGCTTATGTGTAGTGGCCGGGAATCGATAAACAAATCGAGGACCTGACCAAGAGCTGCTCAGGATGCCAGAAAGTCCAAAATGCACCACCACAGGCCCCTCTACACCCATGGGAGTGGCCCTCATCTCCATGGCATCGGGTGCATATTGATTTTGCTGGTCCATTCATGGACTCAATGTTTTTAATAGCCGCGGATGCGCACTCGAAATAGCCTGAGGTCATCAAAATGTCCTCCACCACCACGGAGAAAACTATTACTGTCCTATGGACCATTTTTGCCAGGAATGGCTTGCCAGAACAGATTTGCTCCGACAACGGACCACAGTTTGTGTCCGAAGAGTTCCGGAGGTTCTTGAAAAAGAATGGGGTAAGGCATTACACATCCGCCCCGTATCATCCAGCCACAAATGGATTGGCTGAGAGGTTCGTACAAACCTTTAAGAAGGCAATGACAACATTCCGCTGCAGCACAAGGTGGACAATTTCCTGTTCGCCTACCGGAATTCGACACATGCAGTCACCAACCAGGCCCCAGCCATGATGTTCTTTAACCGAAGGTTAAGGTCTCGCCTGGATTTGCTCAGACCAAACGTACGAAGAGATGTTGAGAGCAAGCAATTCCAGCACATCCATGAGAAGCCAACAAGGAGCTTTAATGTAGGGCAACCAGTCTTGGCCCGCGACTACCGAACAGAAAAATGGCAGCCAGGAACGATATGCACACGGCAGGGCCCACTAATGTACACAGTGGACGTTGGGGAGAGCATCGTGAGACGCCATGCTGACCAGATCCTAGAGGCACAGGAACAAGTCAACCCCATGCCTTGCCCATACGTACCTGGTGATGAACCCGACGTACAGGTAGCATCTACCCCAGAAACAGTAGCATCGGAAGCTGATGAACCAACCAATGACAGGGGGACAGAATTGCTTCCGCACCAAGAGCAAGACACTCGGGAAAGGCGCTCTCCAGAAAGGATCAGGAAGCCTCCCCAAAGACTGAATTTATAAATAGACTATTTTCAGCTAATGTTGCATGTTAAAAGTGTTAATTGTAATTAGTTTGATATTTAATTGTTAAATGAGTGTTATGGTACTGTTAATCTAAAAGGGGAGGAATTGTAATGTATGCACCTTTAAGGGGGGAACTACTTTCTACAGCTCATGTATACTGTAGTACGGGCAGTGACCACACCTGTATATAACGCTGAGTAGTAATCTGTTGTTTCAGTTGCAGTTTGAACCACGTTGAGTAAACACCTGTTGTACCGTTCTCTGCAGTCCTTTTCTTATTATTACACGGACGTAACAGTATGTACTTCCAGCTGGTTCATGAGGAGCATCAGCAGAGGTCTGAGAACAGGTGGTCCGACCCATCCACTTATTTGAACTACGGAAGTCATAAAAGTAAAAGCAGCTTAACAAATTGTGGGGAAATACAAATCATCTCAAATTCCACAAATATTGATGGTTTAGGCATGAAATATATTGGGGTGATTTTGGCCTCTCGACCACACCATTTTTCAGTGGAAACAGATGGGAGGGAGACAAAAATCACAATAAGAAACTTCTCGCTATCTTCACGCTAATTGTGATTTTGGAATAGCCCATGAAATAGGCAGCCAGAAACAGGCGAGAGGAAGACTCATTAACATATGTAAATCGGGGTCCCATGATGTCCATAGAACACATGACACTAGCACTGTGCAAGCCCTGCCCACTACAACAAGCGGGGTGCGGCCGAACCAGCGTTCCTAAAGAGACTGCTGGAGGTCACTCAGATAAGGGAAAAAAAGCAGGTTTGTGGTGGATTGTGGGGGGCAAGAGGAGCATGAATGCTGTTCCTGTGCCTCCACAAAAGTCTGAACAGCCAAAGCCAGAGCTTCCGCTGCCTCTCCATTTCCCAACCCCACCCCTCGAATTGGCCTGCCCTTCCCCTTAAATTGTGAACTGCCAGCCCATCTCCATGTTTGGGCTGTCGGATTCTCCCCCATCCTGATTAACGAGCTGTCTATCAGCGCTCATTTAGTGCTGGCAACTTGCCCATTCTGTTAAATGAGGCCTGACCATGAAAATGGTTCAGGTCTTTAACGAGCTTCATTGGGCGTCTAGTGGACTTGCATCACCCACCACCCACACAATGACCGACCCCACATGAAAATCGCCCACATTTTATGTACAATTATTTACATATATTTTGTAATAACATTTAGGAATTGTTTTGTATTGTGGTGCCTATATTGCCAACTTGTATCAATTATATTAATAATTTGTATATCTCAGTGAAGCTGTTGAAGGTTCTAATACATTTACTACAAAAGCTTGATTTATACATTAGCTGAATCTTTGAATATTTATGGATCCATATCTGACAATTATGTTGCTGTAGGTAACAAAAATGCAGCAAATCCAAATGTGTTAGTGCCTGCTGGTTTTCCTTAAATTAATTTATTTCACACGCAGCAACTATCAATACGTCATTTGTTTTATTGACAGACGCTGTATAGTGAATCTATTTTAAGAACAATGGCTGACACTGCCAAACAAGTTCAAGAACTGCTGAAGGTTTGTGTTCAAATGATATTTAACAGGGAAGTTACAATACTGACATAGGTAAAAGATATTCAGGATATTGGGGAAAATATCATAAAAGGTTTCCTGTGTACCTGAACACTTTGAGGAAAATTTTACAATTTAACATCCTAGCACAGAGCTTCACACAAAGATAGAACATTGTGGGAATCCTAGCTCAGAGATCAGTTCACCCCATTCACAGCGTGCATGGTTTTAGATCCAATTTTTAATCAATGATCGATGATGTGGGCTGCGAATCGGGTGCACTAACCTCCGCACAAGTTCCCAATATGTGCTTCTGTCATGCTCTGTGCTGGGAGCACTAAATCTTAAAATGTACCCCACAGTTTCTACCCTATAAAAAAAAATGTGGCTACGTGGTGAATTCCCTATCTCAGTTATGCCACATGGGGAGGTAGCAAGTGGAGGTTAGATGTTTCTTGACAGGAAAGGGAGGAAAGTAATGGCCTGGAAATTGCAGTGGAAGCTTGCTGCCAGCGTACGACTCCGAACCAAAAGAAAAGTACAAACCTACCCGGTGTCTCCGGAGCTTCGGACTGTTCTGGTCCTGGGCCTGCAGGCATCGCCTACATAAAAGCCCGCCGATCCCAGGGGTGCAGGCGGGTCACAAACATCCCTGGGATCACATGGGCTAGGCCAACCAATCAAAAAGGAGGATTCCTATGATGCTTATGGGGATTCCATTTACGTACGGAATCCCCATAAACATAATAGAAATCACCAAATAAATAAAATTTCACAACACTGAAATAAAAATAAATGATCACATGTTCAAAATTAATTAAAAGACCCTTTAATTAAACAATTAAAATAAAAATTTAATTATTTGAAAAATAAATGTAAACATTTTAAAACAGGACAAAATTTACCTGAACTCATTTTAAATGTATGTGTATGTTTAAATCATTTAAAAGAAATTATTTTAACATTTATTTTAACCCTTACGTTGGTAAAAGAAGGCCTTATGTCTGCTTTTACCAGGTGTAGGGGTTTCGTGGGCATTCATTGGGCAGTAGTTGGGCAAATAGCCCAACTCTGTGCCAGCGAAAGTGAATTTGTAGTGGACCCGGTGGATCTGTCCAAGCGAAACATGACAGATTGCAAGTTCCAGGCTTTCGTGCATGCGCAGCGCATGTGGAAAGCCGGAACTTGCGGGGCCATTCTGAAGGCTTCTGACAACGTGCGTCGTCGCTGTGCGTATGCTGTCGGAAGCACCGTAAAATCCGAGCCATTGTCTCGGGGCTTAGGGAAATATGATAGTTGTTTACAGGACCTTCAGCCTCAATGCAGTTTGCGACTGCTAGTTATTAATAGTTATAATCATCTTACTATCATGCTCTCGATTGAAGATCTGAACAGTTTTATGATTTGGGACCTTTGCCAGCACTAAAAATATGATTGATTTATTTTTAATACAAATGTTATGGCAAAAATTTTCAGGATCCCGAAGACAACCTCATTGTGCTAAGTGGATGTGAGACTTCAGGAAGGCCAATTCATTAAATATATTCAAGAAGGAATTGGATATATTTCTCAAGGCTAAAGGGATCAAGGGTATGGGGAGAAAGCAGGGACCGGGTACTGAATTTGGATGATCAGCCATGATCGCATTGAATGGCGGAACAGGCTCGAGGGGCCGAATGGCCTACTCCTGCTCCTATCTTCTATATTTCTATGTTTCTGTTAGCATTTCTGCTTGCAGTATGTATGCTTTACCTTTTCTAACTACCCTAGTTAACTTTGTTACTAGTCATTTATATAAACCCAGGTTACCCTCTATTGGGCTAGTTACCTACAAATACAGTGTGTGACACAGTTTCAACTGCCAAGTTTAATTTTAGCTGAATTAAGGCAATGTATCTACAGAAACATAAGAGTGTATGGAAAATGAAAAAAAAACAACCTATACAACATGCTAATCATTAAAATTTGTGTGTAATTTTATTTTAATAATTTAGATGCTGCAACTGAAAGGTTTTTGTTCTGTAGTAAGCTTAATGTTATCCGCTCTGTGTGACCCATCCTTGTTTTTCCTGCTTAGGTTCTTTTAAATGTGTGGCGTGCTGGAATGGCAATTTCTCAGCTAGCAGAACAAATTACCGTCAAACCCTGATGTGGTCGTAACCCATTGCTTTATTAATAAAGTGAAAATTACAAAGTAGGAAAATGTGGGAAAAGAATGCAGCAGATGCAGAGGTTGTGAGTTGCGTCTCATGGGGCCAATATGACATGGAACAACTCTGCATGCTGCTTTCAGTCCTATTATGTAGACTCTGATTGAGCTAGCACTCTAAACTAAAATAATGCTAGGCTTTGTTGTTGTAAGTATACAACACAGCTTTAAAATAGGCAGACCTGCTTAGTAACTAAATTGGGTAAAAGGAAATTGTGGGAATCAGCCTTTACTGCTACTGAGATATTTTGGCCAATCAAAAGTATGATCATTCTTTAATACAAGAAGTCTGTAACTATGGAAGTGTGGAGCTGTTATGAACTTACTCTGCTTTCAAGATTAAAGTTAATTATTAAGTATCTGGGTGGAAAACTAGCGGTAGCAGATCAGCTGCCTATTATCTTAAAGTCAATGGAAATCAAAATTGGGCAGGGTGTATAACAGATATCTGAACCATCACCACAAGCTTTCTACCGAGTGGTGAATGTTCAAATCTACCCTAAAGTGCCTTACTATTACAATGCCAGGGGACTCAGAAACATAAGAAAGTATAGAAAGAAAACCCATCAAGCCTATTCCTTCTGTTGAAGATGTACATTTGGATGTGTACTGTACTTACCCAAACAAGTTAATGTCCTAAGGAAAGGCTCTGCAAAGTTTTTCCCTCCCAAAAGGAAAGCAAGTCTCCAAAAACTATATTTAACCTTAGACCCTGCATTATATTTAACAAGTTGTTATCCTTGGTATGTTTCACATAGCATTTGGCTACTTCAGTCTGTGCTTATTCTTATAACTCTCTGTACACTTCCTAACTAGATAGTCACCAAATTCAAAACTACAACAAAGCATTCATTACTTCAGTAAGGAGTCTATTCCACATACCCATTACTCGATGAGGAAAAATCTCAAGCCTTGCTTGAGGCCTGTTGATTTTGTACTCACGCCTACTAGTTCTGTGCACACAATCAAAATTAAATCATCTCCTTGTCTCTGTTATTAATGCTTATCAGTATTTTAAAAGCCTGGATCATACCGCCTTTCATACAAACATGCGAAAAGGGTAGGTAAAGCCCATCCCATTCTGACATGGTGTCATTTCTGCACATCCCCATCCTTTCCGCACCCCCCCTCCCTCAATGCAGCCATGCAATCTCCTGGGAGAGGCAAAAACAGAGAAAATACTATAGGCCAATATAGGAAAGAAACTCTGGGAAATTGCTCTCCAATCCCTGAAAGTGATCTAGTAATCTTCCATACTCTATGATAACCCTGACCTCCTGTACGTGGATATATTAGCCAATCTCAGGGACATTTAAAACTCCCTTTTGAATGCTTGTAGTGAATCTTCGCTCACTGCACATACTGGCAACTTATCCCAGATGTGAATCAGATGTGAGAAGAAGTACCTCCTAGCAACTGACCTGGTCTTTTGTTTCATAACTTATACGTATGTTCCCTGGTCCTCCCTAACCTATCTAGCTTGAATAGCTTATCCACTTAGACTGGGTCTAATCCTTCTATTACTTTAACAACCTTAACCTGCTCATCGATGCTCAGTTTGGGTTCCGTCAGGACCACTCGGCTCCAGACCTCATTACAGCCTTGGATCAAACATGAACAAAAGAGCTGAATTCCAGTGGTGAGGTGAGAGTGACTGCCCTTGACATCAAGGCAGCAGTTGACCGAGTGTGCCATCAAGGAGCCCGAGTAAAACTGAAGTCAATGGGAATCAGGGGGAAAGCTCTCCACTGGCTGGAGTAATACCTAGCACAAAGGAAGATGATTGAGGTTGTTGGAGGCCAATCATCACAGCCCCAGGAGTTCGTTGCAGGAGTTCCTCAGGGCACTGTCCCAGGCCCAACCATCTTCAGCTGCTTCATCAATGACTTTCTCTCCATCATAAGCTCAGACGTGGAGATGTTTGCTGATGATTGCACAGTGTTCAGTTCCATTTGCAACTCCTCAGATAATGAAGCAGTCCATGCCCACATGCAGCAAGACCTGGACGACATTCGGGCTTGGGCTGATAAGTGGCAGGTAACATTCGCGCCACACAAGTGCCAGGCAATGACTATCTCCAACAAGTGAATGTCTAACCACTGCCCTTTGACATTCAACAGGACCCCACCATCAACATCCTGGGAGGGTCACTATTGACCAGAAACTTAACTGGACCAGTCACATAAATATTGTGGCTACAAGAGCAGGTCAGAGGCTGGGTATTCTGTGGCGAGTGACTCACCTCCTGACTCCCCAAATCTTTTCCACCAACTACAAGGCACAAGTCAGGAGTGTGACAAAATACTCTCCACTTGCCTGGATGCGTGCAGCTCCAACAATACTCAAGAAGCTCGACACCATCCAGGACAAAGCAGCCCGCTTGATTGGCACCACCTTAAACATTCACTCCCTCCACCACCAGCGCACTGTGGCTGCAGTGTGTACCATCTGCAAGAGGCACTGCAGCAACTCGCCAAGGCTTCTTCGACAGCACTTCCCAAACCCGCGTCCTCTATCACCTAGAAGGACAAGGGCAGCAGACGCCTGGGAACACCATCACCTCCAAGTTCCCTTCCAAGTCACACACCATCCTGACTTGGAAATATATCGCCATTACTTAATCATCGCTGGGTCAAAATCCTGGAACTGCCTCCCTAACAGCACTGTGGGAGTACCTTCACCACAGGGACTGCAGTGGCTCAAGAAGGCGGCTCACCACCACCTTCTCAAGGACAATAAATACTGGCCTCGCCAGTGACACCCACATCCCAGGAATGAATTTAAAAAATCAAATCTTCTCAAAGTCTACGGCCTAGAAATTCAGTGGGCCTTGCGCCCACTTAGCGCCTAAAAAGGTCTTCTGCGCCGGCGGGGTTGGTAGCACGGAAATTGAGTGCAGCGTTAATGGCGGTGGTAGCCGGTAGCGCTGCGCCGGCACCGATGACGTCATCGGTGTGCGCAGCGCCCCGGTTCCGCCCCGATGCCGGCCCGACGCCCATATTCAGTTGCAGCCGCCTCTTCCGCAGCGGCCGCAAACAACGTTCGTGAAACACGGCCTTCATGCAGCGTTAGTGGGGCGCATAAAGGTGGAGGTGCGGCCGGCTGCTTTTTCGGCGGCCGCCTGCCCGCACCTCCCTCCCCGGCCTCCTACACCACCCCCCCCGCGGCAATGGTGGCTGATTCCCGCGAGCCCGGCACTTCTCCGTGGTGCCGGGCTCATTTGCCGGCAGAATCCAGCGGCGATCTCACGGCTGCAGGCAGCTCCTCCTTAAGAGAAGGAGGAGGCCTGCAGTACCCCAGCCTGCCGCACCGCATCGGGTGGCGCAGCGGCAGCTGGAGCGCTGAAATTCACTTTCAGCGCCCCAAGCGGAGGCGGGCACACCCTGGAACAGCGCCCGGTTCCGACTTGGGGCGCTAAAAGTGAATTTCTGGCGGGCGCAACGGGCTCCGGGCGCTGCGCAAACTTTTGGGCGCAACTGAGCTGGCGGGGCCATACCTAATTTCTAGGCCTACATTTTTCTAAAGTAAAAAGCCCAAGATCTCTTTGCCTATCCTGATAACTGAAGGCCCTTAGATTAGGTATCAATGTGATTGCCCTCCTCTGAACCTTCTCCAGGGCCTCTATATCTCCCACTCTATAAGTGGACCTATATATCAATCTTTTTTCCTCTCATAAAAAGAATTCAGTTCTTCGAGTGTCTGTTTATAAAGTTCTAAGTCCTGGAATCATCCTTGTCAGCTGTCCTAAACTTCCTTCAACAAATCAATATCCTTTTGAAGAACTGCACAAGATTAGAAAACACATGTTTAAGCATACAGCCAATTTCCCTTGAGATGCATCCTAAAACATGATTGGTCTTTCTGATAACCACTTCACATCGACAGGACATACTTCTGTCAATAATTAACAATTTCTCCTAAATCCTTTTCATTGTCCACCTTGGTGATGCACATATCTTTATCGCGTTCATATGTTTCACATTTCCAGTAAGTATGACTTTACATTGATATTTATTAAAATCAATCTGCCATTAACTGGCCAATTCATTAAAGGCATTGGCAGTGAACTAAAAGCTGGTTGATGTCCCTCTGCCTTTTCAGGCTTAGGATATGTGTGGCTCAGTGAGAGAAAAGTGAGAAAAATTAAAGGGTAACAGACATTAAAAATCACAGTGATAATTTATTTGCTATCCCCTGCTCACAGTGTTTGTTAGGAATGAAACTGTGTTGTACACCAATTTGAAGTAATTTGATTCATTTTTATTGGTTTCAGTCTTCCTTCAACAATTTGTCCAAAACAGCGAGTTATGGTTACATCATTGCAGGGAGAGACAAGTAAATGTGAACTATGAAATATGTGATTTGTATGTAACAAAAAGTTATTTCCACAAAAAAATCTAATTTGGTTGTTGTTTGATTAACAGAGCTCTAATAACTTCTCAAGAGCTACCTGAGAATAATCCAGAGACAGGAATTAGAATATTAAAAAAAGTAAGTTTAACTATTGTTGGATTGTATTAACATACATGTACTCCTCTAGCTATGTTATAATTGCATCATATAATGATTATATAAGTTTGTTGCTCCACAATTTTCTTGAGACCTAAGGTAAAATTCACCAGTAGATTGATGGTTGTGCCTTGTGCAGCAATTAAGGAATCCATTAGTGGTAATGATTCTCTGTTCTGTGCTTTAATAATATTTAGAGTATTATCTTTGACCATTTAGCAAAGATTAGGCAGAATTTTTCAAATAAAGTGAAGATAACAAATAGAAAAAATAACTCTAATTTTATACTTTCACACAGAAATGTACTATGGTCCCCTATGAAATTTTATATTTGTGTTCTTTTGAGGCAGTGGAGTAGATCTAGACTTTTGGGATAGTGTAAAACGGGTGATAGTGAATCAGCAGCCAATGATACATCTTTCTCGATTTTTTTTTCCGTGACAATTTCAAATGTCATGCTGAATTCTCAGAAGAGCCTGCTATTTCACAGCATGAATGGAGTACAACAAGATAATTATGTTTTAAAAATTAGTTCCTAAGTATTATATTATCAACAGAAATGTATTCTTTTAAACTAACAGCAAGCAGGCACAACCTAGTTAACAGTGAGCAACTTATTAATTACTCTCATTAAATGCAATGTTTATTTGTAGATGTCAGAAAGGAAAAAGAAAGTAATGTTCATTGGGATTTCATGTGGATTGTCAGTAAGCGTGGTGGAATTCATACATCATTTTAAATTGAGTGTTTACTGTCACTGTTCTTTCAGTATGGTGTATTCTACGTACCAGTTGTTCCATGCTTAATGTAAATAATTTGCTAAATGCAATGGGATAACCTTTCACCATCACGAAAATCAATAGGATGAACATCGGACATGTTCTACAATGGGCAGGAGATCTGCTCCAACAGGTTATTGCGCAATCAGTGAGGTTAAAACTTATTCTCCATGTCTCCATATTCACATTTCAACTTTCATTTTTCATTTCTCTCACGTAAGGGGATCCCACCCACACACTTCTGGTTTGTGAAAATGATTAATCACCCCCATGAATAACTTAATATGCTCCAATCTACACTTAAATCTCTGAGAGACATGGATGACATTGCAGTTGAGGCAAAATATTGCATTGCTTATTTCAGTCTGTCACTCCAGTCGTAATAGCATCCTTTGGTCTTTTGGCAGTGAATTCTCTCCCCCTTCCCATTGCAAATATGATTTTCTTTGTATTGTAAATGAGTTAACATTTACAGCAACCAGCTGTCAATTATGTGCTTGGTATAATGGAAAATATGAATGTCAGTATGATTGAACTTGATAATGTATGGCAATATATGTTGATCTTCAAACTGAACAATTACCAAATAAAGTTTGAAATTGCATGGTGCAATATTAGTAATGAACTCGTTTACACATTCACGTCAAATTCCTTTAGCCTCTATCTTAAGGCAGTAACCCATTTGCAATACATAAGAACTTAAGAAATAGGAGCAGGAGTAAGTAGGCCATTCGGCCCCTCGAGCCTGCTCCGCCATTCAATAAGATCATGGCTGATCTGACCTTGGCCTCAACTCCACTTTCCCGCCCGCTGTCCATAACCCTTGTCTCCCCGGTTTTTCAAAAATCTGTCTATCTCCACCTTGAATATATTCAAGGACTCTGCCTCCACAGCTCTCTGGGGTAGAGAATTCCAAAGATTCACGACCCTCTGAGAGAAGAAATTCCTCCTCATCTCCATTTTAAATGGGCGACGCTTTATTCTGAAACTATGCCCCCGAGTTCTAGATTCCCCCACTAGGGGAAACATCCTCTCAGCATCTACCCTGTCAAGCCCCCTCAGAATCGTATATGTTTCAGTAAGATCACCTCTCATTCTTCTAAACTCCAGAGAGTATAGGCCCAACCTGCTCAACCTTTCCTCATAAAACAACTCAGGAACTCAGGAATCAACCTAGTGAACCTTCTCTGAACTGCCTCCAATGCAAGTATATCCTTCCTTAAATAAAGAGACCAAAACTGTACGCAGTACTCCAGGTTTGGTCTCAACAACGCCCTGTACAGTTGTAGCAAGACTTCCCTACTTTTATACTCCATCCCCCTTGCAATAAAGGCCAATAATCCATTTGCCTTCCTAATTACTTGCTGTACCTGCATGCTAACTTTTTGTGTTTCATGTATGAGGACACCCAGATCTCTCTGCATTCTGTAGTCTCTCTCCATTTAAATAATACTTTGCTTTTTTATTCTTCCTATCAAAGTGAATAACCTCACATTTTCTCACATTATACTCCATCTGCCAAACGTTTGCCCACTCACTTAACCTATCTATATCCCTTTGCAGACTCTTTGTGTCCTCCTCACAACTTGCTTTCCCACCTATCTTTGTATCATCAGCAAACCCACATAGGATTACATAGGATATACGGTACAGAAACAGGCCATTCGGCCCAACCAGTCAATGCCGGCGTTTATGCTCCACATGAGCCTCCTCCCGTCTTTCCTCACCTAAATCTATCAGCATAACCCTCTATTCCCTTCTCCCTCATATGCTTGTCTAGGCTCCCCTTAAATGCATCCATACTGTTTGCTTCAACCACTCCCTGTGGTAGCGAGTTCTACATTCTCACCACTCTTTGGGTAAAGAATTTTTTTCTGAATTCCCTATTGGATTTCTTGGTGACTATCTTATATTGATGGCCTCTACTTATGCTCTTCCCCACAAATGGAAACATTCTCTATCCACTCTATCAAAATTTTTCATAATTTTAACGACCTCTATTAGGTCACCTCTCAGCCTTTTTTCAAGAGAAAAGAGACCTAGCCTGTTCATCCTTTCCTGACATGTATACCCTCGCATTTCTGGTATCACCCTTGTAAATCTTCTCTGCACCCTCTCCAGTGCCTCTATATCCTTTTTACAATATGACGACCAGAACGGTACGCAGTACTCTGTGGTCTAGCCAATGTTCGATACAGGTTTAGCATAACTTCCCTACTTTTCAATTCTATCCCTCTAGAAATAAACCCTAGTGCTTGGTTTACTTTTTTATGGCCTTGCTAACCTGTGTCACAATTTTTAGTGATTTGTGTATTTGTACTCCTAGATCCTTTTGTTCCTCCACCCCACCTAGACTCGCACCCTCCAAGTGATAAGTGACCTCCCTATTATTCCTACCAAAATGTAATACCTCACATTTATCTGTGTTGAACTTCATTTGCCAATTATATGCCCATTCTGCAAGTTTATTAATGTCCTCCTGTAATTTGTTGCAGTCCTCCTCAGTATTGACAACACCCCCGCCCCCCCTGCCCGCCCCCAAATCTGGTGTCATTCACAAATTTAGAAATTGTGTTTTTGATTCCAAAGTCTAAATCGTTAATGTAAATTGTGAACAGCAGTGGTCCCAGCACTGATCCTTGTGGAACACCACTACCCCACCTTCTGCCACTGTGAATAGCTACCCTTTACTCCTAATCTCTGCTTTCTGTCCTGAAGCCAGCCAGCAATCCATTCTGCTACTTGTCCCCTGACTCCACATTCTCTGACCTTGTTCGTCAGTCTGTTATGGGGTACCTTACGAAGGCTTTTTGAAAATCCAGATAAATTATATCTACTGCATTACCATTGTCGACTCTCTCTGTTACCTCTTCAAAAAATTCAATAAGGTTGGTCAAGCAAAACTTTACCGTTTGAAACCCATGTTGACTATTCATTATTATATTTTTGGTTTCTAGATGTTCTTCTATTTTCTCCTTTAGTAGGGATTCCATTATTTTTCCTGTCACCGATGTTAAGTTGACTGGTCTATAATTCCCTGGACATGTTCCATCCCCCTTCTTAAATATCGGTATTACGTTAGCTAACCGCCAGTCCTCTGGTACTACACCTTTTTCTATTGAATTGTTAAATATGCGTAGTAACGCCTCTGCTATCTCTTCCCTAGATTCTTTTAAAATGCGTGGATGCAATCCATCCGGACCAGGGGTTTTATCATCTTTGAGTTTGATTAATTTATTTAATATATCCCTTTCTTTCATTTTAAATGCACTTTTCTCATTACTAATCTCATCATCCAATTTGGCTACAGTACACTCAGTCCCTTCATTCAAGTCATTAATATAGATTGTAAATAGTTGAGGCCCCAGCACTAATCCCTGTGGCACCCCACTAGTTACAGTTTGCCAACCTGAAAATCACCCATTTATCCCAACTCTCTGATTTCTGTTAGTTAGCCAATCCTTTATCCATGCTAATATATTACCCTCAACACTGTA
Source organism: Somniosus microcephalus (assembly GCF_052327205.1). Taxonomy (NCBI): domain Eukaryota; kingdom Metazoa; phylum Chordata; class Chondrichthyes; order Squaliformes; family Somniosidae; genus Somniosus; species Somniosus microcephalus. The sequence continues at coordinate 112,801,971 of NC_140995.1, read as the reverse complement.
AGCTCTTATCTTGTGCAGTAACCTTTTATGTGGCACCTTATCGAATGCCTTCTGGAAATCCAAATACACTACATCTACTGATTCCCCTTTATCCACCCTGCTCGTGACATCCTCAAAGAACTCTATTAAATTTGTCAAACATGATTTCCCTTTCAGAGAACCATGTTGACTCTGCTTGATGATTGTGTTATGATTTTCTAAATGTACCACTACTACTTCCTTAATAAATGATTCCAGCATTTTCCTAATGACCAATGTTAGGCTAACTGGCCTATAGTTTCTTGATTTCTGTCTCCCTCCTTTCTTGAATAGGGGTGTTACATTTGCGGTTTTCCATTCCGCTGGGACCATTCCAGAATCCAGGGAATTTTGGTAGATTACAACCAATGCAGCCATTTCTTTTAAGACCCTAAGGTTTAGGCCATCGGGTCCAGCGGATTTGTTAGCCTTTAGTCCCATTAGTTTGCCAAGTACTTTTTCTCTAGTGATAATGATTGTTTTAAGTTCCTCCCTCCCTTTTGTCCCTTGATTATCTACTATTAATGGGATGCTTTTAATGTCTTCTACCGTGAAGACAGATACAAAATGTTTGTTCAACATCTCTGCCATTTCCCTGTTTCCCATTATTAATTCCCCCTGTCTCATCCTCTAAGTGATCAACATTTACTGGAGCTTCTCTCTTCCTGTTTATATACCTGTAGAAGCTCTTACTGTCTTTTTAAATATTTCTTGCTAGTTTACTCTCATAATCTATCTTCTCCCTCTTTATTATTTTTTAGTCATCCTTTGCTGATTTCTAAAAGTATCCCAATCCTCTGGTCTACCACTAATCTTCGCAACATTGTATGCTTTTTCTTTCAATTTAATACCATCCTTAACTTCCTTAGTTAGCCAATAGATGGGTTAACACCTTCACTAAAGCAGTGCTCAAAGAACCTTAACATAAAATGTTAACTTGTTCATTCCTACTATTACACAACACAATTCCAACCCAGAAAGGTTTATGATGTCATGAGTATTATGTCCGTGTGTAATTGAGACACGGACTGCAGGAGTTGGTTATAACAGGTCTTTACTGAGTGGAGACAAACTGTAACTAACTACGCAAAGTTACTACACAGGCTTATATACAGGGGTGGTCACTACTGGTACTGCAGTATACAGGGGCTGCAGAATATATTTCCAACGGCTGCAGAATATAGTTCCTTCTGCAAGTACATACACTACAATTCCTCCCCTTTTAGCTAAACAGTACATAACATTCGATTAATAATTAAATAACATATTTACAATTACAGTTGTCATATACATTAGCTGAAGTTAAGCAATTATAAGTTCAGTCTTTGAGGAGGCTTCCTGATTCTGTCCGGATAACGCCTCTTTGGGGTATCAGGTTCTTCTGGCAGAGTTGATTCGGAATCAACGTTGTTGTTGGGTTCGTCTGCTTCCAATATTCCCGATTCTGAGGTAGATGCAATTGGTACTTCGGTTTCATCACCAGGTGTATCGGATCGTGATGTGGAATTGATGTTTTCCAGTGACTCTAGAATCTGGTCAGCATGGCGTCTTACAATGCTCTCTCCAACGTCCACGGTATACATTAGAGGTCCTTGCCGTGTACAGATCGTTCCTGGCTGGCATTTCTCTGTGCGGTAGTCCCGGGCCAAAACTGGTTGACCTATCTTAAAACTCCTGGTCGGCCTTTCATTCATATTCTGAAACTGCCAGTTCTCCACATCTCTTCTGATGTTTGGCTTAACCAAATCCAAGCGGCATCATAGTCTTCGATTGAAGAACATCATGGCTGGAGTTTGGTTGGTAACCGCATGTGTCGCATTCCGGTAGGCAAACAAGAAGTTATCCACCTTGTGTTGTAGGGGTATGTCTTCATTACACATTGCCTTGATAGCCTTCTTGAATGTTTGAACGAACCTCTCAGCCAATCCATTGGTGGCTGGATAATATGGGGCGGATGTGTAATGCTTAACACCATTGTGCTTTAAGAACCTCCGGAACTCTTCAGACACAAACTGTGGTCCATTGTCGGAGCAAATCTGTTCAGGCAGCCCATTTCTGGCGAATATGGTTCGTAAGACTGTGATAGTTTTTTCTGTGGTGGTTGAGGACATTTTTATTACCTCTGGCCACTTTGAATGTGCATCCACCGCAATTAAAAACATCAAGTCCATAAATGGACCAGCAAAATCAATGTGCACCCTTTGCCATGGAGATGAGGGCCATGCCCATGGATGTAGAGGGGCTTGTGGTGGGGCGTTTTGGACCTTCTGGCATCCTGTACAGCTCTTGGTCATCTCTTCGATTTCTCTATCAATTCCCGGCCACCACACAAACACTCTGGCTAGGTTCTTCATTTTTACCCCTCCCAGATGACCCTCATGAAGCTCATTGAGCACTCTATCCTTCAATTTGGGTGGAATTACTACTCTGGATCCACACATCAAGGTTCCTCTGCACACTGACAGCTGTTCTCTTCTCGGTGAGAATGCTGGCAACAGTGGTTCGCCATGTGCTGGCCATCCCTTCACCGTTAAATCATAGACCCAGGAGAGTGTCGGGTCATTTCGTGTTTCCTTTTCTATGTTTGCATTCGTCACAGGTAGACATTCGACTATGGTCGAGTGGAATATCTCCACTGGATCCACTGCAGGTGCTTCTTCCACCGTCGGCAACGGTAGGCGCGACAATCCATCAGCATTCCCATGCTGTTTAGTTCCTTTGTACTCGATGTCATATTGGTGTGCCCCTAGAAAAAGGGAACACCCCTGTAGCTGTTGTGCTGTCATTATCGGGACGCCCTTCTGAGGGTTGAAAATGGAGACAAGAGTTTGATGATCAGTTAGTAGAGTAAATTTCTGACCGTGCAGGTAGTGATTGAACTTCTTCACCTCCCACACCAGGCTGAGGGCCTCTCTGTCAATCTGGGCGTGGTTACGCTCAGCTGAAGTTAACGAGCGTGACGCAAAAGCTATCGGCCTCTCTGAAACATCAAGGAGTTTATGTGACAGTACCGCTCCAATGCCGTAGGGAGACGCATCATACGCCAGTCTTATCGGTAGTGATGGGTTGTAGTGAGCCAATACTTCTCTTGAAGTGATTAGGTCTTTACTCTTCTGAAAGGCCTGCTTACATTCATCGCTCCATTTCCATGCTACTCCAGTTTGTAGTGGGGCATTCAGTGGGTGCAGAATTGTGGACAAATTCGGCAAAAACTTATGGTAGTAATTCACCAATCCGAGGAATGACCTCAGTTGCGACACATTTTCAGGCGCTGGAGCCTTAACTACCGCTTCAATTTTGTCATGGGACTTATGCAACCCCTCTTCATCAATCACGTGGCCACAATATGATATCTGTTTCTTAAAAAACTCGCACTTGGGGCGATTGGCTCGTAGCCCATGTTCTCTTAGTCTAGTGAGCACCTGCTCTAGGTTGGCAAGGTGTTCACTGTCATCTTCACCTGTCACTAGGATGTCGTCCAAGTAACACTGAGTCCCCGGAATCCTTTGCAGAACTTGTTCCATCGCTCTTTGCCATATTGCTGGAGCTGATGCTACTCCAAATACCAGTCGATTATACTGGTAAAGACCTTTATGAGTGTTTATCGTGAGATACTTCCTAGAGGATTCTTCAACCTCCATCTGCAAATATGCTTGTGCTAGGTCAATTTTTGTAAAACGCTTCCCTCCAGATAGTGAGGCGAAAATATCTTCTATCCTCGGGAGAGGATATTGTACTGTGTGAAAGACTGGGTTCACCATCACCTTGAAGTCCCCACAGATGCGAACCTTCCTTGGCTCCTCAGACTTATTGTTTAACGTTTTCTTCATGACAGGAATGATGGGTGTCGCCCACTCGCTCCAGTCTACCTTAGATAACATGCCTGCATTCTCCAGATTCTCCAGCTCTGCCTTGACGGCTGGACGAATTACATATGGTGCCGGTCTTGCTTTGAAAAACTTGGGAATTGCATTCTCTTCTATTTTTATCGAGGCGGTTACGCCTTTAAGAGTTCCCAGTTCTTGTTGAAATACATCTTTGGCATTAGCTAAGATTTTTGACAATCGTCCAGGTGTGACGTCGTCATCCTTTTTACCAGCCACCGTCAGTACCTGAATGGAGTGCCAGTCTAAACTTATCTTTCTGATCCATTCATGTCCCAATAATGGTGGTCCACCATCTTGCAGTATGTACAGATACAATTTCGGTATTTCCTTGCCGTTATATTCGACAGGCACCCTTATTTTCCCTCTGGGGTATACTTTTTGCCCCATATACGCCTTCAAGACAATGGATGTCTCTTTCAAGGGTATGTGTGAGAATAGCCACTCGTAGTCTCGTCGATTCATGACGGTCAGGGCTGATCCTGTATCCAATTCCATTTTGACTTGGGACCCTGCTATCGTGAGGGTGACCCAAATGGTTCGGTGATCCTCTTTTGCGATTACGTTGTGAAGTTTGAGACAGCTTAGTCTCTTGTTCCCAGATTCACTATCACTCATCTGGTCTTCGGAACTACTGTCCGTCATCTTTTGTACTTTCCTGTACTGTTCCTTAGTAGCCTTTTTGTTGTCGTTAGTCTTCTTCCCAGACCTGCAAACTCGTGCAGTGTGTCCCATCTTCCCGCATTGCCTGCATATTTTGTCCTTGGACCAACAGTCCTTCTGGTCATGGGTTGTTCTGCCGCAGCGATAACATTTTTCAAATCTCCGTGTCATTTCGTGGGTGCCGTATTCCTGTGGCTTTTGCTGTATTTCCGCAGCTCCCCTTGCTGCTGCTTCGTACGATACTGCCACGCTGAAAGCCTTATCTATCGTCAGCTCTTTCTCTGAGAGTAACCTCTTCTGGGTTCCTTCACTCAGGTGTCCACAGACAAATTTGTCTCGTAGGGTATCTGCCAGTCCTGCTCCGAACTGGCAGTGCTTTGATAGCTTGCGTAGTTCCGTAAGGTAATCAGCATTGCTCTCATCTTTATGCTGATTTCTCCTGTGGAATTTAAATCTTTCTGCTATCAGCAGCGGTGTAGGATTTAGGTGTTCCTGTAGGATATCAACAATTTCATTAAAACTCTTCGCCATCGGTTTGGCTGGAGTAATCAGGTTCCGCAATAGGCCGTACGTTCTTGCGCCCATTAAGTTTAGTAGTACCGATGCCTTTTTCTCATCGGCTACTTCGTTTGCCTCGCAATATACTTCGACTCTTTCCACATACGTGGTCCAGTCTTCTATTGCATTATCGAAGGCAGTGATATTGCCAGTCTTCGGCATCTTGGAAATCTAAGATGGCGCCTCCCGCCTTTGCCTTCTTCCCCGATTTAACAAAATGGCGCCTCCCGCGCTTTCCGTCTTCTCCGCTGCTGCTAGCGCTGTTGCTGGTGTTTTATGCCTTGATGGCGACGCCCTATGGTCTTCGCGCACTTCCCCCCACGCTGCTGCTAACGCCGCTCTCCGCGGTTCCCGTGGCAAACTGCAGCTCCTCGCGGCTTTCTGCGCTTCTAATTTCTTTTATTTCCCCGTCGTCGGAGCAACCCTGCGGGATACTTTCCTCCCTATTCTCGGGTCTGTACGCTGCCCGGCTTCGTAGCACCGGCCGCGCCCTGTGTGCTCCACCCTCTCTCTCTCTCTCCTCTTCCCGACACCGCTGCTCGGCCCTGCTGAAAAGCCACCCGATCGAGCTCTAGCCCGCCGCAGCCCAGGAAGGATCAGTGTACTACCTGCCACCAGCCCGATTAGCTGGAACACCATCGACAGGATAACTAAGCCCCGCTCTCGACAGCCTCTCCTGCAAATCTTTCACTCCGATGAATCAGAGGCGGTTGCCCACGGTCGACGCCCGTTTCTTCTGATTGTTTTTTTTTTCTTTTTCTTCCTTCTGCCCTCGACCTCTGACAACTTCGCTTCAGGGATGGATCCCCATGAGGTGGTGCAGACTGTAGGTAAGTTCGGATCTGCTCGTCGCCAGTATTATGTCCGTGTGTAATTGAGACACGGACTGCAGGAGTTGGTTATAACAGGTCTTTACTGAGTGGAGACAAACTGGAACTAACTATGCAAAGTTACTACACAGGCTTATATACAGGGGTGGTCACTACTGGTACTGCAGTATACAGGGGCTGCAGAATATAGTTCCTTCTGCAAGTACATACACTACAATGAGGAGTCCACAAGTATTTCTCCAGCCTTATAACACACTTTGAGCCTACTGTTATTTTCTAATGCATCTTACGTCTGCTATAGAAGGGTGTTTCCATGATCCTATGGCAAGTCAATGGAGAAGCCATATTTCCAGGGAACGTGGGTCAGCGATAGAGCTACAATACTGTCACCACGATTCTCTGACCCACACTTACTCTGAGCATGGTTTACTGTCAGGGTGCAGGATCATGGAATCACTTCCAGACTTAATGTGGAAGAAGAAGAAAGTCATGTTTGCTATAATGCTGTGAGGAGCATCATAGTTTGTATTAATCAGCTGTGGCACGAGGCTAATAAAGTCTTGTGTTTAAAATAATACAGTAAATTATTTGGGATCAGCAGTCTGGGTGTTTGGTGTCTCAGGTTAACTATGGTGTTGAACTATGTTTACTTTAAGGTCACATGAAATCCTTTTCCTGCTTTCAGGCTCCATTTGTTGCTGGTCAGCTTGATTTCTGCATGAACAATCTGGACAAGTTCATCCCTGTTCTAGTGGGGTTCGATCCAATTAATATGGCAAGGTAGGAAATATCCATAAGCTAATATCACATCCTGTCATTTCTAGGCTATTGTAATATACCCAGCATTTGATTCTTCTGTATCTTCAGTGTAATCTTCATGTTTGCATGTCAGGATCATAGATTGCTCTTCTATAATGTCAGATGGCAATTGTGCAGCTGTACTTACAATATCTCTTTCATATATGTGATTCATTACAAACTGTCTTCTATGCTCTCAACAACTTACACTTGTTAAGCATCCTTAAATCTAGGGAAGCCTGCCAAAGTACTTTAAGGTGCTGGGGAGGGGAGCAGACACCAGGCAGGAGATGGAGGGGGTGGGAGGGACGGGGAGTAAAGCAGAGAATTAGGAGAGATGACAAAGTCATGGCTAAAAAGGCAGGTTTTGAGGAAGCTTTCAAAAATGGGGAGAAATGCAGCTGATGGATGGGTATGGGAGGAGAGTTCAAGAGTGCAGGGGTAGGATTGTTGTAGATTCTGCTACCAAAGGTGGAGCAGGGTGGGAAACACAATGGGCCAGAGCTGGAAGAGTGGCGGGTAACCCATCCTAATGCAGCAGTATCCATCTTACACAATACATACAGTGAAATATATTCTATTAAATACTGGATGCATTAGACCTGTACTGGGTTCATCATTGACCTCAGTCTTGAAAGTGAATTCATAGTTTTATCATTCTTTAAGCACCAACGCTAAACAAGTTCCATAATTATTATTATTTTCTACCTAATAGAAACTATAAAATACCATGTTCAATGGATAGGGTCATTTTTAATAACTATGATAATTTCAGTTTTACTACTTATATAATTAACAGTATCAAATTAACCTGGTTCTGGTTGCCATAATATCGTAGAGCTCTGAGATAAGATAAGATCAATTTTGTACCATAACAACTAGAAATGGGTGTGATTCTAAAAAAAGGAAAATTAATTAAAAGTGTAGAATACTTTATTTAGGATTAAGTTAGATAAAGAACAAATTCCATTGTATTGTATCACACCAGAGTTTCCCAACTTCATTCAAAATGTGAATTATGCTATCTAAGACAAGGGTGACATAAAAAATCAGATCCTTCGCCAACATCTCTCCTCCGTCATCTAGTTGGGTGGGACTGCCCTCACTGGTTCCATCCAGTCGTAGCCAGAAAATCATCTGCAATGGCTTTTCTTCTCGTACTGTTACCTCTGGTGTCCCCCAAGAACCTATCCTTGGCCCCCTCCTATTTCTCATCTACATGCTACCCCTTGGTGACAAAATCCGAGAACACAAGGTCAGGTTCCACATGTACGCTGGCGACACCCAGCTCTACCTCACGACCACCTCTCTTGACCCCTCCACTGTGTCTGATTTGTCACACTGCTTATCACAACACGGACTGCAGCGGTTCAAGAAGGCGGCTCACCACCACCTTCTCAAGGACAATTAGGGATGGGCAATAAATGCTGGCCTTGCCAGCGATGCCCACATCCCATGAACAAATAAAAAAAAAAATCTAACATCCAGTGCTGGATGAGCAGAAATTTTCTCCAACTAAATATTGGGAAGACCAAAGCCACTGTCTCCGGTCCACGCCACAAACTCCGTTCCCTAGCCACTGACTCCATCCCTCTCCCTGGCAACTGTCTGAGGCTGAACCAAACCATTCGCAACCTTGTTGTCGTATTTGACCCTGAGATGAGCTTCCAATCACATATCGCTCCATTACCAAGACCGCCTACTTCCACCTCCATAACGCCACCCGTCTCCGCCCCTGCCTCAGCTCATCTGCAGCGGAAACCCTCATTAATGTCTTTGTTACTTCCAGACTTGATTATTCCAATGCTTTCCTGTCTGGCCCCCCTTCTTCCACCCTCCATAAACTTGAGCTCATCCAAAACTCTGCTGGCCATATCCTAGCTCGCACCAAGTCCCGTTCGCCCATCACCCCTGTGTTCGCTGACCTACAATGGCTCCCGGTCCGGCAACGCCTTGGCTTTAAAATTCTCATCCTTGTTTTCAAAAACCTCCTTGGCCTCGCCCCTCCCTATCTCTGTAATCTCTGCCAGCCCTACAATGCTCTGAGATCTCTGCGCTCCTCCAATTCTGACCTCTTGCACATCCCCAATTTTAATCACTCCACCATTGGCAGCCGTGCCTTCGGCTGCCTAGGCCCTAAGCTCTGGAATTCCCTCCATAAACCACTCAGCCTCTCTATCTCTCTCTCCTCCTTTGACGGTCCTTAAATCCTACCTTTTTGATGAAGATTTTGGTCATCTATCCTAATATCCCCATAAGTGGCTCGGTGTCAAATTTTGTTTGATAACGCTCCGGTGAAGGGCCGTGGGACGTTTTACTATGTTAAAGGCGCTACATGAATGCAAGTTGTTGTTGTTGTTGTTGGTATGGCCTATCTCATACATTTCTTTTTTATATTCTAAGTTAGTCCATTCCAGGCAACCTGTGGGCATTAATTTCCCTAATTACGATGCGCTATCATTCAAATGTTGTTTACAAATACGTTACATATTTCAAATTTGGGTGATGTCAAAAGCACTGTGGTGAATGGGTCACATGAAATATTTGCTAGACTTTGAATGGATGTCTTTATTAAGCAAGTTGTTTAACATTGCCTTCTAAAGGCCCGACAAAATAGAGGGATGGCACTCTACATTTCTTCAAGTGGCAGAAAGAATTCAGAAACTACACAATTAACTCAAGGCATATATCATCAACCCTGCTGTCGGGGTAAGTATGGTCTTTCAATTATTTTTCTCCAGACAGACGTACAAAAGCTATTGTTCAGAGAAATGTTGTTTCTATCATTTCAACAACAAAGCAGCAATAGAAGCTACCTTCAACACTCATCCATTAGAGACTGCAACATAAACTGCAAGAGCAAAGTTAAATGACAGTCCGGAATTTGTGGTTGGAAGCGTACCTCTGGAGTACGCCTCCAACACAATAAAAGAATCCGCAGCTACCATCAATCTCCCGGGCTTCGGAGACTTCGGGTCCTGGGCCTGCAGGCGTATACCTGCGTAAAGGCCCAAGAATCCCAGGGACGCAGGCAGTTTGGAAGCATCCCTGGGACCACGTGGACCAGGTCCCCCGATCAGAAAGGAGGATTCCTAATATGCTTATCGGGATCCCCATAGACATATGACGAATCCCCAAATAATGAAATAATTTATACAACTGGAATAAAATGCGGAGAATGCGGAGTCAGGGGACAAGTAGCAGAATGGATTGCCAGCTGGCTTCAAGACAGAAAGCAGAGAGTGGGAGTAAAGGGGAACTATTCACAGTGGCAGAAGGTGGGTAGTGGTGTTCCATAAGGATCAGTGCTAGGACCACTGCTGTTCACAATTTACATTAACAATTTTGGCTTTGGAATCAAAAACACAATTTCTAAATTTGTGGATGATACCAAATTGGGGGGGATAGTCAATACTGAGGAGGACTGCAACAAATTATAGGAGGACATTAATAAACTTGTAGAATGGGCAAATAATTGGCAAATGAAGTTCAACACAAATAAATGTGAGGTATTACATTTTGGTAGGAAGAATAGGGAGTTCACTTATCACTTGGAGGGTGCGAGTCGAGGTGGGGTAGAGGAACAAAGGAATCTCGGAGTACAAATACCGTCATGGACTGGTTGGGCCGAATGGCCTGTTTCTGTGCCGTATATCCTATGTAATGCTATGTAATAATGGGGCAGTAATTCCTCCCCAAACGCGTGAGTACAGAAGGGGTACTCACGCGTCTGGCCGGAGGAAATGCCGGTTTTCAGCATGCACAGCGCATGCGCTGAAAACCGGCATTTCCTCTCCTCTAACCCAAGAGTTGAAGAGGCTAGTGCGTGCGCTGTAGGGGGCAGCGCGTGCGTCTTGGATTTCCTCTGTTTTGGGGGATTTGCGCATGTGTAAAGGCCTCCGGTCTTTACGCTTGTAAAAAGCACACGTAAGTATTTATTTTTACAGGTAAGTGGTGTTTTAGTGCAATTTAGAATTTTTTTTCCACAGGTTTATTATTTTAAAGAATCTACAATAAGGTAAGTTTAGTTTTAGACCCTTTTTATTAAAAATTTATTTTTTTCAACAAAAAAAAATTATTGTTTAAATTATTTTTTTAAACTTATTTATACTTAATTTAATGATTGGGATGTTTTTTAAAATTTTATTTAAAGTTTAAGTAGTGTTTTGGGGTGCAGTACTTTTCATGAGTTTGACAGTTCTTACTCTCAAACTTATGAATGAAGTTTCCCCTCCCCTGATTGGCTGAACAGTGCTCACCTGATCCCAGCCGGCACATCGCACTAACTACGCCGCTGGGTCAGGTTAGCACAGCGCGCCGACATCAGAACTGGGCCACTGACAGGAAATCCACTGTGGGCCAGGTTTCAGATGTCGGCGCGCAGGGTGAGTGCACATCGGGGGCTTGCATGCGCGGCAAGCCCCCGACACCAAGTTCTAGGCCAATAAATTTTCCCATTTTCAAGTTTAATTAAAAGTCCCTTCAATAAAGCATGTACAATAAAAATAATTTTAAACATTTTAATCTAGGCCACAATTTACATAAACTAATTTTAAATGTTTGTACATTATTTTTTAATTTAAGATTTATATTAACCCTTACACTGGTAAAAGCAGGCCCTATGCCTGCTTTTACCAGGCATAAGGGTTTTGTAGGCATTTGCTGGGCAATAGTTGGGCAAATAGCCCAAATCTGCGGCAGCAAAAGTGATTTTTGGGTCCGTGCAACAGATCGCAAGTTCCAGGTTTTCGTGCATACGGAAACCCGGAAAATCCAGGCGAATGTTTTCTTCTAAAACTAAATTCACTGTGATAGTAGGTGTTCTTTATAATTTGACATTTTATTGTGATATTAGTTTTCTTACTTTGATTTTCCCGTTGTGAAGAAGGAGTGTGTGGCTATTGGCCCAGAATTTGCGGTCAGCGGCGAAGAAAATGCATTCACCACTGGCCCTGAAATAAGCTTTGCACAAAGATCTCGCAATCTCAGTGTTGAGAATTTCGGGTTTTCCGACACACAATTCAAATCAACGGAAGTTAATGGGGATCCACTTGTGCGAGCTGCTGTGATGTCAACAAGGCTGTCCAGCAGCCAATCAAAACGCAGGATTCTCACAGACAGCGAACCAGGAAGTGGTTAAGCTCCTTTGATTCTAAGGGGAAAAATTTGGTTGCTATGCGCCTCCTGTTAGTGCCCTGCACCCGCAGATCGTGACATCAGTCGAGCATGCAACGCCCCGGAAGCGCCCCGGACCGGATATTGTGTGGCGCCCCCTGCCTTACCGCCTGCCGCTTGCAACAACAGGTTGAGGGGAGCGTTTTGCAGTCGGGAAGGGACTGGAGGAGCGCTATTTAAAGGCATCCGCTTCCTGCCTTTTTTTGTCAGCGACATTTATGCACCACGCATTCTGAGAGAGAGAGGGAGAGCTGTGTGAAGGAGTTTTGGGTACTGAGTAGCACTTTGCAGGTTCATTTTGATTTGACCTTCCTTGCATCGATTTAGAAGAGACTGTGGGGGCTGCACTATGAGCTCTTTCCCTGGGCCTCTCCATTGTTCTTTCCAGCAGAATTGATGTACAGGTCTCTCCAGGCTGAGATTCAAGGCTGCAATGGGCAGGATGTGGATGGAGAGCAAGATTGACCCTCCCCTTTAAGAACTGGCCGGCGCCAGTGTGTCTGTGTTCCATTGCTGACTGACATCACATGAGCTTCACCAGTCCTCGGCGTTAGCGCCTTAAGAGAGGTGTGTAGCGCCTGATTTGGCTCTCCAATCACCTTCAGGGGCGATAGAAGCCAAGTTTGCAGTCAGAGGCGATAATTAGCGCCAGGCGCTAAACTTTGCACCCGGCCGATAATTGCGCCCCAAACAGGACGATACCGAATCTCACCCCCTAACTTTTTAAAAATGTTAGAAAGAGCAAAACAAAGATTTCAGCTCTCACATGGGGAAAAGACAAACCTGAAATAAAGATGAACAAATTAAAAAAAAAATATATGTATATTTTTAAGTTTCTTCATTTTAATTTTTATTAAAATTAATACATTTGACACTGCACAAAATTAAAATTAGTTTTTCAGGACCATAACCTTTGTTTAGCAGTCAATACGCTGTTAAAACCCCAGTTACACCGAATCCAAAAGGGTCTAATTTTTAATGGGGTATTTAACAGCGTATTTACTGCGGTAGAGCTGAATTTTTCATGACTTGAGAGATTTCACTGATTGCCGGCCGTGGGGGGGATGGGAGGGGCACGGCGCAGTCTGTGGAGGAGCAGTGAATGACAGACTGCAACTTCAGGATTTCCACATTAGGCTGCGCACGCGCTAAATCCTGTAGTTGTGGTCAGTTTCAAAGGCAAAATGACAGCGAACACTGCCAGTTCGCCGTCATCGGGACCGCAAATTCCGGGCTATTGGCTTTTCAGTGGTCTTGTATTGTTGATCGATTGGATGGTGGGATAAACTCTGTCTGTTGTGGATTAGTGAAGCGAAATTTTATGATCCCTAACAGCAAAATCAAATCGTAAAGAAGCCCAATCTCTCTCAACATTTAATTGTTAATATGTAACTGTTAATAATGTGATAATGTTGCAAATATAGTCTAATTTTCATGTGAATAGGACTTGAAATATCAGATGGTTTTCTTAATTTTTCAAATTAATAATATACAAGTACAGTGCTTTCAAATCATAAGCCCAGATTTTCTTCTAAGGCAACTTTGCCATGGGAACTAGACACGGCAAGACTTCTGCCCACTTGACTGTGTTAGCATCGGCAGCCAAAGTTTCCAGACTAATTAGAATAAAATTGTTAGCACAATTTGATTGGGAGCATGGCTATTTAGGGATGGAAAATGCCATGCCGCTTGAAGATTTAAAAACCTTGAGCCAGGGATTTAAAAACCTAAAGGGCCAGGCATCAGCAAACAAAGTTTTGATTGAAAGCAAGAGTGAAAATTATTGGCTAATATCACACAGAGTCTCAGAGGCTGCAGTGGCAGTGCTGCTGGCCTAAGTAAGGCAGAGGAGGGAGGCCCGGTTTGGGAACAAACGGCAAAGTCCCTCTAAAGGAAGTGCTCAGACAAAGTGGAAGGAGGTGCTCAAGGCCAACTCGCACATGGCAGCAAAGTGCCTCAAATGTTTAATGGCCCTATTTGGTCAGGCATGGTAAGAGGAGCCAGCCACATCTTCCAAGAATGCACTGTTCTAAGTCCAGCTGCTACTTACAATCGCCTTCCCCCCATTATACTGGAATAGCTCACCATTAACACCCAGCAGGTAGTGTAGGGCTTCTTTTCATCCCCAGCCTTCACCTGCAAGAGTTCCTTCCGTCATTGCATAGGTCCAGTCTACGGAAAGCCTCACATGGCATGTAAGTGCTTGGCTCATTAGCCCCCATTATGGTCTGCATGCCCACATCTGGGTTTGATCAGAGGGTATTCTCACTTTTTGTACTCTTAAAGAAAACCACCAATAATTCAAGGGAAATATTGCCCACAGACAGCACACTCCTCCCTCCAAAACCCTCTCAACCCATACAAGGAGGAAGCATTGGAGCTCCTTGGGTACCAGCCAAACAGGGCGTCAGAGTCAGAGAAATTCAGAAGGCAGGTACCAGTTTCTTTTCCTTCTCAACCTGTTAAACCTGAATTATCTGTCAGCAAACTGCAACATGAAACCTTCATGTCACTCATACTTACTGAAAATCACGTGCTGTCTGCTCAACAACCCATTGTAGGCTCTCTGCTTCTCTTCCTCTATATATAACATATGCCAAAAAGTTGCAGAATGGTAAGAAGATATAGTAGGCCCATTTCCTACACTTCTGCTCTCACCCTTTCCCCACCATCCCAGAACCACGATAGGGTTCACCTTGTCCTCATCTTCCACCCCACCAGCCTCCACATTCAACGGATCATGCTGCGCCATTTCCGCCACCTCTAGCATGATCCCACCACCAAACACATCTTCTCCTCCCCCTCCCTTCAGCATTCTGAAGGGACCGCTCCCTCCGCGACACCCTGTTCCACTCCTCTATCACCCCCAACACCCCTTCCCCTTCACCCGGCACCTTCCCATGCTAGCGCAGGAGATGCTACACCTGCCCTTTTACCTCCTCCCTTCCCACTGTCCAGGGCCCCTAACACTCCTTCCAGGTGAAACAGCAATTTACTTGTACTTCTTGCAATTTAGTATACTGTATTCGCTGCTCACGATGCGGTTCCTCTACATTGGGGAGACCAAACGTAGATTGGGTGACCGCTTTGCGGAACACCTCCGTTCAGTCCGTAAGGGTGACCCTGAGCTTCTGGTTGCCTGTCACTTTAATTCTCCCCTCCACTCCCACTCTGATCTCTCTGCCCTCGGCCTCTTACACTGTTCCAATGAAGCTCAACGTAAGCTTGAGGAACAGCACCTCATCTTTCTATTAGGCACTTTACAGCATTCTGGACTCAACATCGAGTTCAACAATTTCAGATTATAAATTGGCCCGTGTATTTATTTCTTTTTTTTTCTCTTGTTTCCTCACATGGTAGCTGTTAATGTTGCTGCCATCATCATCCACACATCATCTAGAGCCATCTTTTGCTTCTTAACTTGTCCCATTACCTCTCCTTTTGTCTTGCACCATCATCCCTTTTGTCATTCAATCTCTCCTGCTTTCCATCCTATCACAGACCTTCCCTTTGTTTTTTCCTCCCCTCCTCCCTGCCCCTGCTTAAAAATCTCTCTTCCCCAACCTTTTCCAGTTCTGACGAAGGGTTCAACCTGAAACGTTGACTCTGTTTCTCTCTCCTCGATGCTGCCGGATCTGCTGAGTGTTTCCAGCACTTTCTGTTGTTATTTCAGATTTCCAGCATCTGGAGTATTTTGCTATTGTATGGTAGGCCCCATCTGATTCCAGCTTTGCCAGCACTTTGTTACAGGAACTGTCAGTCACCTTTCTGTCAGGAACTGTTCCTGCCAACCACCAGCTCTCAGCGATCTACCTGAACATTATTAGATATTGAGCCAGAGGGAAGTGCACAGAACATGAGTGAGCATGAGGCGGAAGACATTGCTGACCAGAGCGTCACGCGATGTTGCTTCTTGGCTGAAGAGCCTTGGGACCCAGATGTCATGAGTCTTGTTTTCAAAAGCAAAATGCTTGTACAGTATCAAATGTATGTACGGACACTGGAAAGGGTCTCCAACACTGCAGCAATTGGTGGGTCTGTTAGGGGAGCTTACTACTTGTCTCTGTAGCCCCCTGATAGATGGTTTCACAGCAGTGACAATGTGGCAGCTCTGGGATGACCTGCAGTGGTCATAAGAACAGTCTGTACTTCTGCCAGGGATGTTTAGGCTGCTGCCAAAGAGGCCTTGGGTGCCAGATGATAGCAGGTCATCTCTTCTGGTCTCCATGATATTGGGATGAACGGGAAGTGTGCATTGATGTGCACAGAGAAGTGTTTGTAAATGAACACATGCTGTAGTAGGAAGGGCAAAGATGTAGACATAATGGGGCCAATTTACATCTCATTACCGCCTGGCTTATGTCTGTAAATGGGGCGGCAATGGCACAAAAATTGTAAGAAGAAAACAACTTACCACTTTTCAGGCAGACCTTAGTTTAGGTGGTCAGCACGGCTGCCAGAAACAGACAGAGCCTAATGAATATATTTAAATATAGGGATCAGGTAATGCAGTTCAGACCCCAAAGTGATTTTAATGTCAATGAGCTGCCACTGTTACTTCTCAACTCGCCCACAGTTCATGAACGGTACAGGTCAGGGACAGACATTTCCAGTGCTACTTAAAGGGATCTTCACCTGCTCTGACTTAAAATGCTGCAAAGGTTTTGGAGATGTTTCGCTGCTAGTTTATAGTGGCAAGCTACTCTATTTGAAGTGATTGTATTGGAAGGTTGGATAACCTTCTGAAATCTTATGGGGGTACTGGTAATGCATTGTTTTCAAAATGGGCATCCTTCCAGCAATTCCATTCTGGCTAACGGAAGGGGATGAGCAGCAACAGATGGAAGGAGCACAGGGAACTCCAGCTAGCAGGAAGCATGCTTGCAGGGATCCTTACCCTCCACAGTCTGTAGGCCCAGGATAACATACCTGCACTTTACTGAGGAGCAGTGCATAAGGATGCTAGCTGTCACAGAGTTGTGTCGCTTCCTGCAGCAAGACCTGCAACCCAGTCTCACAGCTGACTGCATTCCCTGTTGCTTTTCTGGGTGAGTGCGGGCACCATGGCCTGCCTTATGAAGGCATCCTGACAGCTGGCAGGAAAGCGAGCATGCGAGTGTGCAGCTGGTCACAAACGAACTGGAGATTGAGAAAGTGCAACCCTTCTAAATTGGCATAGGTTATCCATGGGGAAAGTGATAAACTGGCTTTCTCAAGCCACAAGCACTGTTTCTGGGTCAGTTAGAGATAGGAGCACCTCAGGTCTGTATATTCTAGAGTGGGGATGTCAGCAGGTGCCATGAGTCTCCTGTGCTGCTGGACCAGTCAGTCCTGCCTCCATTGTATCTTCCTTTCTTCCCTCAAAAAACAATGTTACAGGGGTATTCCCAATGGAAAACACAACTTGCGATCGGAGGCTTAGCACGGGCGGATGCCTCCAACCTGTAAAAAATCTACGAATTTACCTGGTGGCCCGGGAGGTATGGAGACTTGTGATCCCAGGCCACTCCAGGTACGCGTGGGCAGAGGCTCACGTGTTCCAGGGGCGCATGCGGTTCGCTAGCACCCCTGGGATCACATGGGCCGGCCCAACAAATAAAAGAAGGGAAACCCCATTCATACTTATGCGAGTTCCGTACGTACGGAAACCCCATAAGTATGATGGGGATCACTTAAAAAATACACAAACACATGAAATTAAAAAAATACATATTTAAAATTAATTAAAATGCCATTTAATTGAATATTTTAAACAAAAATGTCATTTAAAAAAAAAAAAATTGTATGTTTTAACAGGGCTAACAATAAACTTACCTTATTGGACAGGGTGTTTAATGTATAAATGAGTGATAAAATTTAATTTTTCTATTTTTTAAAACTCTTATGTTGGTAAAAGCAAGCCTTACACCTGCTTTTACCAGGCGTAAGAATTTCACGGACATTCAGCGGGCGGAAGTTGGGCAACTAGATCACAAGTTCCGGGTTTTAGCGCATGCGCTTTGCATACCTAAACCCGGAACTTGCGCGACCCCTACGGGCGCATACACACCTTGTACGTACCCATAGGGGACGCAAAATACGGCCCATTGTGGCATCTATTGGGATCCAGGGAAGTGGTCTGGGCACCCCCACCCCCTCTCCAGGAAAACATTATTCTTAACATAATCCTAGCAGGATCTCATCCTGAAAAATTTTGCAGCCCCCATTTTTCAACAATTGCTCTGTAGGATTTATGGCAAGTTAAAGAACGAGTCATTTTAACATCTGGTAGTGTAATATTTTTTGAAAAATTGACCATTAAACCAAAAGTCACACATTTTCTGTTGAAGCAACGTGGAAAAATCATTGGAGAAAGTTATTAAAGACTTCTGTAATAGAACACCAAAAACAGTGTTCCAAGTGGAAGTATGCAAATAATGTTGTAGAACTGTAAATGTTTTGAAAGTAGATTCCTGTTTGCACAGAATGTGGTCATTATTGTAAAGTTACATGGAATTAAAATCTTTCAGCCTGAAGGAATTTCTGGATCATCCCGAATGAAAGGTGGGAGTGCCACCAAAACCCTCCTGGAGACCATCCTCCTGGCTGCACACAAGGCTTTGGCAAACAACAGTGACATCACAGATGGGTACGTTCATGCTAATTTCCTCCTATAACTCCATGAATCATTTCCTATTTGAAACTAATTCGGCCATCTTAAGTCATTGGGCTCGATTTTAATAGCCCTGAGGAGGCAGATTTGGAGGCGGGTCTATAGCAAAAATCAGAAAAAATGGCTTCAGACACCCAACCCGCCTCCATCCCACCCCCACCCACTTTCACCATCAGCATTACAAAAGCAAGTCGCCCTGAACCCTCAATGCGCTTTTGCCATTTCCCATAACACATAGGCCACACAATCAACTGTTCGACATAATTTTTCTTTTACACTCCACAAAAGGATAATAAACCAGAAACAGTCAGAAAAAAAGATAAATCACTCAAGTGACTCCTCTTATGACTATAGGTGCTTAATCTTTCTCTTATATGTGCTTCTATGTGGTGCTTCCCCTGTGGCTTCAGCAGTTGTAGAGGCACCTTGCTGACTAGGATGCTGCACCTGCTTAGACGCCTTTGGGGGTGTCCTCTGGGTTTGGGAGCCTGGGAGGGCTCTTCAACAGTCTACTGTCTGTGCAGGGGCTGAAATGGCCATCTCAGTTGTCTCTGCAAAGTGGGTCTCTGACTGAGGGCTCCGCAGTGGCATGGTCATGTGAGTGCTTTGAGAGGAGCCCACACTTCCTTCTGTCCTGCCAACAACATCCCTCTCATGGGTCAGCTGCACCTCAGTGCTGGCAAGTGGCTGGAGAGCACCGTGCTGTACTTCAGGAGGACCATGAGGACCCGTATCTGCACTGGTAATCCTCATCAAAAGGACGTCCATGATGCTCTGGTCTCTCTACTCAATAGCTGCCCATCGCTCCTGCAGAGATGTCAGTCTATTTTGAACAGTCACCATGTTTTCCTGACTCTGGCAACTTATTTCCTCCATGGCCGTAGCCATCCTTTCCAATGAGGTAGCCAGCCTTTCCACGGAAGTTGCCATCCTATCCATGGTGATGCGTTCATGTGCCATTGCCTCCACCACAGCAGTGCTGATGTTACAGATGGACTGCTCCATTCTCTCCACACTCACACTAACCCTGGAGGCAAACCCTTCCAGAGACTCTTGCACTTGTTGCTGTATTTTCCGAACTGCTCTTTTTCTGGATAGCCCCAGAGGCACAGCATCTTCATGCAGCTCAGCAGAGCTAGGAGAGTCCTGCGACCTCTGCCAAGGACTCTCCACTGCTGTCGCTGTCTCCACCATCTGCTGATGCTCATTTGTGCGCTGTGATAGACCAGGTGGCAACACTACTCTAACTCGCGAGGGCCCCACTGAGGTGTGCATTGCTGCGCTGGTGCTGGGTGCACTGAGTCCTGGTGACGCTGCTCCCTCAGAGGCTTCAGGTTCCTCTGAGGAGATGTCCGGCTCTTCGTCCTGGATCATGGGGAGGGGGGCGTTTGATGGTCCTGTGGGAGAGTAAAGGCATGATTTAGACATCTGATATTGATGTAGCCGACATATCCTTTTAAGTAGATGATACAATGCGATTCTCTATGAACATCATATGCCATTGCAGTCTGAGAGGGATGAAACTCTATTATGTCAGCAGCTTCCTCTAGGGTGCCCATTTGTCCATCGCCCACTTCCAGGTCCTCGCCACCGCCAACAATCTCGTTTGCAGCCTCCTCAGCACTAGTCAATATAGCTCCTCCAGTCATTGCTCCCTCCCTCTTATTGTGGGCTATCTTTTCCTGCAAGGAGGGACACAAGTGATGTTTTAGCCACAGTGATGGAGTGAGTGTGAAGAATCCCTACCATAGAAGCTTTGAGGGAGATGAAGATGGGGTAAGGTGCCAAGAGGAAGGTAGCTCCCTGTGCGTTGTTAGTTGTTGTCACTGCATGACAGTGAGAGTGAGTCTAAGGGGTGCATAGGCAGGATGCTGAAGTGATTAATTGCAGTGACAGCGATGGATAGGTAAGGGTGCAAGGGAAGTAAGAGTAAGGTGGGATGTGAAGGAGGAGACTTACAACACAGAGTGCTGGTGATGAGAAGAGAAGGGAAGCAGATTGAAGGCAAGTGTGATGGGATACTCATTTTTGATGTTCGCACAAGATCATTAAACCTTTTTCGGCACTGTATCCATGAGCATGAACATATGGACCTTGCGCTGACCTCCTCAGCAATGCGCAGCCAGGCTGCCTTGGTTTGCTGAGGAGGCTTCCTCTGGCCATCAGGAGGGAAGAGAATCTCCCTGCACCCTCTGACAGCATCCACAAGAACATGGAGGGACTCATTATTAAAACGAGGAGCTGCCTTGCCTCTGGAAGAAGTCATTGCGTCTAAATCAATATCAATGAGTCCAGGAATCCACAAGAGAAAGTCTTAGGCTGAATGGCAGATTTAAAACCAGCTGCTATGATGACATCATCAGAGGCGGCCAGCCGACTCGATCGCACTCATTGGACCGGCCAGCGCGCCTCATTGAAATTAACAAGCTCATTGAATCAAAATCAGACATCAGCAGCTGATCCCGCCGGAAGCGGCTCCGGAATCCGCCCTCCAGGCAACCCGACTTCGACCCGCCTCGGGAATTAAAATCGAGCCCCATGTGTTACCTGCACTTGTAAAATGCTGGAAATCTAAAAAGAAACAGAAAATGCACAGCAGGTTGATCAGCATTTAAAACAGGCATTTTGCATGTCTGCTTTTATCAGTTCTTGGTGCATTTTCAGCATTTTTTTCTGTTTATGTATCAATGGAGAATTTCCCTCCATAGAGTCAATGTACAGTGAGTTCCTAATTTCAGCTGGCAATCAGAGGAACTGAGCAGATGAGAGGCCATTTTCTTTGACGTAAGAAACGAAAATCAGAACAAGTATCTAATTCTGCCACCACCTAGCAGCTGGTAAAAGAGTGGTATTGACAGAGGTCTGGCAACAGGTTGGCTGCCATGCCACATAGGTTGGGAAATGGCATATGGTACAGACTGAGAAAAGATGGTGGGAGAAAATAGCTTAAATGGAGGTGGATGGGTGAGGCCAGGGGTGGGGGTGGTAAGAGAAGCAATACATAAGGTTAGAGATTTGTAAGAAAGCTCCACCATGCCTCTTCTGCCCACTTTAGCAGCATGGTGGCATAGTGGTTAGCACTGTTGCCTCACAGCGCCAGGGACCCGGGTTCGAATCCGGCCTCGGGTGACTGTCTGTGTGGAGTTTGCACATTCTCCCCGTGTTTGCGTGGGTTTCCTCCGGGTGCTCCGGTTTCCTCACACAGTCCAAAGATGTGCGGGTTAGGTTGATTGGCTATGATAAATTGACCCTTAGTGTTAGGGGGATTAAATACGGGGATAGAGTGGGATATGTGTTGGTGTAGGGGTTACGGGGATCGGGTGGGATATGTGTCGGTGCAGGCTCGATGGGCCGAAATGGCCTCTATCTGCACTGTGGTTCTGTGATTCTGTGACTTTACTCCTATCCCATTGTGCCCCAGGTTACAAGAAAATTCAGGACCAATTTCTTCAATTATATCTAAATTGCCAGTCTATTTAGAAAACACTTTTTTTAGTGTTAAAGTTTTAATACCCTATTTTTAAAAATTGTAACTAACAATTTGAGTCATTTAAAATGCAATACTAAAGAATCAAGTTATTGAAAATAAAACAGTATCTGGTATGTCCTGTTGGGCCAATGGTGTTTTCACTGACTGAGCTGTGAATGTTGTGATTATATAGCAAATATAATTTAAATTAGCACAATGACATGCACCTTGCACTTGATAATGTAGTCTGGTTATTTAATAAGTAATATTAACAGCAATCAACTGGATAATACAAAGTATAATAATAGTGGAATGTGGTTGGTTACTTAAATCTTAATGGTGCTTAAGGTTACTGCTGTCCCAGAATTGACTGAGATAGGAAACTGATGCATATTTTGATTTATGTTGGATAAATAAAATCCAAAGCAATGCAGTGAAATCCTTACCAGAATGAAGAAGAATGAGTTTTGTCATTTGAAAATTCACAGGTGCCTGCCGGATTTACTAAGAAGTTATGAAGAGGCCCTGACAATCACATATTCTCACAATGAAAAGATTGCTGCTTTAGTGAAACATGCTGGTGCAAGTTAAGGTCACCAGAAAAAGTTATTGACAGTAAATAATTCCTGTGTGCTTGTTAATATTTATAGAACACCTATAATCTCCCCAACCAATTAGGTTGCAGGAGATTCACAGGACAGATGTTGTGACCAGCTGTAGTGGTCACGCTTCTAAGGCTGATACCAGTGCAGACTTGAATAAGCGCCAGGAATGCCATTGAACAAACTATACCTCCGATTTAATCCAGGCAATATTTTTTTGTTAGTAAGTATTCAGTGTTTCACCTGCAAGGAAGTTATAAAAGTTAGCTCTGAGAACTGTGCCACATAACCAAAAATTAGGTTGAACGAGTTCGGTCAACAACAAGGTACTGCTAATCTGGTTAATGGGTGATCTTTACCACTGATGAGGATGATGTTTAACAGAAATGAACGAGCTCTCACAGTAAAGTATCTTCTGCCACCCAGTGGCTGTTGTGAGGTGATGTACTTCATGAAGTTAACCTCTTAACTTTCCACATAGAACAGTCTGCATTGCCAATAACCTAACTGTATTTTAAGAGTGACACAAATGACACAAGCTCATGCTGTGCTTTTTTCATTTTCCAATATTTTTCTACTAAAAATGTGACAATTTTTGGCTTAATCTAAAATGTTAGCTTTCCTTTCTAGTGCCAGATGATAAACATTGGAATCTGCTTCCTTTGGTGCTATTAATTCCTACAATTAATGGTGTGATTTTATTGTAATAGGGAATCCAATAATAACAAAATTGTTATGCTGAACAGAGTCTAGAAATTACTTTGGGCTGGATTTTATCAATGGAGGCGAGTAGGAGGCGGGACTCCCACTTTTGGGGTTGTAGTCCTGCCTCCATCGAGATGTAGCCAACCCACTCAATTTTCCCTTGATTGACCTTGTTGAGCCCACCCAGCGGGCTCAGCAGGCCAATTAAGGGCCACCCGGCAACAGGTGATGTCACAAATTGATATTTCATCTGTCAAGAGCTTTTGACACATCTGTCAAACATTTGAAGCTGTCAAACACTGAGAATCTGTACTCTAAGTTAATTCCTTCCTCTCAGGATGATTTAGAGATCTCTCCAGAACAGAAAGCAGAGGCTGCAACTTTTGACAGCTCGCGGCCATTCTGCTTTCTGTGCCGGTGAGATGAGGGACTCCCGAGACCTGAAGGAAGGAAGCCTGCATTAGTAAGGTAAGTAAAACTTATTTAAACACTTTACACACACCAAACACACTCACCTCTGCACTCATGCACCCATCACTCACCTGAACACCGGACATCTCGAACCCTCCAAGTCCTTCAGCCCGACAGTCCGCCTCGCTAACTTGGCATGGTTTGGAGCCGTCGGGCAGCCCACACTTCAGGAATAAAAATAGGGTTTAGGCTAAAAACTGCTTGTTAACAGGCAGTTAATTGACACTAATCCCCGTCCCGCCTTGGGGAGGCGGCTCCCAACACAGGTCGGGTACCCGCCTCCTGGGAAACGGGCATGGAGGTGGGTTGGGGGGGGGATGGGTTCGTGCCCCCTGATTTCGCGATTTTAACACCCCACACGCCTCCATTCCCGCCTCCGCGGCCCTGGGAAATTCTAGCCCTTTGACTTTCAACAAATGACATGCCAATTTTCCCCCCTCTGTACAACCATCACTGAAGGTGTAAATATCCAACACTGTTTGGTCATGGCTGGCTGTAAATCCTACCAGAAACTAGTCAAAAATGAGGCTATCCAAGAAGTCATATTATATAAACAGAAAATGCTGGAAATACTCAGCAGGTCAGGCAGCAGCTGTGGAGAGAGAAACAGAGTTAACATTTCAGGTCGATGACCTTTCGTCAGAACTGGAAAATGTTACAGATGTAACAGGTTTCAACCAAGTACTGGGGCAGGGGAGGGAAATGGGAGGAAAGAACAAAAGAGAAGGTCTGTGATAGGGTGGAAGGCAGGAGAGAGTGAGTGACAAAAGGGATGATGGTGCAAGGAAAAAGGGGGTGATAATGGGACAAGTAAAGAAACAAAAGATGGGTCCAGAGAAGCTGTAAATGGCAACAGCAGAACTAATAGCACCTGCTGTCCAAAGAAATGGGAGCAGTGATTATGGTCTGAAATTGTTGAACTCGATGTTGAGTCCAGAAAGTTGTGGAGTGCCTAATCGAAAGATGAGGCGCTGATACTCAAGCTTCCATTGAGCTTCATTGGAACAGTGAAGGAGGCCAAGGACAGAGAGGTCAGAGTGGGAGTGGAACGGAGAATTAAAATGGCAAGTGACTGGAAGCTCAGGGTCATGCTTGCGGACTGAACGGAGGTGTTCAACAAAGTGATCACCCAATCTGCATTTGGTCTCCCCAAGAAGTCATGTTGTTTGTTTAAAGGTGGACAGCTTTTATGAAATGTCTGAGCAACCTTTCTTGCTTCTTTGCAAATCATGTGTGAACACATCGGCCTAGAAATTCGGTTGGTAGCGCCGGCGTTGAGCGCCTAAAGAGACCTAGAATTGGGGCGAAACCCTATGTTGGGGCGGTCGCTATGAAGATAGCGACAACTCAGATATTGACTATACATTTAACGCCTGCGCTAAGTGTTTGCGCGCGCCCGCGAGCGCAAGCAGATCATGACGTCATTTCAGTGTGCAACGCCTTCTAGGAGCGCCTGAGCGCATATTGGGTGGCGCCCGGAGCCTTAATGCCAAGCGCTATTAGTGACAGTTCGAGGGAGGGCTAGCAGGCCCTTCTCGGAGTAGGGGGCGCTATTTAAAGGGGACAGCTCTAGTGCAGAATCTTCAGCCACTTGGCCTGCTCATTGCGATCGTTGCTGGATAGAGTTGGCGAGCTACTGTGGAGCGGAGTTTTGGGAATTTAGCTTTAGAGTACTTGGGACCTTCAAACCTGTCCGAAGCACTTGCAGCACTACACCTAAAAGCCTTTTGACCAACTGGCATCGGAATGGGAGCTTCTTTGGAGGGCGATGGCCTCATCGCCCAACACTGTGAAGGGGCAGAGAGACGGCGGGAGAGAGGGCCGGGATTGGCCAGAAGGAGGAGGGGCAATGGAGGTCGGCCAATCCGGCGGGATGCCGCGAGGGTCTTTAGGCAGCAGGT
This sequence comes from Somniosus microcephalus, assembly GCF_052327205.1. Classification (NCBI taxonomy): domain Eukaryota; kingdom Metazoa; phylum Chordata; class Chondrichthyes; order Squaliformes; family Somniosidae; genus Somniosus; species Somniosus microcephalus. Next base: position 112,776,245 of record NC_140995.1, on the reverse strand, counting down.
GACAAGCCTTGACATGTCGGAGGAGCAGTGTTTGGGAAGGCTCCGATTCTGGAGGGACATTGTTACTGATCTGTGCCACCTGCTTGGTCAGGATCTGCAGCCGCGTGAACGGTGCAGAACCTCTCTGTCCGTGACCGCTAAACTGACTGATGGCCTCAATTTTTATGCCAATGGATCCTTTCAGCCAGCCATTGGGGACATTACGACTGTCGCTCAGGTTGCAGTCCACTGTTGCATCCGGCAAGTTACAGATGCCCTTTATGGGCGAAGGCGTCAATTCATGAACCTTGCCTCTGGCCCTGCACAAGCAGGCAGAGCGCGCACAGGGTATCGCTTCTATGCAGACTTCCCCATGGTGCAGGGGGCGACTGACAGCACACACGTGGCTTTGAGGGCGCCATGCCATCATCCTTAGGACTTCCGCAACCGCAAGGGGTTCCACTCCCTCAACATGCAGCTGGTCTGTGAGCACCGCCAAATCATCATGGCAGTCACCGCGCATTTCCCAGGGTGTAGCCACGATGCCTTTATCCTGCGGTTGACCTCAGTTTGTAACCTTTTTGAAGGGCTGGCTCGAAGACGAGGCTGGCTTACTGGGGACAAGGGCTATCCTCTCTGGCCATGGCTGATGACAACACTCCGTGTGGCTGACACCCCAGCAGAAGAGCTGATCAGGCGACCAGGCACAGTAAACAGCACACTATTGGTGTTCTCAAAAAGCGTTTCCGATGTCTGGAACATTCGGGGGGATCCCTGCAGTACTCGCCGCAGCAAGTGGGACACATCGTCGTCATCTGCTGCATGCTCCACAACTTGGCGAATCGACGCACCCAGTCAATTCCAGCTGTCCTTCAATGACCAGCAGAGGAGGCGGAGGAGGAGGAGGATGAGGAGGAGGAGGAGGAGGAAGAGCAGGCAGAGGAGGAGGATGAGGAGGAGGAGGAGGAGGAGGAGGAAGAGCAGGCGGAGGAGGAGGATGAGGAGGAGGAGGAGGAGGAGGAGGAAGAGCAGGTGGAGGAGGAGGATGAGGAGGAGAAGGAGGAGGAAGAGCAGGTGGAGGAGGAGGAGGAGGAGGAGGAGGAAGCGCAGGCGGAGGAGGAGGATGAGGAGGAGGAGGAGGAGGAGGAAGAGCAGGTGGAGGAGGAGGATGAGGAGGAGGAGGAGGAGGAGGAGGAAGCGCAGGTGGAGGAGGAGGATGAGGAGGAGGAGGAGGAGGAGGAAGAGCAGGTGGAGGAGGAGGAGGAGGAGGAAGCGCAGGCGGAGGAGGAGGAGGAGGAGGAGGAGGAAGATGGAAGGGCTGCTGAAAGTGGAAGGGCCATACGTCAGAGGCTCATCAGGACTCATTTCGAGACCCCTGTGGTGGAATGATGAGAGTCTTAACTCATGAGCACTTTGGATGTTTGACGGCCTCTGAATGCCAGCATCACTGAAAGTAGTCACGTGCACCATGCCACATTGAAACTTCTGTTTATTGGCACAAAAGTCTTTCATTACAGCAAAACAACGTAATGTCAACAGAAACCATAAGTTACTAAATAACTGTGAACTCTTCGGCAAAGCCGCAAAACTCAACAAACCTTCTGCAAATATAAAAACAGGTGAGGGTGTCCTTGAATTTGGACAAAGAAACGTCTCAGCACCTCCCTCTACAACTGGCCCCTTGAGGGGGAACGACTTCTCTTTCGCGCCCGGCCCCTTCCCTCCCTGCTGCTCCTACGTAATTGGACCCAGTGGCGGGCTCAAGGCTGGGGGACGCCTGCTGACTGTGTGGAAGCGCAGAAGCCCCTGAGGTACGGCCTGGCGACCTCTGGGCTTGGAGGGTGCGGACGCAGGATGCTTGATGTGACCATGGCTGGAAGCAGTGTGCCCTGCAGGTGGTGGCAGCTGCAATGCAGACGTCCCAGCGCTGGCATGTGCAATGGTCTCCTGCCGAGAGAGGACACCTGCACCATGGTCGGACGACACACTGGCTATCTGAGGGGAGCGGCTCGGCTCATCCGCCACAATCGCATACTCCACTGATTCCTGGCCTTGTATGGACTGGAAGGGCCCGGGGTGATCGTAAGTGATGCAGAGAGGCGGCCGCAGTGAGAGATCGCATTGCCTCAATCTGGGTGTGGAGGAGCCCAGCAAGTGACTGCGTGGCAACAGTGAGGACCTGTGTGCCAGGTGCCAGTGCTTCGGAGAAGCCCTGGACAGTTCTTCCCATTGCTTCGGACAAGGCAGGTGCCGACCGCTCCACTGCCTCGGACAAGCCCTGACAGACTTTCCAGGGATTGTCCAAAGCCCTGAACAGTCCTTTCCATAGCCGACTCAAAGCCGTGGACAGTCCTCTCCATTGTTGGGCCGAAGCCCTGGATAGTCCTGTCCATTGTTGCCCCGAAGCCCTGGATAGACCTGTCCATTGTTGCCCCAAAGACCTGGAGAGTCCTATCCATTGTTGCCCCAAAGCCCTGGATAGACCTGTCCATTGTTGCCCCAAAGACCTGGAGAGTCCTGTCCATTGTTGCCCAAAGCCCTGGAGAGTCCTCTCCATTGTTGCCCCGAAGTCCAACATACTCTTAGCCAATGAATCTATTGACTCAGGCATCTTCTCCACTGCAGCCATCAGCTCCGTGTGTCTGACCCGGCCTGTTTGCTCATTTCAGCCAAGCGACGCACCTCATCTGCACTCTGTGCAGCAGTCATCACTACCTGCCTTGTCCTCCGGGGAGACGGGTGCCGAACTTGCCTATCCCCCATGCGTTGCTGCATGCCGCTTGGTCGGCAACTGGTTCATCCTCAGAGCACACCCCCCTCCCCTCCAGGGGACTACTATCCCCAGGTCTGTAGATGTGTCCGCTCCCCGGATTCTGCAGCGGCTGGTCCGGATTCCTCCTGCTCCTCGCCTCCGGTGGCACTGGCAGCTTCAGTGCGTTGAGCCGAGTTGGTGCTGATTCATCTGAAAGAGGGAGGTGGAAGAGTGGCTTTAGCAAAGGACAGGTTTGCTGAAAGGCATGCCAGATTGCGGCAAGGTTCTGACATGGCTGCACACTGAGGATGCATGCTGGCGGGGGGACCAAGTGGAAGGCAACAGGTGAAAAAGGTGAGAGTCTTACCCTCGCTGTCGGAAATGGGGTCGGCAGATGCAGTGGTCACAGGACCAGACAGATGTCCTCCAAGAATCTGGTACACTCTCTCCTCCAGATCGTGAGAGTGACCACTTGTGGAGGTCCGCCACCGGTTCGACGCTGCTCCTTTCGGATCGTCGCCAGTTTTGGACTGCAGGGGAAAGAAGGGGAAGTTCTGTTACATGATGCCTTGAGAGATAATCTTATGCCCCCATGGTGCAAGAGCCCTTACATGATGCCTTGAGAGATCATCGCATGCCCCCCATGGTGCAAGAGCCCTTACATGAGGCCTTGAGACATCATCGCATGCCCCCCATGGTGCAAGAGCCCTTACATGAGGCCTTGAGACATCATCGCATGCCCCCCATGGTAAAAGAGCCCTTACATGAGGCCTTGATACATCTGTCCATGTGTGTGGCCAGAAAGGGCCATGGGTGCTTGCTGGCAGATGGCCATTGGGGCATCATTGCAACAGGGTGCCCGAAGTCAGCTGCAGATGGAGGGAATCAGAAGTTTGCTAACCATCACTCACCCTAACGATCCGTGTGAGGTCGTTGAATTTCTTCCTGTACTGAACAGGGGTCCTGGTCGCCATGCTGCTGGAGTTGACCCTCACAGCAACCTCCCTCCAAGACCGTCGGTAAGCCTTCTGATTCGGCCTCTTGCCATTGTCCGGATACAGGACAGCTCGACGGCGCTCAACTGCAGCCACCAAGTGGTCCAGAGCCTCAGTGCTGAAGCGCTCTGCTCTCTGTCTAGCCTTCTCCATGCTCAACAAGTTTCTAACGCCAGAGAAGGGCGAGCGCCGATTCTGAGGCCTACAGGGCGTGGGTGTTGAAGCTCAGGCTGACTGACCCACCCCTTTAAGAGCCGGCCGGCGCCTGGAAGTCTCGTGGTTTCCCGTAATTGAGATCACCTGCGCTGGGCCCGTCCGCGTCGATATTGAGTAGCGCCTGAACTTTTGCACCTTAGGAGCACCGTGCAATGGCTGATTTAGCGCTCAATCCCCTTTGGGGGCGATGCAACCCATATCTCGCCAGGCAGCGATAAGTTTCGTCTGGCTATAAACTTAGCGCACCGCCAGTTCTAGCGCCTCAAGCGGGGCTATACCCAATTTCTAGGCCATCATCTCACTTATAGGTGGCTAGCTGGGGGGCCCGGCGTTGCCAAGGCTTTGCTGTTGAGTAAAAGCAGTGAAAAAAATGGCGGCTACGTTTCGGGAGGCTGCAGGATTAGGTCCCGCCCACACACGGAATGAACGCCCCCCGTGACGCACGATGGTCAACCATCAGGTCACTGAACTGTAGGATTGGTCAACCATCACGTTACTCAACGCTAATGGAGCGGTAGGAATGGTCAGCCACTAATGAGCGGATTTTTGAACGTTTTTTGTATACTGTCCAAACAATTTTTATCTGACCAAAAGTAAATATGCCTATGAGACTCCATCATAAGCTTTCTTTTTGATATAACATATGTGTAGGTACGCTCTATAACTTTTGAGTGTATAGCGGCCAGACAGACATACAGACAGACAGACATACAGACGGATGGATCCTTTATATATGTAATAAAAATAACTAGCTGGAGTGCCCGGCAGTGCCGAAGGTTTTTTGAGGGCATGTTGTTGTTGGAAGAGAGAGAGAGAGAGACTGGGGGGAGTAGAGAGAGATGGGGGGGAGAGAGAGAGAGAGAGAGACTGGGGGGGAGAGACAGAGAGAGACTGGGGGGGAGAGAGAGAGAGAGGGAGACTGGGGGGAAGAGAGAGAGAAAGAGACTGGGGGGGAGAAGAGAGAGACGGGGGAGAGAGAGTCTGGGGGGGAGAGAGAGAGAGAGACTGGGGGGGAGAGAGAGAGCCACTGGTGGGGAGAGAGAGAGAGGAGACTGTGGGGGAGAGAGAGAGAGAGAGACTGGGGGGAGAGAGAGAGAGAGAGACTGGGGGGAAGAGAGAGAGAGAGAGAGACTGGGTGGGAAGAGAGAGAGAGACCTGGGGGAAGAGAGAGAGAGAGAGACTGGGGAAGAGACCGAGAGAGACAGACTGGGGGAAGAGAGACAGAGAGAGACTAGGGGAAAGAGAGAGAGAGAGAGAGACTGGGAGGAAGAGAGAGAGAGAGAGAGGCAGGGGGAAGAGAGAGAGAGAGACGGGAGAGTGAGAGAGAGAGACTGGGGGGAGAGAGAGAGAGAGAGACTGAGGGGGAGAGAGAGAGAGAGAGACCGGGGGGAGAAGAGAGAGCTGGGGAAGAGAGAGAAAGAGACTGGGGGAGAAGAGAGAGACGGGGGGAAGAGAGAGAGAGAGAGACTGCTGCATTTAGTTCGGGATTAGCCTGGAGAGAGAGGGGGTGAAGGAGCGCCTCAGGCCCGGCCCGATGGACCCCTGCGAGGAAGGAAGGAAGGAAGAAGGTGAGCACTCCCTCCCTCTCCCACCCCCTCACTCTTTCCGTCCCTCATCCTCTCTCTCTCCCTCCCCCTCTCTCTCCCAGCCCTTCTCTCTCTCTGCCCCTGTCTCTCCCCTCCCTCCCCGCTCTCTCTCCCTCCCTCCCTCCCATCTCCCTCTCTCTCCCTCTCCCCCTCCCCTCTCCCTGCCTCTCTCCCTCCCTCCCCCTCTCTCTCTCCCTCCCCGTCTCTCCTGCTTTCCTCTCTGTCCCTCCTCCCCTCTCCCTCCCTAGCGCCTCAGGCCCGGACACTGTGCCGAGCCCCAGGACCGGGCCGAGGGGGGGAAAGCCGAGTGCCCGGCCCGCGGCCGCAAACGGAGCCGAGCCCCGGGACCGGGCCGAGGGGGGGAGAGGGCGAGTCGCCGGCCCGCGGCTGCAAACGGAGCCGAGCCCCGGGACCGGGCTGAGGGGGGGAAAGGCCGAGTCCCTGGCCCGCGGGCGCAAACGGAACCGAGCCCCGGGACGGGCCGAGGGGGGCAAAGCCCGAGTCCCCGGCTGCAAATGAGGCCGAGGACCGGGCCGAGTGACCCCAACTCACCTCCCGCTAGGCTCCGTCCCGCCTGCCAGCCTTTACCAAGATGGCGATGATGGCTACGCTCTGCTCCGTCCTGCCCTGCCAGCCTTTACCAAGATGGCGGCGATCGCGGGCCGCTGGTTTGGAATCGGGCCCAGCGGGACGGGTGGTGCCTAGCTCGGGCCTGGCTGGCGAGGAGAGGCCGAGGCTTCGAGGCCTGAGGGCCTGCAGGCAGCTGATCCACCGCCGACGGGGCAAATGCCCCGAGTCCCCTTTGCAAATGGATTTTATTTACTTTTAAAACCAACTTTTTTTTGCTGGAAATCCATATTTAATGTGTCAATACTAATGAATCAACAATTTCCTCACCTCCATTACCATTTTTTGAGCTTAAGGCCCGGCAGGTGTTTAATGGCGCCACTACACCTCAGCTCAGCTCCCGCTCGGCAGTTTGAACGATTAGGCCCCGCCCACAAACGCCATGAAATGCCCCCCAATTGGTCAACCATCACGTCACTCAACGCTAATG
>NC_140995.1:112650967-112769160 GCF_052327205.1 Somniosus microcephalus | reverse complement strand
CCCTCTCCCCTTTGCCAGTGTTGGTCCCTGTCTGGGCCGGAAGCCTGGGACTGGAGTTGCGCTGCTGGCCGTTGGAGAATCCTAGGCCTCGGCCTCGGGCCCCTGCACTGACATGGCCCAGCCTACCTTTTAATACCTTGAAACATGAAACTTAAAGTACTTATAAAACATTTTTGGTGAATCTTTCTATAACGTACACTTTACAACCTCACCAATCTTTTTATTAAAAAAGGGGGTCCTCACCTGTCAGTGTGTTGTATCACAAACAATGGCCGCCGCTTGCTTTTCAGTTGGAAAGATTAGGCCCCGCCCACAAAGTCGATTGTCTGTCCCCGGTCCACCAGGACCCGATTGGGAGCACTGAAGCCCCACCCACTCTATGTTCCTGTGCTAAGATGGCCGCGCATGCACTCTGTTACACACTGAATCAAAATGGTGTCGCACTGAAACTTTTCACCCTCCTTGACAAAGATGGCTGCCGTTAACCTGGGGCTGTCAGCAGAAGAAATTCCCTCAGCTGCAAACACAGGATCTTCAGATTATTATTCGGGGCTTGCGACCTACCCCAGTTGCTTATGAAGCCTCCCCACCTACCGACCCCGGGAATGGAGCTGAGGCAGCACACCCTCTCCCCTGTGCCAGTGTTGGTCCCTGTCTAGGCCGGGAGCCTGGGACTGGAGTCGTGCTGCTGGCAGTTGGAGAAGCCTAGGCCCCGGGCCTCGAAAAATGGTGAAAGGTAGGAAAAATTATAGAGGTTAGAGAAAAGATTTGCAAATTAATTAACTTTTTTTAAAAACAATTTGTCTTTTAAAAGCAACTTTTTTTTTTGCTGGAAATGTAGATTTGAAAAGAAACACGCAGAAAGCGGGAAAAAGAAATGAATAGTTTGGAATCAAGATGGCGGCCACTCACCTCGGTTCAGAACGATAAGGGCCCGCCCACACACGCACTGATTGGTCAACCGTCAGGTCGCTGAACTGTAGGATTGGTCAATCGTCCTGTCACTCGACTGTAGGATGGCCTGCCCGCACACGCAATGAACCCGCCCCCCATGACGCAGTGATTGGTCCACCGTCGGGTCGCTCGACTGTATGATTGGTCAACCTTCACGTCACTCGATGCTAATGAGCGGATAATGAGCGGAATTTTGAATGTTTTTTGGATACCGTCGGAGCAATTTTTGTCCGACCAAAAAGTAAATATGCCTACAAGAGTCCCCTAATGATGAGCTTTCTTTTGATATAACATATGTGTAGGTACGCTCTATAACTTTTGATTGTATAGCCGGACAGAGAGACAGAAAAACAGACAGAGAGACATACCGTTTTATTTATATATATAGATAGATAGATGATGGTGAAATAAAAATGGTGCATGGTTATTCTGGCTTTTCTCCCTTGTCAAACCAAAGAAAAGGTTGGCTAACAACTTTTACATTAAGACAATTTTCTTTTAAGATTCATGAATAGTTATATTTAAAATGGATTGACCACTGCATGCTTTAAAATGGAGATTAGTTGTTCTATGCCACTGATCCTATTTTCAGCAACTAGACATGGGGCGATTTTGCTAGCCCTGGGGAGGCGGGTATAAGAATATAAGAACATAAGAAGTAGGAGCAGGAGTAGGCCAATCGGCCCCTCGAACCTGCTCCACCATTCAATAAGATCATGGCTGATCTGATCCTAACCTCAAATCTTCTATCACTCTGCATCCACCCGAACCCATGTGATCTCCCGGGAGAGGCGAAAAACCAGATAAAGACCCAATGGCCAATTTGGGAGAAAAAAATCTGGGAAATTCCTCTCCGACCCATCTAGGCAATCGAAATTCTTCCAGGAGATTACTCTGTCCCTATATTTTCTACAGTACTTACCTTCTGTAAAGGCGATCTCCACCCCAGCCAGGAACAGGAATAAAACCATCTCCTGAAATCTAACACAGAATTAGAACACAGTAGGAGCAGAACCAGGCTACACGGCCCCTGGGCCCACTCCACTACCCACAGGGCCATGACCATTCCAAACCTAGACTCATGTCCAATTTACTGCCCGCTCCCCGTAACCCTTAATTCCCTTTACTTCTAGGAAACTATCTATTTCTGTTTTAAATTCATTTAATGATGTAGCTTCCACAGCTTTCTGGGGCAGCAAATTCCACAAACCTACCACCCTCTGAGTGAAGAAGTTTCTCCTCATCTCAGTTTTGAAAGAGCAGCCCCTTATTCTAAGATTATGCCCCCTAGTTCTAGTTTCACCCTTCATTGGGAACATCCTCACCGCATCCACCCGATCAAGCCCCTTCACAATCTTATATGTTTCAATAAGATCGCCTCTCATTCTTCTGAACTCCAATGAGTAGAGTCCCAATCTACTCAACCTCTCCTTATATGACCACCCCCTCATCCCCGGGATTAACCGAGTGAACCTTCTTTGTACTGACTCGAAAGCAAGTATGTCTTTTCTTAAGTATGGTAACCAAAACTGTATGCAGTATTCCAGGTGCGGTCTCACCAATACTTTGTACAACTGCAGCAATACCTCCCTGTTTTTATATTCCATCCCCCTAGCAATAAAAGCCAACATTCCATTGGCCTTCTTGATCACTTGCTGCACCTGCATACTAACTTTTTGAGTTTCATGCACCAGGACCCCCAGATCCCTTTGTACTACAGTACTTTCCAGTTTCTTGCCATTAAGATAATAACTTGCTCTATGATTTTTCCTGCCAAAGTGCATAACCTCACACATTCCAGTATTGTATTCCATCTGCCAAATCTCTGCCCACTTACTTAGCCTGTCTATGTCCCTTTGCAGGTTTTTTATGTCCTCCTCACTCACTACTTTCCGTCCCATCTTTGTATCATCTGCAAACTTTGATATGTTACACTCGGTCCCCTCCTCCAAATCGTTAATATAGATTGTAAAGAGTTGGGGACCTAACACTGACCCCTGCGGAACACCACTAGTTACTGGTTGCCAATCTGAGAACGAACCATTTATCCCAACTCTCTGCTTTCTGTTAGAGAGCCAATCCTCCACCAACGCCAGAATATTACCCCCATCCTGTGATTTTTTATCTTGAGCAATAATCTTTTGTGTGGCACCTTGTCAAATGCCTTTTGGAAGTCTAAATACACTACGTCCACTGGTTCCCCTTTATCCACCCTGTATGTTACTTCCTCAAAAAACTCCAGCAAATTTGTCAAACATGACTTCCCCTTCATGAAACCATGCTGAGTTTGTCCTATTAAATTATGTTTATCCAAATGTCCCGTTACTGTCTCCTTAATAATGGACTCTAACATTTTATCAACCACAGATGTTAGGCTAACAGGTCTATAGTTTCCAGCCTTCTGCCTACTACCCTTTTTAAATAAGGGTGTTACATTAGCAGTTTTCCAATCTGCCAGGACCTTTGCTGAGTCCAGTGAGTTTTGGAAAATTATTACCAATGCATCCACAATCCCTACCGCTACTTCCCTCAAGACCCTAGGATGCAAGCCATCAGGTCCAGGGGATTTATCCGTCTTGAGTCCCATTATTTTACCAAGTACCACTTCCTTAGTGATTTTAATCGTATTTAGTTCCTCCCCCTCTAGAGCCCCCTGTTTGTCCAGTGTTGGGATATACTTCGTGTCCTCTACTGTAAAGACTGATACAAAATAATTGTTCAGTGTTTTTGCCATCTCCATGTTTCCCAACATTAATTTCCCGGTCTCATCCTCTAAGGGACCAACATTTACTTTAGCCACCCTTTTTCTTTTTATATAACTATAGAAACTTTTACTGTCTGTTTTTATATTTTTTGCTAATTTACTTTCATAATCTATCTTCCCTTTCTTAATCAATCTTTTAGTTATTTTTTGCTGTCTTTTAAAGACTTCCCAATCTTCCATCCTCCCACTAGATTTGGCTACCTTATATGCCCTTGTTTTTAGTCGGATACTATCCTTAATTACTTTACTTAGCCACGGATGGCTATCTTTTCTTTTACAACCTTTTTTCCTCAGTGGAATATTTTTTTTTTGGAAGTTGTAAAATAACTCCTTAAATGTACACCACTGATCATGTACCGTCTTACCCTTTAATCTATTTTCCCAGTCCACTCTAATCAATTCTGCTCTCATACCTTCATAGTCTCCTTTTTTCAAGCTCAGCACGCTTGTTTGAGATCCAACCTTCTCACCCTCTAATTGAATATGGAACTCAACCATGTTATGGTCACTCATTCCAAGGGGATCCTTTACTAGGACATTTTTAATTAATCCTGTCTCATTACACAGGACCAAATCTAAGGTTGCTTGCCCCCTGGTCGGTTCAGTTACATACTGCTCAAGAAACCCATCCCTAATACACTCAATGAACTCATTCTCAAGGCTGCTCTGCCCAATTTGATTTGTCCAGTTAATATGATAATTAAAATCCCCCATAATTATAGCTGTTCCCTTATTACAAGCCTCAACTATTTCCTGATTAATACTCCGTCCAACAGAGTTGCAACTGTTCGGAGGCCTATAGACGACACCCACTAGTGTTTTTTTCCCCTTGTTATTCCTTATCTCCACCCAAACTGTTTCACTATCCTGCTCCTTTGACCCAATATCATTTCTCTGTATTATAGTGATTCCTTCCTTTATTAACATAGCCACCCCACCTCCTCTCACTTCCTGCCTGTCCTTCCTGATTGTTAAATAACCTGGTATGTTTAATTCCCAGTCATGGTCACCCTGCAGCCATGTTTCTGTAATGGCCACAAGATCATACCCATATGTCGTTATTTGTGCCGTTAACTCATTCATTTTGTTACGAATGCTACGTGCATTCAGATAAAGAACTTTCAAATATGTTTTGTAACACTTAGTTCCTGTTTTTTCCCTTTTAATACTTTACTTTTTACTCCATACCTTCTGTCCCTTCCTGACACATTCTGTTTTTTAATTCCCCCACTGCTACCTAAGTCTATGACCTTCTCTGTTGTCATTTCTATTATTTGCTCTCTAGAAACCTCCCCCCCACTAATTAGTTTAAAGCCCTCTCGACAGCCCTAGTTATATGATTCGCCAGGACTCTAGTCCCAGCACTGGCCAAGTGGAGTCCTTCCCAACGGAACAGCTCCCTCCTGTCCCAGTATTGGTGCCAGTGTCCCAAGAAGCAAAACCCATTTCTCCCACACCAGTCTTTGAGCCACGCATTTAACTCTTTAATTTAATTTATCCTAGCCATATTCGCTCGTGGCTCAGGTAATAACCCAGAGATTATTACCCTTGAGGTTCTGTTTTTTAATTTGACCCCTAGCTGCTCATACTCCTTTAACAGAACCGTCTTCCTTGTCCTATCTACGTCGTTTGTACCAACATGGACCACGACAACTGGATCCTCCCCCTCCCACTCCAAGTTTCTTTCCAGCCCAGAAGAGATGTCCTTAACCCTGGCACCGGGCAGGCAACACAGCCTTCAGGACTCCCGCTCTCGGCTGCAGAGAACTCTATCTATCCCCCTAATAATACTATCCCCTACCACTACAACATTTCTTTTTACTCCCTCCACTTGAATGTCCCCCTGTACCACGGTGCTGTGGCCAGGTTGCTCATCCTCCCTGCAGTCCCCGCTCCCGCCCTCACAGGGAGTAAGAACCTCGCTCCTGCTGGACAAGAACAAGGGCTGCGTCTCCTTCAACACTACATCCTGGATCCCTGTACCTTCCTCACTCGTAGTCACACCGTCCTGTCCCTGACCATGGACTACTTCTGCAGTAATTAACTTCATAGGTGTGACCACCTCCTGATACACAGAGTCCAGGTACTTCTCCCCCTCCCTGATGTGTCGCAGTGTCTGAAGCTCAGTCTCAAGCTCCATAACATGGAACTTGAGTTCCTCTAGCAGCAAACACTTGTCGCAGATGTAATCACCGTGAGCCTCAATGGGGTTCACCGGCTCCCACATCTCGCAACAGTAACACATCACCTGCTCCATTCGATATAAATAATTAAATTTCTTATTATTAGTTATGAAGACCCTGCCCGGATATAGATGATAATGTCACACCACTATTCAAAGGACTTACCAACTTAAAGGTATAAAAGAGAAGAGAAGGAAGAAAACCAACCAACCAGCTGATCACCAACCTCCTCCTTGAATACTGTCTGTGGGGCCTGTTTGGTTGACTCGTCTCGCTGCTCCGCCTCCGCAGTGCTGTCCAAGCCTGGGAGTGGGGAACAAAACAGAGCAAAAAACACACTCACCTCCCACTTATCCGAACTCTCCCACTTAGCAAAACTCCAGCACCACTCAATGCACAAAGCACTCCGTGCACTGCACTAGCCCCTCCCCTTTTATACCCGGATTCTACTTCCGGTTTAAACTGCCCAAGAGTTTAAAAAACCCTTAAAAAATTAAACTTACTTCAAATAATTGACTTCTTAACATACTAAAATTCACAAAATACACTTAAATGATTTTTCTCCCACTTAGCAAAACTCCAGCACCACTCAATGCACAAAGCACTCCGTGCACTGCACTAGCCCCTCCCCTTTTATACCCGGATTCTACTTCCGGTTTAAACTGCCCAAGAGTTTAAAAAACCCTTATAAAATTAAACTTACTTCAAATAATTGACTTCTTAACACACTAAAATTCACAAAATACACTTAAATGATTTTTCTCCCACTTAGCAAAACTCCAGCACCACTCAATGCACAAAGCACAAAGTATGGAGGCAGGGCTGCTGGGAAGATGGCAGAATCTGGGGGCAGGTACCCATCCCGCCCCCAACCCGCCTCCGTGCCATCTTCCCAGGAGGCGAGTACCCGACCCACGCTGGGAGCCACCTCCTTAAGGCGGGAAGGGGATTAGTGTCAATTAACTTCCTGTTAATAGGTAGTTAACAGGCAGTTTTTTGGATAATCCCTATTTTGAGCCCTAAAGTGCGGGCTTCCCGACGGCTCCGAACCTCGCCAGGGTCAGCAAGGCGAGCCATGGGTCTGCGGGGGTTGGAGGGGCCGAGATGTCCGGTGTGCAGGTGAGTGATGGGTGCATGTGTGCAGAGGTAAGTGTGTGAGATGAGTCTTAAGTGTTTTAAAAGCTTTACTTACCTTTGCTTCTTCCTCCAGGCTTCAACCCTTCAGGTCTCGGGTGTCCCTCATCGCACCGGCAGAGAAAGCAGAATGTCCGCTGCATTCTCAAATGCATTAGCCTTCTGCTTTCTGCTTAGGAGAGATCTCTAAGTGAGCCTGTGTCCCAGGACTCAACTTAGAAGACAGATTGTCAGTGTGTGACAGCTTCACAGAGCTCTTGACAGATGAAACATCACTCGTTGATGTCACCAGTAACCGGCTTTCCCTTAATTGGCCTGCATTAATTGGAATCCATTTTCCATGATTTCTGCAGCTCTTTCCCTGAAGTTATTGTGGAGAACTCCGGTTCATCCCGTACTCAGATTTCTGTTACTTCACTTAAATAGATTTATTATAAACTACCAATTAGTTTCATTGCAATAGTGAGGGCGTGCTGCATTATTGGAGGTGGCAATAATGCAACACTCCCTGTCAGATGAGACATTAAACCGAGGCCCCATCTGCCTGCTCAGATGGTTGCAAAAGATCCCATAGCACTTTTCAAAGAGGAGCAGGGACTTTTCCAAGTGTCCTAGCCAACAATCCTCCTTCAACTAACATCATCAAAAACAAATTATCCGGCATCCATTAATTTGCTGTTTGTGAGACTTTGCAGTGTGCAAAATTAGCTGTTGCATTTGTCTACATAACAACAGCGACTGCGCCTCAAAAGCATTTGATTCATTGTAAAACACTTTGGGAGATCCTATAGTATGTGATAAATACAAGTACATTCTTTCTCTTTCTTTAACCTGAAGAATAGATCTAGGGCATAAGTTTCAAACTTGATCGGATGGGCTCCCAAAGTCATCAGTTTTCTGTCCATATGTCAGACTTCTGAACTTTTCTGTATTTGTTGACTTACTAGAACGTTAATCCATTGTCGTGCACTAATAACAAATATCTTCTGCATTGATTGCACTTTTTTTCCTTTGGGTAGCTGGCACTGCCTTTTAGAGGTTGGACGGGAAATCCCAAGGAGTGCGTCAATGTTTGCAGGGGTCCTCCTCACAGAAAAGTTTGAAAACCACTGATCTAGAGTAGTGTGGCGGAGACCACATAGGGACAGTAACACAATTCACTATGTTTAGCCAATGTTGTTATCGCTCCACGTTATGTACGGAACTTGGTTGGGTTATCGGGGCAGGGTCCCTTTAAGAGTTGTCGACTGTGTGATGACGTCATAGCCCTGCAACGGGGCCGAGTCCCTCAGTCCATGCGGAGAGTTAATAAAGCTAACACGCGTTTTTCTTTGCTGCTACGAAAGTCTCGCAGTCTGTTGATTTCCAGCGACTCCTACAGTAGATTAATTAATTACAGCACACTGCTTTTGTGTGCTGGAAACATGCATGTTATATTTTTGGTCATTTCTTTAGCTTACAACAGAATGGCCATATATACTACATTGGATGGAAGTCACTTGGAATTATGGGAATCATCGATGCAAGTGAATGTGTACCAATGTTTGGAGCAGGTAAATGGACTTCTACTGTTCGATTTTTATGTGAACATTGTTGTGTATGTACCTTTAAGAGAGAACTGCTTTTATGCTGTAGTACCGGCAGTGACCACCCCTGTATATAAAGCAGTAGCAGGCTTCTGTACTTTCAGTTCCAGCATACTCTCTGTTCAGTAAACACCTCTTATTATCGTTCTCCGGTAGTCCGTGTGTTATTGATGCGCGGACACTACAGTGGCAACAAGCAGGTTCGAACTCACCTGCAGTACTGCATCACCTCACGGGGATCCATCCCTGGGAAGAAGCTTCTTGGAGGTCGAAGCCAGAGCAATGGGCGTCGACCGGGGGCAACCGCCCAGTGATCCATCGGAGCCCAGAGAGTTGCAGAGGAAGCTGTGGAGAGCTGGGCCTGGTTCTCCAATCAAGGCGTCCCAGCAAATCGGGCTGGTAGCAGGTAGTGCGCTGACCCTCCCCGGACTGCGGCGGGCTAGAGCTCGGGCGAGCGGCTCTGTAAGGGGGCTGAGCAGCGTCGTCGGGAAGACAAAGAGAGAGAGAGGGTGGAGCGCACAGGGCGTGGCCGGTGCTCAAGGGTCGGGCAGCATTGAAAAAGAGATGCGCAGAAAGCCGCGGGGCGCCGCCATTACCTGTTAGAACGCGAGGAGCAGCATTGGCAGCAAGGGGAAGAAGGAAAAGCGTGGGAAGCGCCATTTTAATCCTTTGGGGAAGAAGGAAAAGCGCGGGAAGCACCATTTTAATCAATTGGAGAAGAAGGAAAAGCGCGGGAGGCGCCATTTTAAACCACCCAAGATGCCGAAGAGTGGCAGCATCACTGTTTTCGATAACGAAATAGAAGACTGGACCACGTATGTGGAAAGAGTTGAAGTGTACTGCAGGGCAAATGAGGTGGCCGCTGAAAAGAAGGCATCGATATTATTAAATTTGATGGGCGCGAGAACGTACGGCCTATTGCGAAATTTAATTACCCCAGCTAAACCAATGGAGAAAAATTTTGAAGAGATTGTCAATATCTTACAGGAACACCTAAACCCTACACCGCTGCTGATAGCAGACAGATTCAAGTTCCATAAACGAAACCAGCACAAAGACGAGAGTAATGCTGACTATCTTACGGAACTACGCAAGTTATCGAAGCACTGCCAGTTCGGAGCAGGACTGGCAGATACCTTAAGGGATAAGTTTGTCTGCGGGCTCCAGAGTGAAGGAACCCAGAAACGACTACTTTCGGAAAAGGACCTTATGCTAGAAAAGGCTTTCAGCATGGCAGTATCCTACGAAGCAGCAGCACGGGGAGCTGCGGAAATACAACAGAAACCGCAAGAATATAGCACCAATGAAATGGCATATGGAGCAGAAAAGTGCTATCGCTGCAGCAGAACAACCCATGACCAGAAGGATTGCTGGTTTAAGGACAAAGTATGCAGGCGATGTGGAAAAGTGGGACACATAGCACGAGTCTGCAGGTCGGGAAAGAAAACCAACACTAAAAGAACTACTAAGGAAAAGTACAAGAAAGTAAAAAAGATGACGGACAGTAGTTCAGAAGACCAGAGAAGTGACAATGACTCCGGGAGCAGGGGACTAAGTTGTCTAAAGCTACACAACGTGATCGCAAAGGAGGATCACCGAACCATTTGGGTCACCCTCGTGATAGCAGGGTCCCAAGTAAAGATGGAATTGGACACAGGATCAACCCTAACAGTCATGAATTGACGAGACTACGAGCGGCTATTCTCACACATTCCTTTGAAGGATACGTCCATTGTCTTGAAGACATATACGGGGCAAAAAGTCTACCCCAGAGGAAAAATAAGGGTGCCCGTTAAATACAACGGCAAGGAAACACAGGAACTGTATCTATATATACTGCAAGATGGAGTACCACCATTATTGGGACGTGAATGGATCCGAAAAATACAATTGGATTGGCATTCCATTCAGGCACTAACTGTGGCTGACAAAAAAGATGACGACGCCACACCTGGACGTCTGTCAAAAATTCTAACTGATGCGAAAGCGGTGTTCCAGCAAGGACTTGGGACTCTAAAAGGTGTAACGGCAACGATAAAAATTGAAGATAACGCAAACCCAACATTTTTTAAGGCCAGACCGGTACCGTATGCGATCCGCCCAGCCGTTGAAGCAGAGCTGGAGAGTCTGGAGCATTCGGGTGTGCTGTCCAAGGTGGACTGGAGCGAGTGGGCCACACCCATCGTCCCTGTAATGAAGAAATCATTGAGCAGCATGCCTGGGGAACCGAAGAAGGTTTGCATCTGTGGGGACTTTAAGGTTACTGTGAACCCAGTCTTTCACACGGTACAATATCCACTTCCACGGATAGAAGATATTTTCGCCTCACTATCTGGGGGGAAACGCTTTACGAAGATTGATCTTGTCCAAGCGTATCTACAAATGGAGGTAGATGAATCATCTAGAAAATACCTTACGATAAACACTCACAAAGGTCTTTATCAGTACAATCGACTGGTATTCGGGGTAGCTTCAGCTCCGGCTATTTGGCAGAGGGTGATGGAACAAGTCCTGCAAGGGATCTCAGGGACCCAGTGTTATTTGGACGACATCCTGGTTACGGGCGGAAATGACAGTGAACACCTTGCCAACCTGGAGCAGGTGCTCACTAGACTACAAGAATATGGACTACGAGCCAACCACCCCAAATGTGAGTTTTTCAGGAAACAAATCTCGTATTGTGGCCACGTGATTGATGAAGATGGGTTGCATAAGTCCCCAGACAAGATTGAGGCAGTAGTCAAGGCTCCAGCGCCGGAAAATGTGTCACAACTGAGGTCGTTCCTCGGGTTGGTGAACTACTACCATAAGTTCTTGCCAAATTTGTCTACTATTCTGCACCCGCTGAACGCCCTGCTGCAAACTGGAGTAGCATGGAAGTGGAGTGATGAGTGTAAGCGTGCCTTTCAGAAATGTAAATGCCTAATTACTTCAAAAGAAGTATTGGCTCACTACAATCCATCACTACCGATTCGGTTGGCATGTGATGCGTCTCCCTACGGCATTGGAGCGGTGCTGTCACACAAATTCCTTGACGGTTCAGAGAGGCCAATAGTCTTTGCGTCACGCTCGTTAACATCAGCTGAGCGTAACAGTGAGGCCCTCAGCCTGGTGTGGGGGGTGAAGAAGTTCAATCACTACCTGCACGGGCAGAAATTCACCTTACTGACTGATCACCAGCCTCTTGTCTCCATTTTTAACCCAAAGAAGGGCGTTCCGGTGATGACGGCGCAACGGCTGCAAAGATGGTCCCTTTTCTAGGAGCACATCAATATGACATAGAGTATAAGGGCATGAAACAGCATGGAAACGCTGATGGGCTGTCGCGCCTGCCACTGCCTACGGTGGAGGAAGCACCAACAGTGGACCCTGTTGAGATATTCCATTCGACCATAGTCGAATGTCTACCTGTTACTAACTCAAGTATAGAGAAGGAAACCCGAAATGACCCGACGCTCTCTCGGGTCTATGATTTGACGATGAAGGGATGGCCAGCACATGGCGACTCACTGTTGCCAGCATTCTCGCCAAGGAGAGAACAGCTGTCAGTGTGCCGGGGGACCTTGATGTGTGGATCCCGAGTGGTAATTCCACCCAAGTTGAGAGATAGAGTGCTCAATGAGCTTGATGAGGGTCATCTGGAAGGGGTAAAAATGAAGAGCCTAGCCAGGGCTTTGTGTGGTGGCCGGGAATGGATAAAGAAATCGAGGAAATGACCAAGAGATGCACAGGACGCCAGAAAGTCCAAAATGCTCCACCACAGGCCCCGCTACACCCATGGGAGTGGCCCTCATCTCCATGGCAACGGGTACACATTGATTTTGCTGGTCCATTTATGGACTCAATGGCCTAGAAATTCAGTGGGCCTTGCGCCCACTTAGCGCTTAAAGAGGTCTTTTGCGCCGGCGGGGTGGTAGCGCAGAAATTGAGTGCAGCGGTATTGGCGGCGGTAGCCGTTAGCGCTGCGCCGGGACCGATGACGTCATCGGTGTGCGCGATGGCCCGTAACGCCCCGAAACCGCGCCGATCCCCATATTTATTTGCGGCCGCCTCCTCCGAAGCGGGCGGAAACAGCGACCAGAAAACGGGGCCGTCCTGCTGCCATAATGGGGCGCTTTAAAGCGGAAGGTGCGGCCGGCCGCTTTTTCGGCGGCCGCCTGCCCGCACCTCCTTCCCCGGCCTCCTCCACCCCCCCCGCGGCATTGCCGGCTGGTTTCCGTGGAGCCCGGCACTTCTCCGTTGTGCCGGGCTCTTTTGCCGGCACTCGTGATCGGGGCTCCGGCCATTGCAGGCACCTCCCCCTTAAGAGAAGGAGGAGGCCTGCAGTACCGCAGCCTGCCGCACCGCATCGGGTGGCGCTGCAGCAACTAGCGCGCCGATATTCAGTTGCAGCGCCCCAAACGGAGGCGGGCACACCCTGGTATAGTGCCCGCTTCCGAATTGGGGCGCAGAAGACGAATATACGGCGTGCGCTAATGCCTCCCCGCCCAGCGCTAACTTTTGGGCGCGAGCGAGCTGCCCGCGCCCAAGTGAATTTCTAGGCCAATATTTTTAATCGCCGTGGATGCACATTCGAAATGTCCTCCACCACCACGGAGAAAACTATTGCAGTCCTACGGACCAGCTTCGCCAGGAATGGCTTGCCAGAACAGATTTGCTCCGACAATGGACCACAGTTTGTGTCCGAGGATTCCGGAGGTTTTTGAGGAATAATGGGGTAAAGCATTACATATCCGCCCCATATCATCCAGCCACAAATGGATTGGCCGAGAGGTTTGTTCAAACCTTTAAAAAAGCAATAAAGGCGATGTATAACGACAACATACCACTGCAACACAAGGTGGATAATTTCTTGTTCGCTTACCGAAATGCGACACATGCAGTCACCAACCAATCTCCAGCAATGATGTTCTTTAACCGCGGTTTACGATGTCACCTGGACTTGCTCAAACCAAACATAAGACGAGATGTTGAGAATAAGCAATTCCAGCACATCAATGAAAGGCCAACCAGGAGCTTCAAGATAGGGCAACCAGTCTTGGCCCGCGACTACCGAACAGAAAAATGGCAGCCAGGAACGATATGCACACGGCAGGGACCACTAATGTACACAGTGGACGTTGGAAAGAGCATCGTGAGACGCCATGCTGACCAGATTCTAGAGTCACAGGAACAAGTCAAACCCATACCATGAGCATGCGCACCTGGTGATGAACCCGAAGCACAGCTTGCGTCTACCTCAGAATCAGTGGTATTGGAAGCTGACGAACCAACCAATGACAATGAGCCAGAATCGACCCCGCCGCAAGAACAGGATACTCGAGAAAGGCGCTACCCAGACAGGGTCAGGAAGCCTCCTCAAAGACTGAATTTATAAATGTTTACTTTCAGCTGATGTATATAGTACAAAGAAAATTGTAATTGTAATTAGTTATTATTCAATTGTTAAATGAATGTTATGTACTGGTTATCTAAAAGGGGAGGAATTGTTGCGTATGTACCTTTAAGAGAGAACTGCTTTTATGCTGTAGTACCAGCAGTGACCACCCCTGTATATAAAGCAGTAGCAGGCTTCTGTACTTTCAGTTCCAGCATACTCTCTGTTCAGTAAACACCTCTTATTATCGTTCTCCGGCAGTCCGTGTGTTATTGATGCGCGGACACTACAAACATCATTTAGAAAAGAAATAGCGGTGCTGGAAGAACTGGCAATACACTGAAAATTATTATCTTTCTCTATCAGATTACCATTGGGAGCCATTGAAAAAGCATGTTATAGTGGAATTTGGATTATATATAGTTTCTCTGTTCAAGTGAAAATATAACCAATGCAGAAGTTGTGATACATCAGAGTTGTATTGGAAGACTAATATATTAAATTCAATTCAAGTTCTCTCAGCGCATTAAACAGCAACCCAATAAAGTGGCAGTTTTGCCATATTAGGAAGTTTTAAAGTAGGCTAAGTTGCTAACCTGAATCTCAGTTACAACGCAGTCATACGGTAAAATTTGCAGCCATCACTTTTGTTAAGTATGTGTATTGTATTGAACAATTAACACAAAGACTTAAACGTATAACTCAAACAGGTCTTTACTGGTTGGAGGTAGGGACTATACATAGGTCTTTACTTCATGCCCACAGGCGGGAACTGAGGGGGATCAGTACCCACAGTACTATTTATACCCCTATGGCCAGGAGTGGTACTGCGTATCACTACGCCCAACAAGTAGTGCAGTCCTGTCCATAGGTTCAAAGTAGCACACATATTACATACACAACATTCCTCCCTTCCTAGCTTTACAGTCATCTCCCCATTTAACATAACGTAATAACATATATACATATATAACTTCAGGTTTACATAACAGAATAACATAGATACATAGATAACTTCATGTCAAAACAGATCACAGATTCAGTCTCTGCGGAAAACAGTTCACAGATTCAATCTCTGTGGTGTAGTCGGTTCACGTTGCTGGAGTGACTCATTCAATAGTCCTTCCATGGATTTAACAGTTTGAACTTCCGAACTGAATTGGCTCCGTTCGGAGGGACCACGTGTGTGATCTGGTAGAGGTGATAATGGTTCAGATGGGTCATCTTCTGTTTTTACTTTTCCTTTTCTGCTTCTTGGAGACTCTCTGGGCTCCATTGTCAGCTGCCACAGCTGCCAGCTGCATGCGCAGTTCCTCCTTCTCTTCCTCCTGTTTCCGTCGTAGAGCCAGCTTCTCCCGATGTTCCGTAGACTTTTGGTGCTCCTCCATGATTTCTGCACTTTGGGAGTCGAAGTTACAAGCTGGGCAGGACAGGACATCGTAATATTCGGTGTCGTCCTGAGCTAGACCAGTGAGAGGGTCGTCTATTTCCTCCATACCCAGCTGGACGTTAGCCAGCTCTTGTTCCAAATCCAGACATCTTTCCTGAAGAGACTTCTTCATGTGTACCTCTGCATCCAGCTTTTTCTGCGCTTTCAGCAAGTCGTTTACTAGTGACCTCATTTGTGATTTTAATACTTCAACTTCCTTTGGAGATTGATTGATCGGACTATGCAATCCCTCTACCGGAGCAGCTGTTTCAGCGGTCTGTTGTTCTACGTTGACGTGAGTCAGCGTACTTTTGGCATCCAAGGGCTGCTCTGTTGCAGTCATCTCAGTCTGTGTTGCCACCTCAGCTCTTCCAATAACCTTTGAGAGCTCCGAACCCCTTTCGTTTGAATATTGAAGTTCATGTTCAAGTTTTTCCCATTTCAGAGTCCTGTCCTTCAGCATATGCAGGAGTTGGCTGACCGTTAACTCCTCTGACATCAGACGTTTTGTGTGCTCCTGCTCCATTTTCTCCATCAGCTGCTTCTGTTGTCTTTCCAGATTCTCCAACTCTATATCAAAGAACTCTTTCGTTGCATTCAACTCTTGCTCAAAACGGCGAAGCATTTGTTCTAATTGCTGTTGTAGTTTGAAATGGAGTTGAGTTCGAGCCCGGTGTCCCTCAGAAATGGGCACATCAGTAGACTTGCCAGACTCAGAATCCACAGTTAAACTATGTTGTTGTTGCTCAGTGGAATTCTGTGCTGAAACTTTGTCTTTTGCACCTGAGTTGGGCTTACCATCATCCGTTCCAGAGTCTGGGCCGACTATCTTCACCGAGTTCTCACTCGTTATTGTTTGTAGGAAATGCCAGTCCATATTCATTTTCCTAATCCACTCCCGTCCTAGTAGTGGAGGACCTCCTTCAGATATCACATATAAGTCCATTATTTGACTGTCTTCACCCTTGTGGACCACTGCAACCTCTATTTTCCCGATGGGGTACACTCTTTGCCCCGTGTATGTTTTCAATATAATCCCCGTATCCTGTAGGGGAATATGTTGGAATAACTTTCCGTAATCTTTCTTATTTATGACCGTCAATGCCGATCCAGTGTCCAATTCCAGTTTTACTTGGACTCCTTCTATCTGAAGAGTGACCCAAATTGTCTGGAGGTCTGCACCCTTACCAGCGTTGAGTACTCTTAAGCTAGCCAGTTCATTACAGCTTAAGCTAGCCAGTTCATTACTGCTAGCGTCTGAATCGGACTCCTGTTCGGTCACCTTGTGTACCTTTGCGTATTTTCCTTGCGGTGACTTCTTGTTGCTGGTCTTCTTCCCTGACTTGCATACTCTAGCTATATGTCCAAGCCTACCACAAGTTCTACATTCTTGGTTTTTAAACCAACACTGGTTCTGATCATGCGTTGTCTTTCCACAACGATAACATTTGCCAGAACTCACACCCAATTTGTGTGCACTGAGCTCCGGTGACCGTAGCTGCATTACTGCCGTGCCTCTCGCTGCGGCTTCGTGTGCTGCTGCCATAGTGACCGCCTTCTCAAGCGTCAGCTCATTCTCCTCGAGCAGTCGCTTTTGTGTATCCTGTTTAAATAAACCACACACAAATTTGTCTCGAAGTGCCTCTGTCAGTCCCGTTCCAAACTGGCAATATTTCGCTAATTTACGCAATTCCAGCAAATAATCAGCATTGCTTTCATGCTGTAGCTGCCTTCTGTCGTAAAATTTAAATCGTTCCGCTAGCATCAGCGGCGTGGGGTTTAGATGATCTTTCAGGACAGTAACAATCTCATCGAACGTCTTATCCGCCGGTTCATCTGGTGATAACAGGTGTTTCAATTGCCCGTATGTCTTCGCACCCATTAAATTTAATAATGTTAGTGCTTTATCAGCCTCACGAATTTTATTGGCCTTACAATAATTTTTAACTCGTTCAACATATATGGCCCAATCTTCGATGTCACTATCAAAGTTGCTAATATTCCCGTGTTTAGGCATTGTAGTACTTTATCAGATTTGCAATTTCTCAGATTTTTTTTTCTTACTGTTATCCAAGATGGCGGCTTCCCGCTCTTGCCGTCGTCCTCCGCCCACAAAATGGCGGTTTTCCCGCTTCTGCCTTCTTCCCCAGCGGTTTTCCCGCGAAAAATGGCGGCTTTCCCGCGCTTCTCGCTCTCCCCGCCCACTTCAATGGCGGTTTTCCCGCGCTTCTCATCGCTGACTTTCAGCCCGACTGCGGCTCTTATCTCCTGTGTGATCGCTGGTGCGCCGCCCGCCCGAAACGGTTCTCAGCCCTTATCACCGGTGCGATCGCTGGCCCGCTAAGCGCCTCCCGCTTGAAGCGGCTCCCGGCCTCTGGCTCACCCGCTCGGCGGCTCTTGCTCGCTCCCTCCCGGGCTCTGGCTTACCCGCTCGCGCCCTCCCGGGCTCTGGCTTACCCACGAGGTTATGGAGTCTTCAGGGTCCTAATGCCTGTCGCTTCCAGTCGCTGGAAGCTGTCAGGATTTCTGCTGCCCTTCAGTTTTCAGTGGGGTGTTGAGGATTGGAACCTCTCTTCAACGTCCTGTCTTTGGACGAAGCCGCCGTGGAATAACTGCCGCAGGGTTCGAACCGACTCGTCGCCAGTGTTAAGTATGTGTATTGTATTGAACAATTAACACAAAGACTTAAACGTATAACTCAAACAGGTCTTTACTGGTTGGAGGTAGGGACTATACATAGGTCTTTACTTCATGCCCACAGGCGGGAACTGAGGGGGATCAGTACCCACAGTACTATTTATACCCCTATGGCCAGGAGTGGTACTGCGTATCACTACGCCCAACAAGTAGTGCAGTCCTGTCCATAGGTTCAAAGTAGCACACATATTACATACACAACAACTTTATTGTGTATTCTATGACACCTTTCTGTGGCAATACTAATCCTATATCAAAAATGAACATCAATGTTTGATAGCTTGTCTTGTGCAAAACAACTGAGCACACAGCGTCATGTTCAGTTTGCAAAAAGGCCTGTGCATTGCTTACAATTGTTCTTGGAATGTGAGTGAAAGTTCACTGTGATTCAAGAAGGGTAAACTAAAGAAAAATGTTTTTGATATCTCCAAATCATGTCATTATCATTTATCTGGTACTTTCTGTTCCACATTTCATCAATAAGCCTAAAATCTTACTCGTGACAGTACCAGGCAAAAAGCTGTACATGCAAAAATGTTTGTAATGAACAGAAGCTTCTCATTGAAGTTTGGAGTTTTTCAACATGATTGTTGAAAGGATTACAGTGAATCATCACTTCCAACTAAGCTAGAGCAAGTCTGAGCTGCTCGCCAGAAGCCCATCCCAACACGTATAGATGAGGCGAGTCACCACATCTATAAACAACAATGGTGGCTGTGGTAGCTCCAGTATAATGTCCCAGAGGCCTTAAAGGAATCGGGAAGGTGAAAGGTCAAACTGGGCAGCAATCCTGCAGCACTGTTTTAGCTGGAAATGACTTCCAAAATATAAAAGCTGAAAATCTTTGCATTGAAAGGTATTTGCTGAATCTTGCAGGCAATTTACAGGGAGTTCTTTTGAGGGAAATAATGAATTTTCTTCTTGGAATTCCATTACTCCTGTGCGTTGGGGAGGAGTTTGAAGAAAACATGCAGAAGGAGAGGATGGAAACCAGGAGATTGCAGCATCCTGCACGCAGGCAACACGCGGCATCCAGGTAGCCACACCACATGGTCAACAGACCAAGGAGAATCTGTCTGGATTTTGCTTACAGGCAGTGTCTGTGAAGACTGCGGATACAGTAACTGAGGTGTACCAGCTGTTGGATCCTGGTCTGCAGCCTCTTTTCATCGGGGCACAGCCTTGTTAGCAGTTGTGAAAGCAACAATACCAATTTTTTTATGTACCTGGATGTTTTGAAGCAGCCTCTGGTGAGATTAGTCAAATCAGGCAAGAGCAGTGCATCAGTGCATTACATAAGTGACAGACCCACTTTTCAGTCATGCCTTCAGTTGATGGATCTGGCAAAGTAGACAGACTGAGAGAGACTATCAAATGTTCGAGTAGCTGGATTCCCCCAAGTGCAGGGTGCAAGTGATCCCACCCACGGCTGAAAGCACCATCACATTTATCAAGAGGAAAGGATTTCATTCGCTTAATGTACACATAGTGATTGATGCAGCCCCTTCACTCTACATGTCAATCCATGCTACTGTGAAGCCAGCCATGATTCTTTTATTCTCAGGTAATCCAGGATACCTGCACTGCTCAACAAAAGCATCATGTCAGGGTGGCTGAAGGGAGACCAGTGGCACCTGCTTCATGACTGATGACTTCTTTCTGTCCTACAAGGATAGAGGCTGAAAAAAGATGCACTGAAGCAGAATCCTACAAAAATAATAGTTGAGCAAACCAATAGTATTCTCAATTCCCAATTTTATTGTATGGATAGTGTGGTGTATGTAACCTGTTCCACCTTAAGAGAGCTACTTTAAGAGATGTACTACTTTCTCTTGGCTGCTGTATACTATAATACCGGTGGTGACCACACCGGTATATAAGTGTTGTGTAAGGATTTGTTGGGCAGTTCAGCCCTGACCTCCGAATAGTAAAGGCCTGTTAAAAGTTATTCTTGTTGTCTGTGTCCAGTGATTGATCCTAAACATAACTGGGACACACACTCAACAGTGGCGACGAGTCCGATCTTACCCTGCGGCAATTTTACATCCAAGGCAGCTTCGTCCTCAAAACGGGCGTCGAGAAGAGGCATCCGCCCTCATCATCCTGCTGAGCACCATCGCACGGGAGGCATCGAGAACCCGGGTTAAAAAGAAAAAGAATTCTGACCACGAAGCCCTCCATCAGCGACAGGCAGTGATCATCCCTTCTACCACGGTGGTGGGTAAGCCGATCAGCGACACGAGCAGAAAGTCGGCTGCGTTGACTGTGGAGTAGGGGAGGGAAAAGGGAGGAATAAGGGCGGAGAGCTCGACCATGGCCGATAGAAAGGGCCGGGCTGCAATCGAGGCCGAGAGGCGCAGCGACTGGGGCAGCTTAAGGCTCGAGAGCCGCGGAGAACTCAAACGCAGCCGGTGTACAGGACCGGGCTGCAAGCGGGGCTGCGAGGCAAAGCAGCGTCGGGGAGTTGAGAAGCTTAAGGCACAAGAGCCGCGGAGAATTCAAACGCAGCCGGTGTAAAGGACCGGGCTGCAAGCGGGGCTGCAAGGCAAAGCAGCGTCGGGGAGTGAGAACCGCTGGGGAGGCGAGAACGGCAGCAGCAAGGCAATCGCCATTGCAGCCAGCGGGGGAAGAAGGCAAATGCGGGAATCCGCCATTGTAGTCGGCGGGGGAAGAGACGAGCGCGGGAAAGACCGCCAAGCGCGGGAAGCCGCCATTTTGAGAAAAAGAAAAATTAAAAAAAAACTTGCAAGGATGCCTAAACATGGGAGCATTAATACCTTTGATAGTGATATCGAAGATTGGACACCGTATGTTATTAAGCTCAATGGGTACGAAGACATACGGGCTATTGAAGCACCTTCTATCACCAAATAAACCGGCGGATCAGACTTTCGCGAATATTGTTACTGTCCTGAAAAATCATTTAAACCCTACGCCGCTGATGATAGCGGAACGATTTAAATTTTACAGGAGAACGCAGTTGAAAGAAGAAAGCAACGCTGAATTTTTAATTGAACTACGTAAGCTATCGAAGTACTGTCAGTTTGGAACAGGACTAGCAGATGCGCTGAGAGATAAATTTGTGTGTGGATTGTTAAAAGAAGGAACACAAAAGCGACTGCTTGAGGAGAATGATCTTACGCTTGATAAAGCTGTCACTATTGCAGCATCGCAAGAAGCCGCAGCGAGAGGCACTGCGGAAATGCAGCTACGGTCACCGGAACTCTGCACCAATCAAATGGTCTTGAGTACAGTAAAATGTTATCGTTGTGGAAAGACAACGCACGATCAGAACCAGTGCTGGTTCAAAAATCAGGAATGCAGAAAATGTGGCAGGCTTGGTCACATAGCTAAAGTATGCCGGTCAGGAAAGAAGACCAGCAACAAAAAGTCACCGCAGGGAAAGTACAGAAAGGTACACAAGGTGACAGAGAACAGTTCAAACGAACAGAAGTCAGATTCAGACTCCAGCAGTAATGAACTGGGTAGTCTGAGTACACAATGTTGGTAAGGAAGCAGACCTCCAAACAATTTGGGTCACACTTCAGATAGCAGGAGTCCAAGTGAAGATGGAATTGGACACTGGATCGGCATTGACGGTCATGAATAAGAAAGATTACAAAAGGTTATTCCCACATATTCCCCTACGGGATACGGAGATTGTATTGAAAACATACACGGGGCAAAGAGTATACCCCATCGGGAAGATAGAGGTAAAGGTGGTCCACAAGGGAAAAGAAAGCCGAGGAATGGACTTATATGTGCTACCTGAGGGAGGTCCACCACCACTGGGACGGGAGTGGATTAGGAAAATAAATATGGACTGGCATTCCTTAAAAGCACTAACGGTAGATTCCGGTACAAAAGATGTCAAACCTAAACGATTGTCCAGAATATTGGACGATGCTAAAGAGGTGTTCCAACAGGGACTGGGAACACTGAGAGGAATTACGGCAAACATCAAGGTTGAAGAACATGCAAACCCGAAATTTTTCAAAGCCAGACCGGTACCTTATGCAATACGACCTGCTGTGGAAGCTGAGCTGGAAGGGCTAGAACATTCAGGAGTACTGTCTAAGGTAGACTGGAGTGAGTGGGCCATGGCCATTGTCCCCGTCATGAAGCGTTCATCGAGCAACAAGCTGGGGGAACCGGGGAAGGTTCGCATCTGTGGAGATTTCAAGATCACTGTTAATCCGGTGCTTCACACGGTGCAGTATCCGCTTCCGCGGATTGAGGATATCTTCGCTTCGTTGTCTGGCGGGAAACACTTCACCAAGATAGACCTGGCGCAGGCGTACTTACAGATGGAAGTTGAGGAAGAGTCACGCCAGTATCTCACGATCAACGCGCATAGAGGCTTGTACTGGTATAATAGACTGGTT
Organism: Somniosus microcephalus; assembly: GCF_052327205.1. Classification (NCBI taxonomy): domain Eukaryota; kingdom Metazoa; phylum Chordata; class Chondrichthyes; order Squaliformes; family Somniosidae; genus Somniosus; species Somniosus microcephalus. The sequence goes on along the minus strand of NC_140995.1, from coordinate 112,746,651 downwards.
TTTGGAGTGGCATCGGCTCCAGCAATTTGGCAGAGGGCCATGGAGCAGGTATTACAGGGAATTCCAGGTACACAATGTTACCTGGACGATATTCTGATTACAGGAGATGATGACGAGGAACACCTTGCAAACTTGGAACTGGTGCTCACCAGATTGAAAGAATATGGTCTTCGAGTTAATCGCCAGAAATGTGAATTCTTTCAGAAGCGGATCTCGTACTGTGGTCATGTCATTGACCAGGAGGGGCTTCATAAGTCTCCTGACAAGATCGAAGCTGTTGTGAAGGCTCCTGCTCCGGATAATGTATCCCAATTGAGGTCGTTTCAAGGGTTGATTAACTATTACCATAAGTTTCAGCCAAATTTATCCATGGTGCTGCACCCGCTGAACGCTCTTTTGTAGAAGGGAGTACCATGGAAGTGGAGCGAGGACTGTAAGAGGGCCTTTCGCGAAAGCAAGGCATTGATCACCTCAGAGGAAGTGTTGGCTCACTTCAACCCAACGCTGCCTATTCGTTTGGCTTGTGATGCTTCTCCATATGGTATTGGGGCAGTACTCTCACACAAGTTGCCAAATGGCCAGGAGAGGCCAGTTGCATTCGCATCCAGATCATTGACCTTCGCTGAGCGCAACTATGCTCAGATAGATAGGGAGGCTCTCAGCCTTGTGTGGGGAGTAAAGAAGTTTAATCATTACCTGCAGGGCCAAAAGTTTACGCTTCTGACAGACCACCAGCCGTTGGTATCCATTTTTAACCCTAAGAAGGGTGTTTCGGTGATGACAGCACAGAGACTCCAGAGATGGTCCCTTTTCCTAGGGGCACATCAATATCAGATAGAATTCAAAGGTACAAAGCAGCATGGTACCTACAGAGGAGGAGGCACCGACGGTTGACCCTGTTGAGTTATTTCACTCGACCATCATCGAATGTTTACCAGTCACCAATGCAAGTATTGAAAGAGAAACCAGGAACGACCCGACACTGTCCAGGGTCTACGAAGTGACAGTGAAGGGATGGCCAGCACATGGTGATCCACTGTTACCGGCATTCTCAGCAAGACGAGAACAGCTGTCTGTCTGTCAAGGAACATTGATGTATGGAACAAGGGTGATTATTCCTCCTAAGTTAAGAGAGAGAGTTCTAAAGGAACTGCATGAAGGTCATCTGGGGGGAGTCAAGATGAAAAGCCTTGCTAGGGCTTATGTGTGGTGGCCGGGTATCGACCAACAGATAGAGGAGCTGACGAAAAGCTGCTCAGGGTGCCAAAAAGTGCAAAATGCACCTCCGATTGCACCGCTGCATCCATGGGAATGGCCTTCAACCCCATGGCAACGTGTACATATTGACTTTGCTGGTCCATTCATGGACTCCATGTTTTTAATTGCGGTGGACGCACATTCTAAATGGCCAGAAGTGATTAAGATGACTAGCACTACCTCGGAAAAGACGATCACGGTGTTAAGAACGATATTTGCAAGAAATGGATTGCCAGAACAAATATGTTCAGACAACGGACCGCAGTTCGTGTCAGAAGAATTCCAGAGTTTCATGAAGAAGAATGGGGTGAAACATTATACCTCTGCCCCATATCATCCGGCTACAAACGGGTTGGCCGAGAGATTTGTACAAACGTTCAAAAATAGCGATAAAGGCCATGAGCGAAGATCAGATTCCACTACAACACAAGGTGGACAAATTCCTACTGGCATATCGAAACGCCACCCATGCAGTGACAAACCAAAGTCCTGCCATGATGTTCTATAACAGGAGGTTGCGGTCCAGGTTGGACTTGTTAAAACCAAATGTGCGGAGGGAAGTTGAAAACAAACAGTTCCAGCATATAAATAACAAGACCACTCGGAGTTTCAAAATAGGACAACCAGTGTTAGCCCGGGATTATAAAAACGAGAAATGGCAATCTGGAACAATTCGGGCCAGACAAGGACCCCTGATGTACACGGTAGATGTTGGTGAAAATGTAATACGGCGTCATGCTGACCAACTGGTAGAATCGAGAACAAGGGTCGAACCCATGGTTACGGCAGAGACAACCGTGGAAGAAGTTAGTGAACCTGAAGCATCTACCTCAGAAGTGAATGTACCTGATGATGATGTCCAATCCATAAGAGACCAACTAGATCAGTCACCCCAACAACGAGAAGCAGAGACCCCTGAAAGGCGTTATCCAACTCGAATCAGGAGGCCTCCTCAGAGACTGAATCTTTGAACTGTTTTGCATGAAGTTGTATCTATGTTATTATGTTATGTTAAATGGGGATATAACTGTTAAGCTAAAAAGGGAGGATTGTGGTGTATGTAACCTGTTCCACCTTAAGAGAACTACTTTAAGAGATGTACTACTTTCTCTTGGCTGCTGTATACTGTAATACCGGTGGTGACCACACCGGTATATAAGTGTTGTGTAAGGATTTGCTGGGCAGTTCAGCCCTGACCTCCGAATAGTAAAGGCCTGTTAAAAGTTATTCTTGTTGTCTGTGTCCAGTGATTGATCCTAAACATAACTGGGACACACAGACTCAACAGATAGATCAGGAGATGCCCTACAGTACAGTACAGCAATGGTTTCGAGAATTATACTGGCTTTACGCATCCTCAATAATTTGGCCATTACAACAGGAATAGGCTTTCCATTAACAAGGGGAAGAGGAAGAAGATGGAGGCAACTCATCCCCGATCATGATGAGGATGCACCAGGTGAAAGGCAGTGCCAGCAGGATATATCATCAGGCAGGAAATCCACATCAACTCTTTCCATTAAAAAGGGTGCAACCATTTGCATAACATAAAAAGCCTTTGATTAACCCTTGCCTTGTTCTCAGATAATCATAATCCAACTCCTTGATACCTCTAATATTCTCTCAAGGAGAAGACACTTACAAACATGAACCACTATATAAGAAAGATAACAAAAAGCTTCCATTGAAATAATATACAAAGGGGGAAATTTTGGTACCTTAGCACCTCCCATTAGCGCCAGCAGAAGGCGTTAACAGGGTGCTAGAGCATTAGAGGCGAATCCAGCGCTGCATGGCAAATCCCGCCCCCCTCCCCCCCACCCTGCCCCCCCCCCCCCCGCAATGCTGCCACAACAGTTATTGCCGGGAGCCTCAACGCCAGATGGACCGTGATGTCAGTGAGTGTGCAACATTCTGCAAAATTGATTGTTGCCACCTACCTTAGCGCTTGGTGGAAACAGCGACCGCGAGAGCTGGCGTGAAGACCAGGAAGCCAGCTCCAGGGATGTTATTTAAAGGGATCATCAGTAATGAGTTGCAGCCGTAGGTTCGTGGAATTTCAGTACTTTCTTGTCAGTTTCACATAGTGCAATAGTCTCATTCTGTGATTTCAAGGTTATTTAGTATCAGGTGTGTTGTGGCAACTAAAAGGTAGCTACATTTATACTTTAAAAAAATCAAACTGTTACACTTGGTTACATTAATAGGGGCTGTACTGGCAGTCGACCTCACCCTCCAGGATCTACGGCGGAGGGAGCGGAGGCAGTGAGAAAGACTGCAACATGTGGCCAGAGGGAGGAGAAGGGCCATCAGGACTCTCAACAAGAGGCCTTACCCGCCGAGGGTATTCCGAGAGCACTTCTCCTACCTCCAGTTAAGCGAGGAGCAGTGTATTAGAAGGCTCCACTTCACTAAGGAGGTGGTCACAGAACTCTGCCACCTCCTGCAACCAAACCTCCAGCCTCAGATCAGGGCGACCACAGCTCCCTCAGTGGCAGTCAAGGTCACCATCACCCTCAATTTTTTCGCCAGTGGATCCTTCCAGTCTGCAACAGGAGATATAGCTAACATCTTGCAATTCGCCGTCCATCGCTGCATCCAGGAGGTCACAGAGGCTCTCTACAGAAGGAATAGGGACTATATTTCCTTCCCCATCACCAGAGAGAAGCAGGATGAGCGTGAATGTGGCTTTGCCAGGATAGCGGGATTCCCCATGGTGTAGGGTGCTATTGACTGCACCCACGTGGCTTTGTGGACACCACATAACAATCCTGAGATCTTCCGTAACCGCAAAGGCTACCACTCACTTAATATGCAGTTGGTGTGAGACCACAGACAGCTAATCCTCAATGTCAATGCCCACTATCCTATCAGCAGGCACAATGCCTTCATCCTGCACCAGACTGGTATGCCAGCTCTCTTCCAGGCGCCACATCAAACTCGTGGCAGGCTGGTCAGAGACAAGGACTATCCGCTCTCCACCTGGCTCATGACTCTCCTCCACAACCCCAAAACTCCTGCCCAGCAGTCTTATAATGAGAGCCATGCTGCCACCAGGAACATCATCAAGCAGACCATCTGACATGATTCAGTCATTCGTGAAAGAAAGACTTATGAAATAATACTGAGTGGCCTGCGGGTGGCGCTGTCCAGGGAGAGTATAAATACTTGGGCATGGGCCTAGCTTGCGCAGGACATTCTTAACAGGAACTAGTGAAGGACACAACTAGACCTCCATGTTGTAAAACAGTTGATTAAAGCTTTGTTTAACGCTTAGACCAAGTGCCTAGTAGTTTTCTTACGTCACCATCGGCCTGCTGAAGCAGCAATTCCGCTGCCTTGACTGCTCGGGAGGAGCCCTCCAGTATTCGGCTGAGCGGATGTCCCATTTCATGGTGGTCTGCTGCATGCTCAACTTGGCTATCATGAGGGCCCATCCCTTGCCACCTGGGATTGAAGGACCACCTCAGGAGGAGGAAGAGGGAGAGGAGGAGGAGGAGGAAGAGGAAGACGACGAGGGCATGGAGGAGGACGAGGAGGAGGAGGAACAGGAGCGAGGGAGGAGGCAGCCACTCAATCAGCCTTGTGTAAGGGCAGTCCATGATCGCCTCATCAGACTGCGGTTCGAATGAATTAAACCCCAGATCCCCGTTGCTCACCATATCCCTATCATCCCATCCTTGTCACAAACCATATCACAGTGCAAAGCTGAAATAAGACACACCACAAAAGAATCCAAACTGAATTAATAAATTTATCAATAATCAGTGAACACATATTTACAAGAAAAATATTAACTATTCGCCCTTGTGCAATCCCTTAGTGCCAGTCGTTACTGTGCCTTTGCCTACTCTAGTGCTCCTATGACGTGTTGGCCCAGTGGCTGCAGCAGGGCTGGTGGAAGGCTGCTGAGTGTCCGTGCGGGAGACTTCAGATGGCCTTGCAGGACGCTCTCGACCAGCTCTGGGCCTGGAAGCCCCGACTGTAGACTGCACCACCTCAGCATGGGCTGGCTGGATGACAGGAAGCGACAAGGGCAATTGTGGAGTGCCAGTGGTGGGAGCAGGAATGCTGTCATCCTGAGAGAGGACAGCAGGTTCCTGCTCCACTGACCCACTGCCACTCCCCCGGGGCAGCACCTCAGCAACACTAGCAATCTGTTGGAGGACAGCTGAGACACAGTGAAAGTCCCGGTCGACGGTGGTAGACCCAGCCACGATGTCAGTAGTCAGAGCTTGCGTGGCATCAAGCTGAGACTGCATGAGAGCAGTCTGAGATTGGATGTCACCAAGCATAGACTACATTACAGCACTAAGACATTGCATTGCTTCCGCCTGTGCTGCAATGGAAGCTGCCAGATCGCCCATCACACACAGCATCAGGTCTGGGGCACCATGGTCTCTCTAGGAGTCTGCCATTCTTTGCAAACTGAAAATGATGGGCTCCATTTTGTGCACAGAGCCTTGTGCAACGTTGGAGGCGGACTCCTCCATGCTCCTTATTATTGGTGGGTGAGTGCTAGGGGTGTGGTGCATTGGGCAGTGTGTGAAGACTGTGGGTCAGATGGTGGTACGTAGCATTTGTAGAAGCATTCACTCATCCTGACCACCCAAGTGATGTCGTTAAATTTCTTCCTGCACTGTGTGTGAATCCTGGGAACCACAGTGCTGCCTGAGACGTGATGTGCTTCCTCCCCCCACATGGTCCGGAAGACTTGTGGCGAGGGCCTCCTGCCACTTGCTGGGTAGAGCACCGCCCTCCATCTCTCCACAGTGAACACCAACGCCTCCAATGCCTGATCGCTGAATCTGCAGGCTCTCTCCCTCTGCATGGACCTGCCATGAGTACAGCTGTATCAGTCCTCTGGCTCCTTCTCCTTGTCCTGCTGCTGTTTGCTGAGGCAGCTGCACAGCCAGCAATGCTGAGAATGAGGTTCTGCAGCATCAATGAACCTCCCCTTTAAGAACTGGAAAAAGCCTGTGGCAATCATAACTTGGGATTAGACTGCACCTGATATTGGTCCACCCTTGGAGTGTAACACGAATCAGCTTGGGACTTGAATTAGGACTCCAATCATTTATTTGCGCAGTGAGCACGAATTTTGCGTGCAGTCTAAAGCATTAGTGCCTGGCGCTAATTATCCAACTTGGCCTAGAAATTCAGTTCAGACGCTATTGCGGCGCTAAAGTCGGGCGCTCGGCAAATTTAGCGGCCGCCGGAAAGTGCAGGCGAGCTCGCCGAAATTCAGTAGATTTGGCCAACTTTTTGGCCGAGCGCTGCAATAGGCGTTGGAACCCTGTGTTCAGGCGCTAATCCGGCGATGCGGCCTGATAACGCCGATTCCGGGCGCAGCGCAGGTGCGATCATGTGGTGAGTGTCAGCAGACACCCTGACGCCGGCCAGCTCTTAAAGGGGGAAGGGTCAACTTTGACTGCAGCCACGCCCTGCATGCTGTAGCCCTGCAACTAGGCCTCAGGACTGGTTGTGTACCAAATCAACGCCTGGAGGTAATGGAGAGGGCCCGTGAAAGAGCCCAGCGGTTCTCTGACCATGCGCTGGGTGTGCTCCTTCATGGGGTACGCAAGAGAAGACAGGTCGTGTGCCCGGCTAGTGGCAGGAAGGCTCCCAGGAGCCAGTTCAGGGAGGCGTGGACCAAAATTGCCCGGAGGGTCTCCTCCAACTCCGATGTTCCCAGGAGTGCGGACCAGTGCCGCAAGAAATACAATGACCTATGTCGGCTGGTCAAGGTGAGTACCCTTTCCAGTGTCCCCCTCATCCTTGCATGTGCACCTCCCATTAGGGCCAAAGGGACATCAAAGGTCTAATGCCCAGCCCTCCTGCCGCTGCAATGGCACTTGCATGTTAATCAATAGCTCTTTCTGCACTTATCACACTGTCCAAGCTATTCCACCATGGGAGGCCTCACACACAGCAACAGGGCACCACACTGTCCAAGCTATTCCACCATGGGAGGCCTCACACACAGCAACAGGGCACCACACTGTCCAAGCTATTCCACCATGGGAGGCCTCACACACAAGAACAGGGCACCACACTGTCCAAGCTATTCCACCATGGGAGGCCTCACACACAGCAACAGGGCACCACACTGTCCAAGCTATTCCACCATGGGAGGCCTCACACACAGCAACAGGGCACCACACTGTCCAAGCTATTCCACCATGGGAGGCCTCACACACAGCAACAGGGCACCACACTGTCCAAGCTATTCCACCATGGGAGGCCTCACACACAGCAACAGGGCACCACACTGCCCAAGCTATTCCACCATGGGAGGCCTCACACACAGCAACAGGGCACCACACTGTCCAAGCTATTCCACCATGGGAGGCCTCACACACAGCAACAGGGCACCACACTGTCCAAGCTATTCCACCATGGGAGGACTCACACACACCAACGGGGCACCACACTGTACTTAGACGCCCTCCTTTCTCTTGCAGGCCAAGCTGGCGAGGAACGCCAGGAGCCTGCGTGTCACTGGTGGAGGCCCTCGCGATTACCAGGAGCTAACGGTTCTGGAAGAGAGGGTGGCCCGACTCCTGTGTCACCCGGTGACTGGGCCTGTGGCGCTCGGCGACGCCGACCCTATACTGGAACCCACTGGTAAGGACAGGACCGGGTGCACCTCTCTCCTTGCCCTCGCGCATCAGATCTACATCCTTCCCCACTGGCCGAAAAATGCGCATAATGCACCAGTGCGGCCTCCCTCGCTGTCGGCCTGTCCTCACTCTAAAGCTACACTTGTGCCTTCCTGCTTTCAGCTGGTGAGGAGGAGGTGCTCCCTGAAGCCCAGACAGCCAGGCCCTCGGAGGAGGAGGACGTCGAGGAGCAGCAGGAAGGCGCCACCTCGGGGGAACCCTCCTCCGCTCCAGGAGATGGCAATGAAGGGGAGACGTCTGGCGTGCCGGAGAGCCAGGGGGAGGCGGGGGAGGGGCGCCCCGAACCTAGTCCCAGTGGCATGGACGCACGCGGCAAGGCTCCGACGGCATGCCAGCCTTCTGCCCAGAGGGGGGAGGCGGTGGAGGGGAGGGCAGAACCTGCTCCCAGTGGCGTGGCCGCACGCGGCAAGGCTCCGGCGGCACGCCAGCCTTCTGGCCAGAGGGTGGAGGCGCCCTCCAGTCCAGACTCGGACGTCGCCCAGGAGGTGCGCCTCCTGGACGAGATGTCGGCGGCGTCGGAGCGGCGGCACGTCGAATTCATGGAGGTGGTGGCACAGATGCCTCACGCCATCGAAAGCCTCGCACAAAGTGTGGTGGCTTTCGGCCAATCCCAGGCCAGGGGGCTGGAGCAAATCGCAGCAGCGCACGCCAGGGGGGTGGAGCTCCTTGTGGCAGCGCATGAGAGGGGGGTGCAACAACTCGAGGCAGCGCAGCACGCCAGTCGCCAGCTGAGAGGTGCTGGGCAGACAATGGCACTGCAGATGCGGGCACATGCCGGCGCAGTTGGGGCACTGACTTCTGCCACCCTCGCACTGGCGCGGAGGCGTCGCCAGGCCAGCCGCCGCCCTGCTGCCGCACACCGGTCTGGCGACCAACAGTTTGGCGCGCTTGCTCCCCAGCCAGGCCGCCCGAGTGCACGTGTGTCTGGCGAGCAGCGCGCGCCTGGCATCACCCACCTTGTCCCCATTGGTGCAGGCGAGCCTGCCACTCCCCCAGCCAGGGTGCAAGGAGCTGCTGCAGGCAGTGAAGAGGGCCACCCACAGCTGCAGCAGCCACCAGCCGGCCCCTCCCGGGCCCGCCCTCGTGTAGGCCGACCCCCAAGGGCATCTGGCGAGACGCCTTGTCGCCCTGAAGATCCTTCCCCCAGCCTCGCCACAGCCTCACGGCCCAGCTTGAGGCGCAGCAGCAGGAGGTGCCGGGGCAAAAGACGGCTGTCGACGGACTCGCCCTCTCGCCACACCGAATAGAGTGTGGTGAGCGAGGGTTTGGGTGATGCGGGGGCTTCTGCTCTGGGGGGCATTATGTTGTTTGGTTTTATGGGGGTGTTTGTGTTGTGGGGGGGGCTTGTTTTTGTTAGGCCAGTGAGGAAGGCCATTTGGATGTTGATGTTTTGTTAGTCCTCCCCAGGTTTTGGGAGTGACAGAAGTTTGTGACTGTTTTTTGGGGGTCTTCTCTGTTTTGCTCTTCCATGTGGGAAGGGCCCTGAGTTTTTGAAATAAAGATGTTTATTTATTCACCATGTGCAGGTGTCATGTTTCAAGTGGTTGTTGGGTTAACCGGCTGAGGGCTTGCGGAGCGGCTGCCTTCAGCTGCGTTCAGTGGCCCAGGCCATTCCCTGACAGGGGGCCTAGAAGTGTCGAGCAATAAGCCCCCGGCGGACGGCCCTTGGACCTTGTCGCTCCCTCCTGGCCTGGTGCTCCTCCTCCTCAGGGTCCTCCTGCTCGTCCTCCTGAGGTGGTGGGGCAATGTCAGGTGGCAGTGCCTGAGTCCTGCGGATAGCCAGGTTGTGGAGCATGCAGCACACCACGACGAACTGGGAGACTCTATCCGGCGAATACTGAAGAGACCCGCCCGAACGATCCAGGCAACGGAACCGTTGCTTGAGGACGCCTATCGTTTGCTCTATTAGGTTCCTTGTGGCTTGATGGCTTTCGTTGTATGCCAGCTCCGCTGGGGTCCTGGGCGCGCGGAGCGGGGTCATGAGCCATGTGCACAAAGGGTAGCCCTTGTCCCCGATAAGCCATCCCCTTGGTGGAGGCTGTGCCTGGAGCATGTCAGCCACAGTAGTCTGGCGCAGGATAAAGGCATCGTGGCTGCTTCCTGGGAAGCGGGCATTGACAGCTAGGATGCGCTGCCTGTGGTCACACACCAGCTGCACATTTAGGGAATGGTAGCCCTTCCGGTTGCGGTATTGCTCGGCATTGTGGATAGGTGCCCGCATAGCCACATGCATGCAGTCAATGGCGCCCTGCACCATGGGGAAGGCCGCGATCCTGGCAAATCCGACTGCACGCTGCTCCTGCTTGTGTTGGGTCATGGGGTAGGAGATGAATTGGTGCCTCCTCGCGAAAAGTGCTTCGGTGACCTGTCGGATGCAGCGATGCGCGGCGAACTGGGAGATGTTCGCAATGTCCCCAGCAGCGGCTTGGAAGGAGCCGCTTGCATAAAAGCTGAGAGCCACCGTGACCTTCACTTCCACCGAGAGAGACGCCCTGGACATGAGCTGTGGCTGCAAATCTGCGTGAAGCAGCTGGCAGATCTCTCCAACCACCTCCCTTCTGAAGCGCAGCCTCTTAACACAATGCGCCGCAGTCATGGTGAGATATGAGACCTGCTCCCGGTATTGCCTGACTGGGTAAGGCCTACGTTGGTGACGCCTAATGGCCCCTCTGCGTCTAGGCATGCCTGGCCCTCTCTCAAAGCGTCTGCGAGCCCTTCGCACAAAATGTAGCAACTGAGGGTTGGCCCCCCATGCAGCCCCCATTACAAAGTTCCAAACAGCAAAATCACAAGGATACAAATGTCAAAGCACTGGCTAGAAGCCAAAAATACCTCTCCTATGGTGTCCGAAATCAGTAATCTCTGTGCCTTGCTCTCTGTGCAGAAATCCAAAGCAGTAAAGTCATTGCAGCGAAATGGCTGGCTTTTATGGGTGAGTGGATGTGCCCTTTAATTAGCGCTCCCCGAATCCCACAGGGCCTCTGTTGAGTTCCATTTCACAGTTCTTAGCAGCGCCACGCCCACATCGGCCGGGCGCCACTGAATTTCCGGTTTGGGGTGCACAAACGGCGTTGCACGACGGAATGACGTCATAAGATGCGCGCGCAGCTGAGCGGGCGCTAACACTTTGCGCCGGCGCTAAAGCCCAGCTGAATTTCGGCGTAGGCGCAGATCCGGCGGTGCCCGGCCGCTAAGTGGATAGCGCCGGAAATCTGGCGCTAACGGCTGGCGCAAACAGCTGAATTTCTAGGCCCTTTTCTAATTATACCGCCCATTCCTGGGCTAATGAATTTCTAGCCCAAACACACCAAAATTGCCAAAAATGTATGTTATCTTCCATATTGTGTATTCATTAGATCCTACCACTAGTAGTAGTGCTACTACTTCTACTTCTACTACTACCGCCACTACTGCTACTGATTCTTTTCACTGCGACTATTTCTTCTGCCTAAAACTCTTTTCATATGTGACCTTAACCTCTTGCTTCTAAGTGGTGCTACCTATGTGTCAGGTGGTTGTCACGTTTGTGATTGGGACTGTACTGATGGAGCCCTGTAGGATTCAGATGGCATTTATCTCAGTGCTGCTGATGTCCATACAGGATCTACTTCCGGTATGATGTTGCTGTAAGGGGTTTTCCTCGAGAGATTTCCCTGAGGTTTCTCTCTCCAGAGGCCTCTCTCTCTTGCACAGTAAAACCTTGAGTGGTTCGACCCACTCGCCCCTTAGATTCTGTACTCTGGACTTTGGGGCAGGAACTACAATGTAGAGAAAACTCTTGTAGACCAAGTTTGATGAAACAAAATGAAACTTTATTGCATAAGGAAAAATATCAAATCAAATGCCAACAGATAAGAGAGTACATGGGAGGGAAAAACACACAAACAAATCATAATGACACAGTACTAACTAAGGCAAATACAGGCATCTTATACTCTACAAAGATCATCATGAAATAAGGAAACACACGGAATATCGAGGGACAACAACTCATGTTAATTGTACCCTTAAATCCACCCCCTTATTAAACCTATCTAGATCTGATTGTGAAGGGCCAGAAACATGCTCACCAATCCCACTAGGAAGTGCAAGGTTTTGAACCAGTCTGTGTTTGATCCTTTCAGGCTATCCGTTTCCACATGGATCGTGGAGCCTCTGCGAGCTGCGCCACACCTCTCTCCTGAGGTGGGGGTCGGGGGCGGCTGGACACCAGTGGGCCTGGATGTCGGCAGGGTCGAGGATCGTCAGCTCGACCCTGGTTAGAGGAGCCTTGGGCTGGCTCCCATCGCTTCTTCAGTTTGTTTTTATCTCTTCTCCTTCCAACTGGGGTAGCTGGAAGGTTTCTTCTCTTGGGGTTTTTATTTTTTTTGTTTCTTCTCCCAAGTTGGGTCGATGGCCTCTCGTTCCGGCAATGGCCCGGGGATGGTCGATGATCTCCCGATGTGTTTCCCCGGGGCGGGACGCCGGCTTCGAGACGGCCTTCTCGATGTTGGCTTGGTTCTTCTTCCTCCTCCGAGTGCCTGCTTCTTCTTCTGAGTGTCCGGATTCAAACTGTGTGTCCAACTGCTGAAAAGTCATCCAGATATACCTTTCTCCCAGAAACTTCCGTCTCCCATCCAAAATCAGGTTAGTCTTTGTTTAACTTTTGGCGGGCTGGGAGAACAGCGGGGTAGTTATTATATTTTAAAATGTTTTAAATGGCCGGTAAAGGCCCATCTCTGGTCTGGAATTACCTTCATTGTTTTTAATGTCCTGCTGATCTCGTTATCTAGTCCTGGGTGCTGCTCTCTTGAATATGAAATTGTCCCCTTTTGTCTGGGTCAACATTTAGATGGCCTCTGTCTCCAGGCCGATCTTGACTAGATCTGCATCTAATCCATATGTATACTTGTGGGTCTGGTTTCGTTCTCTCAGAAACGGCTTCCAGAAGTTACTGTGGGTTGAATCCACAAAGCTGTCTGAGGTTGTGCTGGAACCATTTTAAAGTGTCCCAATAAGCTGGTCACATGGTATGGTGGCCATTTTGTATGCCCCTTTTTCTGGGCTTCTTTTAAAACAGTCTTTAAAATCATGGCCTCTTCTGCCATTTGACCCTTTATTATACAAAGTCCAATTTTGCGAATCCTGCACTTCCCCCTCATGATACTGTAACTTGCTTGAAGTATCATAATTCTGGGTGAGCAAAATTTTCTGACTTTCCACAATCTAACCATCCCCAGTATTTACCAATCTAAGACCCCACGACACATGCATGTCCCATTTCAGAAAAATCTAGTGTACATTAAGCATCTATAGATGGCAATACCTTGGAGTTAAGAATCTAACAATTCACTTCCAGGCGTGGAGGGGGTCCTTATACCCCTACATCACCTAGTGCATACACAGTACCCTTTTAATAACAACATCACATCTAATAAGACTTCAATAATAAAATAAAGTACATACACGAAAAATTCAAAATGCACATAAATACGTATCAAAAATCAAATGCAGAGGGGGGAGGGAAAACTTTAACTTTATACACAGCAGCAAAATTTAAACGGATGTCTCTTCTTCTACCCGCACATAATGCTCCCTCCATTCCCCTCTATTCTCATACTTTTGCAAATGTTTGACCTTTTTACAGTGTACAAACAGTCAATAAACTACAATGACAACCTGGCACACTACAAGAATGTGGGAGGCTATCCTAATCCAGGAAGGGACTTCTATATTAGTGAACAGGTCGCACCATGGTGGGGTCACTATATCCAATATGTCTGCCCCTATCTCTAAAGTCTTCTGCTCCAGTGTGTAGAAGTGTGTTTGTGAAACAACAACGGCTTTTAATATCTTGGTGAGGTGTTCAGGGAGAGGGGGAATGATATATCCAAAACGTGCAATGAATCGCTGCAAATCGGTGAAATTCTCTTTCACAGTGATGTGAACAGTGGAAGGTTCAGGGATGGGGACAATTCGCTCTTGGGCCACTTGAACTTCTGCCCTGGGCTTGAAACAGAAGCTGCTGTCACTAACCGGACACCAACCGTGCTGTCCATGTTGGTAGTGGGGTGCTGCAGTGGTGACACAGTATGTCCCACCTCCTATATATGCCACCTGCGGGGGCACATGGCCTTGTGCCATTGCCTCCATGGTGCAATTTATAGGCTTCGCGCCAGCAGTTCTGAACCCGCACTGTGGTTTTGGATGGGCATTCAAGTGCTGGGAACACAGGATGATGTGTGCTCCCCAGCTCCGGCACCCCGAGAGGTCGGTACCCGTCATTGCATGCTCTCATCGAATGATGTAAGGTGGGACCCCTGTGTAGCGAATGTGTGCACCCCCATGAATGACTCCAATGTTCTCCACCCTGTACACCGGGGCGGGTTTTGCTGTCTTTCCCATCACCGGCATTCTTACCACTATACCCATAATGGTGTGATTAGACCGTCCACAGTCCACTGGGACTGGGTAGGCCTCTGAAGCTAGTCTGAGCTGGCACGGACTCAATGTATTCTCAAAAGGGTGGAGGGCTGCGAGGTGCTTGTTGCTGATCCAGGAGGGGACTAAACCTTGCATTAAATCCTCCAGATTACTGCGGCCCTCGCCCAGTAACCACGCCCCGTATAGCACACAAGCTTCGTTCTGCGCAGCCTGATCGGATGCATTCCGATCCTCCCTGATGAGAGCATTTACCGTTTTGGCGTGTTTCTCCAGCTCAGCTATTATCTCTTTTAAGTGTAGTGTCATGGCCTGGTCCTCATGTAACTCAGAACCCACTACCTTATTCTCGTCAGTCAGTATCTTTCTTAACTGTGTTTTCAAACCATTGATCTGGGTTTGCAGCTCCAAATCATCCAGTGTGTTGATGATGGAAGTTCCTGTATTAAAAGATGTGAAAATATCATTTACTGCACCCCTTCTTTGCCTCCCTATTTTGTCCAAGACCTCATGTGGTGTGGTGTACAATTCGGCTCTGTCGACTTCGGCAAAGTCGAATTCGTAAAACTGTTTAATCATGTTTGTTAACAGGACCTGGTATAATTGCTCCGTTTCCTGGGGCACCACGCTGGCAATCTTACCTCGGTGAGATTTAAAATCACCGAAGCCACCGCGTAGTGGACCCCTTGGTACAGTACCTGACCTGTGGGTACCAATACCAATCCGTTCCTGGGTCCCTTTGTCGTGGTGGGGCATCCTTACCTGAGGGCTTTAGCTACCGGAACTGTGGGCAGGGGCTTGCGGGGTCGGGTGATGAGCTCAGTGGCGTTTACTGGGATCTGAGAGTATGGGACTCCGCACGCCCGTGTGCTGACGTCCCACCTCATTCCTTGTCCAGCATCCTGCCACTGTCTTTGGAAAAAGATGGAGACGCCTGTGGGGCAAGCATTTTCTGAACCCCACATACAGGTGTAGATCCCCTCATCTGGTTCCCACCATTTGTCCCAACAGACACTCAACCCCCCGTGAGTTCCCGTTATTGTCCGATGGGTGTTATTACCCAATCTCTCCCATTCCACAGTGTAATTCTTCATGGTGCTGCTCAGCTTGCGCAGCCACCACCATCGGTCCAAAGGTACATGTCCCAAACAGTTCAAGCAAATCTTCTTGCCCACGGTGACGCTGATCCTGGGTGCAATGATCCTCACCCTGGGGCACATCAGAGACGTTTCTCTGTACGCAAACCCTGTCTGGCTGGAGTATTCAGTAGAGTTCGACCCCAGCCAGCCTGGCCATCTTCCTTCATGGAAGTAGGCAGCAGTCTCTTCAGTGTCCCGTGGGCCGGTTCCATCAGTCGAGATGGGGCCTCTATCGCCAGAGCACCCATAAATCGTGGAGTCCTTGGTGCGGCCCCGATAGGCCCAGATCCATCCGATCATCACGAACGCGACGAGGATCCCTCTCATCTTTACTGGCTCCTGTAATAAATCAAACAATATAGCCAGGCTCCCGAGAGATTCTGGCTTAGGTGACGGCATGATCGGATCTTTCGACCTTGATCCAAAACAACACACATACTGGGCAGATTTAAAACTACTTAAACTCTAATCCCCTTAATATATTTACACACCTTAAACTTAAACTATGTACAGCGCCGCCCGTCCCCGGGCGGCTTGCCTAATCCTTGATTAGACTGCAGCTCGTCGCTCCCTGTGGCGGGGCTGCAGTGACCTGTGGCTCGGGTTCCCCGCAGCCTTTGGCTGTTAATCGGGGACTGTGTTTTTTCATGGATTTCTGAAGTCGGCGTCTACTGGGGGCGGGGGAATTGGGCCAAGGTTTTACAGGCTGAGGCGTTCGAGTTGACCTGCGACAAGGTACTTTGGGCGTAGCTCCCTTAGCGAGTGGACCTTCGGGTGGGACATTAGCTCTCACAGTCCGTGGCTCTTCCACGACTGTAGGCTTTGGCTCCCTTCCCTCAGGCTCCGCCTGTAATGTATGTACCTTTAAGGGAGAGAACTACTTTTTACAGCTCCTGTATACTGTAGTACCGGCAGTGACCACACCTGTATATAAACCCTGAGTAGTGATCTGTAGAGTTAGTTCTAGAGTAACCCTCATTCAGTAAACACCTGTTGAATTGTTCCCTGCAGTCTGTTGTCTGATTATTGAAGGACACAACATTAAGATACACGGACATAACACCGCCCCTTTGGGATTTGGGCAGGCTCCCTTGGCGAGTGGACCTTCGGGTGGGACTTCAGCTCTCACAGCCCGTGGCTCTTCCACGACTGTGGGCTTCGGCTCCCTCCCCTCAGGCTCCGCCCCTTCGGGAATTGGGCCTGTGGCAGACGGCTCATCCTCACCTGTCCCTACAGGTGGAGAATCTCTGCCCCCAATTTCTACCTCCCCCACGCTCGAGTCGAGGGCGGGATCTCCGTCCTCCGACTCCACCTCCTCCAGAATCGTGTCGAGGGTGGGACCTTGTTGTTTGGGCCCCTCCTCGTCCAAGTCCCAGGCCATCGGAGAAAGCTTCCCCCAGGTGGGCGGGACCTCTTCTCCTTCCAAGCAGGCTACAACGCCAGCTTGTGTGGTCTGTGACTCATCGTGCGCCTCAGGCTGATGATCTTTACCCTCAGACCTGGCTTCGGTTGCTGATGCTTTTGCACCCGGTTTAAACAGTTTGCACTGCTTCATGCGAAACCACTTGTTGCGTCGGGACACCTCCACTGTGCGAGTGGCATAGACCGGTGGATTTTCCACCGATTCCGGCCTATCCTCCTGGTCTACGGCTCTCTCGCCAGCGCATAGGGTTAGACCCAAGAATTTTACTTCTCGCCGGCCCACCCACGCCTTCGTAGGGTTCTCCTTGACACTCTCTATCTCCTTCACACTCATACCCGCTCCCCAGAGACAATGATTTCTTAGGTCCACGTGGATCCCGTGGGCTACCAAGAAATCAAACCCCAGGACTCCCGTTCCACCTCCCACCTCCCACTTCATCAGGGTACACTTCCATGTGGTGCGGCGTGGTCCTAAACAAATGGAGAGGGGAAGGGAATGTGCGCCAGCCTGTTCTTCACCCGTGAAGCCCGACAGAAGATATGGGACCCCGGTGGACAGAGGCGAGGCGGTGGGGTTATCTGCGTGGATTACGGTGCATGATGCTCCCGTGTCCAACAGATATGTTCCCTTCACCTCCTCCACCTCCATCTCCATGAGGGGTCGTCTCCATGCATCATATCACAGCGCACACAGGTAGACGGGCTGCGCCGACTCTGGTCACTTGGGTACAATGGTCGGAGTTTCGGGAGTGACAAGACCAGTGGTGACGGCTATCTTCCCCTGCAAAATCATCAGAGACCGCATTGTCTCTATGATTGATTCAATCGAAGCGGGATCCATAACTGCACCAGCTCCTTGTGCTGGGGTAGGAGCTACGGCTTGGGTTTTGGCTGGTGCTGGGGCGGCGGTCTGGGCTTGGGCTTGGGCTGCGGGAAATCTCCTTTTATTATCCTTCCACGGATTTCTACAGTCCTTGCGCCAATGTCCATCCTTCCCACACCCGTAGCAATTGAGCTTGGCTTGGACAGGGCGATTCCCTTCCTGACGCCACTCCTTCTTGCTTGGGACTGCGGGTTTTGCCTCATGCACCTTTCCCTTCTGGGGAGGTGTTTCCTGACCTCTACAATTCTTGTATGCCACATTTAGCTGACGGAGTACCATCTCCTCCGTGACGCTGGGACCTTGGGGCTCAAACCAAGATCTGGCTAGGGCCCGTATCTCTGGCAAGCTGTTGGTAACCAAGCAACGGAGCCAATGAACCCGCTGCTCGTCGCTCATTACAGCCCGTTCAGGCTTACCCAGACAGCTGCGTCGATACACCGGCCACAGTCTTTCTGTGAAAACCAGTGGGGGTTCTCCAGATAGCTGCACGGTCCCTTCCACACGGTCGAACGGACTACCATCGTCCACTCCCATTACTTCTAAAACCTCCTCCCTGAGATCCGCATACTCTTTCCGTCCCCTCTTATTATCCTCTGAGAGGCACTGAAGGATTGTGCAATCCAGGGAGAAAAGCAACAGTTTCACCTGTTCCTGATCACCACAGTCATTAATGGCTGCTCTTTCCTCTATCTCCCTGAAATGAAGCGAGGGATCTCCCTTTACTGTGAGTCGTGCGAGGTGGCTCACCATGGACCTTAATTGCGGGCCAGCGTAGGGCACCATGAGCTGGTTCTGGTGGGGTCCGATACTGCCATCGGCAGCGTTGGGACCGAACCTCTGGTGCCGAGCGGGACACATTGGTGCCGGTCCCGGCTTTGCTACCAATGGTTCTTCCTCACACTCCACCTCGGCTACCTCCTCTTTCACTACCCCCTCCTTTTCCGGCCAAGTCTCACTAAAGCTCGGCGGTGCTGAGGGCTCGGTGGCTGGTACCACAATTACCTCAGCTGGAATCGGCTGTTTAGATTCCTTTAAAAAGTCCATGTGACTGGCTTTCGGGCTGACGAGACACACCATGCCTTTTGCCTTAACCAGGGCCGTTCTTAGGTCCGCTATGGTCTTTTGGCAGGGGCCGTGGTCTGTGCTCTCAAACCCATGCTCGAGGGCTAGCTTGTAAGCTGCCTTAACCTCCACTACTCTCTCCTCCTGCGCTCTTAGCTGTTGTGCGAGGCGGGCGTTTTTCTCCCGTATCCTCGTTTCATTAATCTTTGCCTCTGTAACCTGGCACTCCAGGTACTCTATCCTAGCCTGATGTTGACTAGCTACCACTTGGCGTTCCTGATTCAGCGCGTGAAGCGCTGTGATGAGTTTTTCCCCACCCATGGCCTTTTCCTCTATCTCTGCTGCCTGGGTTGTGATCTTGGCTGCCTGTGCTGCAACGACCCGGTCCAAGATCTGGACCTGCTTCTTGTAACACATCAGCCACACTGCCTTCTCCACTGACTTCTTATGCTCTTTGCTCTCTGTCCACCTGATGGCTGCGTCCACCGGACGCCCATCCAGTAAGAGATCGGAAATCCACTGTTTAGTGAGATTTACCTTGCCAAAGACATAATCCACTATCCTCTCCTCCACTGAATTTCGACCATTTAAACTTGGATCTACTACATTGCAATCCTGCTGCCAGAGTCCTGCCACGGTCGCCATTTTCTGTAAGGGGTTTTCCTCGAGAGATTTCCCTGAGGTTTCTCTCTCTAGAGGCCTCTCTCTCTTGCACAGTAAAACCTTGAGTGGTTCGACCCACTCGCCCCTTAGATTCTATACTCTGGACTTAGGGGCAGGAACTACAATGTAGAGAAAACTCTTGTAGACCAAGTTTGATGAAACAAAATGAAACTTTATTGCATAAGGAAAAATATCAAATCAAATGCAAACAGATAAGAGAGTACATGGGAGGGAAAAACACACACACAAATCATAATGACACAGTACTAACTAAGGCAAATACAGGCATCTTTTACTCTACAAAGATCATCATGAAATAAGGAAACACACGGAATATCGAGGGACAACAACTCATGTTAATTGTACCCTTAAATCCACCCCCTTATTAAACCTATCTAGATCTGATTGTGAAGGGCCAGAAACATGCTCACCAATCCCACTAGGAAGTGCAAGGTTTTGAACCAGTCTGTGTTTTATCCTTTCAGGCTTTCCGTTTCCACGTGGATCGTGGAGCCCCTGCGAGCTGCACCACACCTCTCTCCTGAGGTGGGGGTCGGGGGCGGCTGGACTCCGGCGGGCCTGGATGTCGGCGGGGTCGAGGATCGTCAGCTCGACCCTGGTTAGAGGAGCCTTGGGCTGGCTCCCATCGCTTCTTCAGTTTGTTTTTATCTCTTCTCCTTCCAGCCGGGGTGGCTGGAAGGTTTCTTCTCTTGGGGTTTTTATTTTTTTTGTTTCTTCTCCCAAGTTGGGTCGATGGCCTCTCGTTCCGGCAACGGCCCGGGGATGGTCGATGATCTCCCGATGTGTTTCCCCGGGGTGGGACGCCGGCTTCTTCAGTTTGTTTTTATCTCTTCTCCTTCCAGCCGGGGTGGCTGGAAGGTTTCTTCTCTTGGGGTTTTTATTTTTTTTGTTTCTTCTCCCAAGTTGGGTCGATGGCCTCTCGTTCCGGCAACGGCCCGGGGATGGTCGATGATCTCCCGATGTGTTTCCCCGGGGTGGGACGCCGGCTTCGAGACGGCCTTCTCGATGTTGACTTGGTTCTTCTTCCTCCTCCGAGTGCCTGCTTCTTCTTCTGAGTGTCCGGATTCAAACTGTGTCTCCAACTGCCGAAAAGTCTTCCAGATTTACCTTTCTCCCAGAAACTTCCGTCTCCCGCCCAAAATCAGGTTAGTCTTTGTTTAACTTTTGGCGGGCTGGGAGCACAGTGGGGTAGTTATTATATTTTAAAATGTTTTAAACGGCCGGTAAAGGCCCATCTCTGGTCTGGAATTACCTTCATTGTTTTTAATGTCCTGCTGATCTCGTTATCTAGCCCTGGGTGCTGCTCTCATGAATATGGAATTGTCCCCTTTTGTCTGGTTCAACATTTAGGTGGCCTCTGTCTCCAGGCCGATCTTGACTGGATCTGCATCTAATCCATATGTATACTTGTGGGTCTGGTTTCGTTCTCTCAGAAACGGCTTCCAGAAGTTACTGTGGGTTGAATCCACAAAGCTGTCTGAGGTTGCGCAGGAACCATTTTAAAGTATCCCAATAAGCTGGTCACATGGTATGGTGGCCATTTTGTATGCCCCGTTTTCTGGGCTTCTTTTAAAACAGTCTTTAAAATCATGGTCTCTTCTGCCATTTGACCCTTTATAATACAAAGTCCAATTTTGCGAATCCTACATTGCGTGTGCATCCAGTGTATACCAGACCCAGTCCAAAAGCTCCCACCTATGCTGGTTTTGAGACTGTCATAGAAACAGCGACTTCTGTGACCATCGTTTGCAGCCCACTATTGCTGGACATGGGCTCAGTTGAGCTAATGGTCTGTTGGTCTGTGAGAAATCAGGCCAAATGGTCCCAATTAAGTCCCAAAAGCCATGAGCTAAGATCTTCAAGACATCCATGGAAGCAGTTGATGCTGCCACTCCAAAAGCAACAACTACCCATAGGACCTCCTCTTGATGTCTTGATACTGCAGAAATCTCCTGGACTGCCACACTTACCACAGTGCTCTTCATGTCATGCCATAGCTCCTTCATGGTGTTTCTAATGTGGTTCATGGACTTCTCCAATTTATCTACCCTCTACAGCACAAGAGGAGATTGTCTTCCACTGCCTGCTCATGAGATTTATAGTCCGGAATTGTAGATCTTTATAAAAACTGGACCCCTGAGATTTTGATCCTTGGGTCCCTCAGCCAAGAGCAGTGACTTCTGCCCCCTCTGGGATAGACAGCTGCTTCCACATCATTCTCATAAATAACCCTAATCAAATTTACCCACCTTGTTCCCATATCCCTTTATCCCCTTTTCCTCCATCCACCTATCTAATCTAATCTTGAGTAATGATGTAATTTCTGCCTCAACCACTAACCCTGGAAGTGAACTTCACGTGATAGAGTAGATGGTGGAAAACTGTTTCCACAGACAGGAGGGTCAGTAACCAGAGGGCACAGATTTAAGATAATTGGCAAAAAATCCAGGGTGGAATTTAGGATAATTTTTTTTACAGTGAATTGTTATGATCTGGAATGCACTACTTGAAAGGGTGATGGAAGCGGATTCAATAGTAACTTTCAAAAGGGCTATGGGGAAAGAGCAGGGAAGTGGGACTAATTGGATAGCTCTTTTAAAGAGCCAGCACAGACAGGATGGGCCAAATGGCCTCCTTCTCTACTGTATGACTCTATGATGTTATAATTTAGTAGTAGAATACCATTGTTCACAGTTAAATAGCTGAAAACATTTTTCAGCCCATAAACATTGCTGTCATTTCATTTTTTAATGCAGATTTCAGTCACGTTCGTGGATTTATAAACAATGGCTTCAAAGAAATGGCAAACAATGATGGAGATATGTCAACAGTAGTAGGTGGCTTAGCTTTATACATCATATTCCAGTTGAAAAGCCAATGGGGCCAATTTTAACTTGGTCAAATTGGCATTTACGAGATGGAAACGGCCTCAAAATGGGGTCAGTAGATCCAACTGCCATTTTAGGACACAACTGGACAGACTGTGTGCCGTACATGCTCCAACCACATTTGCCAGTGCTATAGCCGAACAATGACCAAGAAAGATAAGTTTTAAATTATTTTTGTGGGAGTGGGATGAGTAGGATTGCTCCTCCAGACCCCATAAAAATAATCTGGGCTGTTGCCGCCCCAAGTCGACCTCTCCCCCCCTCACTCTGCAGATGCGACCACCGCCCCGCCAGGACTTACCTTACTATCAGCCTCTGGGCCCCCCAAACTTGCACCAGTGGGAATTCGGCAAGCCACGTTGGGACGTCCGTTTGGGGCAGGCTTCTCACTGCTTCTATTGACATGAGGTCCGGGCCTCATGGCTGCTGTTTCTCGCTCCCAGCAAGGGCAGGCAGCCAGTGCGCTCCGCTGGTAGCTCACCAGAAAGTTAAAATCTACCGCACTGAATTTACCAAGATCTTTCAGCAGGATATTTTGATTGCCATGATTTTAAAAGCTGTAATGAATATTTAGTCTATTGAAGAATTATTTATGCCATTGCTAATATTAAATTATTGCTGTGTCGCACTATGATGAATACAAACATACTTTTGAGATTATAAGCAACACAGATGTACCATGTAAATATTACAGTGTAACTTGCATTTCTGTAGCATCTTATCACAACTCTCAGAATGTCTCAAAGTACTTTACATACAATGAATTATCTTGAAGTGCAGTTACTACAAAGCAAATACTGCATCCATTTGGTACACAGCAAAGTCCCACAAGCAGCAATGAGATAAATAACCAGTTACTAGACTTTTAGTGGCATTATTTGAGGAGAGAATATTGACCAGGTTACTGGGAGAACGCCCTGCTTTTCTTTGAATATTGCCATTGGATCTTTAACATCCACCTGAACTTAAGTGGATGTTAAAGATCCAATCTCCTTCCCAAGAGCCACAAACAGGACTGCCCTGGTAGACCCATCGTTTCAGCCTGTTCTTGCCCCACGGAACTTATCTTTTCCTATCTCGACTCTATTTTTTCTCCCCTTGTCCAATCTCTTCCCACCTACATCCGCGACTCTTCCGACGCCCTCCGCCACTTTAACAGTTTCCAGTTTCCTGGCCCCAACCGCCTCCTTTTCACTATGGACGTACAATCCCTCTACACCTCCATCCCCCACCAGGATGGCCTAAGGGTGCTCCACTTCTTCCTTGAACAGAGGCCCAACCAGCCCCCATCCACCACCACCCTCCTCTGCCTGGCTGAACTTGTTCTCACATTGAACAACTTCTCCTTTGACTCCACTCACTTCCTCCAAATCAAAGGTGTTGCTATGGGAACCCGCATGGGACCTAGCTATGCCTGCCTTTTCGTGGTATACGTGGAACACTCTTTGTTCCAGTCCTACAAAGGTCCCCTCCCTCACCTCTTTTTCCGATACATTGATGACTGTATCGGTGGCGTTTCCTGCTCTCGCCCTGAACTAGATCATTTCCTTCACTTTGCTTCCAATTTCCACCCTTCCCTCACCTTCACATGGTCCATCTCCGACTCTTCCCTTCCCTTCCTCGACTTCTCCGTCTCCATCTCTGGAGATAGGTTACTGACAAACATTCACTACAAGCCCACTGACTCCCACAGCTACCTGGACTATACTTCCTCCCACCCCGCCTCCTGTAAGGACTCTATTCCATTCTCCTAGTTTCTCCGTCTCCGCCGCATCTGCTCTGACGATGCCACCTTCCATACCAGTGCATCTGACATGTCCTCCTTTTTCCTCAACCGAGGATTCCCCTCTACAGTGGTTGACACAGCCCTTAACCATGTCCGTTCTATCTCCCACACTTCTGCCCTCACCCCTGCCCCTCCCTCCCGGAACCACGACAGAGTTCCCCTTGTCCTCACCTTTCACCCCACCAGCCTCCACATTCAACGGATCATCCTCCGCTATTTCTTCCGATTAGGCACTTTACAGCCTTCCGGACTCAATATCGAGTTCAACAATTTCAGATCATAACCTCAGCCCCTATCATATATATAATATATATGTTTTTATCCACACTTTTTGTCTGTGTCTTTTTTTCTTCTCTCCCACATGGCAGCTGTCTTTCATTCTGCCAGCACAATTTACACTTCATCTCGAGCCATCCTTTGTTTCTTAACCTGCCCCATTACCATCTCCTTTTGCCTTGAATATCTTTTAATGTCTCTTAATCTCTCCCACCTTCCATCCTATCACAGACCTTCCCTTTAGTTCTTTCATCCCCTCCCCCTTTCCCAGCCTCTTCACTTGTTTAAAAATCTGTTCCATTTCCTGCTTTTTTCCAGTTCTGATGAAAGGTCATCGACCTGAAACGTTAACTCTGTTTCTCTCTCCACAGATGCTGCCTGACCTGCTGAGTATCTCCAGCATTTTCTGTTTTTATTTCAGATTTCCAGCATCTGCAGTATTTTCTTTTTGAACGTAGGAGACCTTGGTTTCAACATTTCATCCCAAGGACAGCACCTTCGGCAGTGCAGCACTCTCTCAGTATTACATTGACGGGTCAGCCTACATTGTGTGCTTGTAGGGGGTGGCATGTGCCCAGTCAGCTTCACCTCTGACTGTCTCTGAGCAGTTCGAATCGCTCCCACACCCCTGGGTTCTAGACACCGGACTTAGGTACAGGCGGCGATGCAGAAAATCGAGTAGACAAGTGGTTTGGTACAAGAAAACCAAAATTTTATGAAAGGCAGAATAACACACAATCTTACTGAGAATTACTGATATAGTTACAGGCATAAAC
Source organism: Somniosus microcephalus (assembly GCF_052327205.1). Classification (NCBI taxonomy): domain Eukaryota; kingdom Metazoa; phylum Chordata; class Chondrichthyes; order Squaliformes; family Somniosidae; genus Somniosus; species Somniosus microcephalus. The sequence goes on along the minus strand of NC_140995.1, from coordinate 112,721,375 downwards.
AGTTACACTTGTATGGGAATGGGGAACACACGGCACATCGAGGGAAACAAATACATTAAAAATCCCTTTATCCTTATCCCACCCCCTAATACCAAACTAGGTTAAGCTACGAGGGGCCAGGAATTCATGCTCACCAATTCGAAACCTGTTGCTTTAACTGGTTGGGTTTTGAGGTTCACTCTTTCTGTCCTTTGGTGTTCATCGTCGTCACGTGGTCACAGGGCGCGGCGCTGAAGTTGTTTGCGTGAAGCACCCTCCTTTTTTCCTCCGTCAATGTCTTCATTTGGCACTTCATCGCGATGGGCCTTCTTCTTCTTCGGGCGGTCGCCAACGGTATTGCTGCGGTTGGGGTTCGGTTGGCGGTCTTTACCGTTAAGATTTTTCTACCCAAGCTTCGAATACCAGCTTATTCTTAGCTGGGCTATTATTGTCCATGCATCGAACACCAGCTTATAACTAGGCCATTTGTCTTGATTTCACTACCCATGCTTCGAACACCAACTTATTCTTAAATTGGGGTTTTACTGTCCATGCATACAACGCCAACTTATTTATCAAACGTCAACTTATAACTAGGCCGTTTGTCCCCCAACGCGTCTTCCCGCTGCCTTTCTCTGCTTTCACCGGTTTTACCATTTTCCTCGTCTCGTCTCGTCTTTTTGTGGCCCCGTGTATCCTGTGCATCTTCGAATTCGGGTCTCGTTCTCCTCCCGCGTTTGGCCCCGGTGTAATGGGCGTCCTTGGTGTTGAGCGGCGTGGGGAGGGAGAAGAGGGCCCGCCATGAGGCACAAGAGCGAGAGGCAGGAGCCCGGAGCAGGAGGCAAGCGGCAAGAGCTGAGAGATAAGAGATAAGAAACTGATCATTATCGATGGGCCTACAATTATACCTGGTTCTTCACCCTTATCTGCATTCCAAATCAGGTCAGTCCTTTGTCTAACTTTTGGCGGGCTCGTTTAAAATGATTACGGCCATTTACTTTAACGACTTCTGGGGCGGTTGTCTCTTGATATAATGGCTTTGATATCCTGGCTGTTTGTCATTTATGAAACTTAATCGGGTTTCCTGGCTTGGCAGCTACCTGTGAGCTGTTACCGATTATTTATGCGAAGAGTTGATGGCTTTCAGATTAGAGCCATCCTGGCTTGATCTGTTCCAAGGTGAAGAATGCATATTCTGTGTTTACTTATCTGTCTGGCTTTCCAAAGTCTTTTCACAGATTCCTGCATGTTAGGTTTCATTTCAGGGCCTGCCTTTTTGCGGGGCCTTGCTTTTAAAAATCCTGTCAGTTTTGGTCACAAGGTTTCAGAAGCCATTTTGGGTACCCTTTTAATAACTTGTCCATACAGGTTCCCTTTATCCATAACTTTCGGGGAATGTGGGAATTTTGAGAACCCTACATGCTCCCACAGGGGCAGCCCCCGGCACTGGGAATAGGGTTCCCAACCCTCCCGCTTTTGGCATGAGTCTAGCGGAATGGGCGATTTGTCTACTGAGCACCTCTGCTGGCGACACTGGAGAAAGGTCCTTGTATGCGGGGTTGGCACATGTGCAGTGCCCCGGCTGTCGTGGCTTGCAACCAAACCACCTTGTCTTAGCCCTGCTGGTCCCCCGCCCTTCGGAACTCATTGCTTCATTGTGAGGATGATGGCATCGGGACTAACAAAACTAGCCTGGAAACTCCATGAATCCTGAGTGAGCAACTGGGAAAGAGAGAGAGAGAAACACAAACTGGGGAAGGGAGGGAGGGAGAAACACAAGCTGAGGAGGGAATGAGAGAGAAACACAAGCTGAGGAGGGAGAGAGAAACACAAACTGGGAGAGGGAGGGAGAGAGAAACACAAACTGGGAGAGGAAGGAGAGAGAAACACAAACTGGGAGAGGAAGGAGAGAGAAACAGAAACTGGGAGAGGAACGAGAGAGAAACACAAACTGGGAGAGGAAGGAGAGAGAAACATAAACTGGGAGAGGGAGAGAGAAACACAAACTGGGAGAGGGAGGAGAGAGAAACACAAACTGGGAGCTGAAGGAGAGAGAAACATAAACTGGGAGAGGGAGAGAGAAACACAAACTGGGAGAGGGAGGAATGAGAAACACAAACTGGGAGAGGGAGGAGAGAGAAACACAAACTGGGAGAGGAGGGAGAGAGAAACACAAACTGGGAGAGGAAGGAGAGAGAAACACAAACTGGGAGAGGGAGGAGAGACAAACACAAACTGGGAGAGGGAGGGACAGAGAAACACAAACTGGGAGAGGGAAGGAGAGAGAAACACAAACTGGGAGAGGGAGGGAGAGAGAAACACAAACTGGGAGAGGGAGGGAGAGAGAAACAGAAACTGGGAGAGGGAGGGAGAGAGAAACACAAACTGGGAGAGGAGGGAGAGAGAAACACAAACTGGGAGAGGAGGGAGAGAGAAAAACAAGCTGGGAGAGGGAGGGAGAGAGAAACACAAACTGGGAGAGGGAGGAGAGAGAAACACAAACTGGGAGAGGGAGGGAGGGAGAAACACAAACTGGGAGAGGGAGGGAGAGAGAAACACAAACTGGGAGAGGGAGGAGAGAGAATCACAAACTGGGAGAGGGAGGGAGAGAGAAACACAAACTGGGAGAGGGATGAGAGAGAAACACAAACTGGGAGAGGGAAGGAGAGAGAAACACAAACGGGGAGAGGGAGGGAGAGAGAAGCACAAACTGGGAGAAGGAGGGAGAGAGAAACACAAACTGGGAGAGGGAGAGAGATACACAAACAGGGAGAGGGAGGGAGAGAGAAACACAAACTGGGAGAGGGAGGAGAGAGAAACACAAACTGGGAGAGGGAGGGAGAGAGAAACACAAACTGGGAGAGGGAGGGAGAGAGAAACACAAACTGGGAGAGGGAAGGAGAGAGAAACACAAACTGGGAGAGGGAGGGAGAGAGAAACACAAACTGGGAGAGGGAATGAGAGAGAAACACAAACTGGGAGAGGGAGAGAGAGAAACACAAACTGGGAGAGGGAGGAGAGAGAAACACAAACTGGGAGAGGGAGGGAGAGAGAAACACAAACTGGGAGAGGGAGGGAGAGAGAAACACAAACTGGGAGAGGAAGGAGAGAGAAACACAAACTGGGAGAGGGAGAGAGAGAAACACAAACTGGGAGAGGGAGGGAGAGAGAAACACAAACTGGGAGAGGGAAGGAGAGAGAAACACAAACTGGGAGAGGGAAGGAGAGAGAAACATAAACTGGGAGAGGGAGGGAGAGAGAAACACAAACTGGGAGAGGGAGGGAGAGAGAAACACAAACTGGGAGAGGAAGGAGAGAGAAACACAAACTGGGAGAGGGAGGGAGAGAGAAACACAAACTGGGAGAGGAAGGAGAGAGAAACACAAACTGGGAGAGGGAGGGAGAGAGAAACACAAACTGGGAAAGGAAGGAGAGAGAAACACAAACTGGGGAGAGGGAGGAGAGAGAAACACAAACTGGGAGAGGATGGAGAGAGAAACACAAACTGGGAGAGGGAGGGAGAGAGAAACACAAACTAGGAGAGGGAGGAGAGAGAAACACAAACCGGGAGAGGGAGGAGAGAGAAACACAAATTGGGAGAGGGAGGAGAGAGAAACACAAACTGGGAGAGGGAGGAGAGAGAAAAACAAACTGGGAGAGGGAGGTAGAGAGAAGCACAAACTGGGAGATGAGGGAGAGAGAAACACAAACAGGGAGTGGGAGGAGAGAGAAACACAAACTGGGAGAGGGAGAGAGAGAGAATCACAAACTGGGAGAGGAGGGAGAGAGAAACACAATTTGGGAAAGGGAGAGAGAGAAACACAAACTGGGAGAGGGAGGGAGAGAGAAACACAAACTGGGAGAGGGGGGAGAGAGAAACACAAACCGGGAGAGGGAGGAGAGAGAAACACAAACTGGGAGAGGGAGGGAGAGAGAAACACAAACTGGGAGAGGGAGAGAGAGAGAAATGCAAACTGGGAGAGGGAAGGAGAGAGAAACACAAACTGGGAGAGGGAAGGAGAGAGAAACACAAACTGGGAGAGGAAGGAGAGAGAAACACAAACTGGGAGAAGAAGGAGAGAGAAACACATACTGGGAGAGGAAAGGAGAGAGAAACACAAACTCGGAGAGGGAAGGAGAGAGAAACACAAACTGGGAGAGGGAAGGAGAGAGAAACACAAACTGGGAGAGGGAAGGAGAGAGAAACACAAACTGGGAGAGGGAGGGAGAGAGAAACACAAACTGGGAGAGGGAGGGAGAGAGAAACACAAACTGGGAGAGGGAGGGAGAGAGAAACACAAACTGGGAGAGGAGGGAGAGAGAAACACAAACTGGGAGAGGAGGGAGAGAGAAAAACAAACTGGGAGAGGGAGGGAGAGAGAAAAACAAACTGGGAGAGGGAGGAGAGAGAAACACAAACTGGGAGAGGGAGGGAGAGAGAAACACAAACTGGGAGAGGGAGGGAGAGAGAAACACAAACTGGGAGAGGGAGGAGAGAGAATCACAAACTGGGAGAGGGAGGGAGAGAGAAACACAAACTGGGAGAGGGAGGAGAGAGAAACACAAACTGGGAGAGGGAAGGAGAGAGAAACACAAACGGGGAGAGGGAGGGAGAGAGAAGCACAAACTGGGAGAAGGAGGGAGAGAGAAACACAAACTGGGAGAGGGAGAGAGATACACAAACTGGGAGAGGGAGGGAGAGAGAAACACAAACTGGGAGAGGGAGGAGAGAGAAACACAAACTGGGAGAGGGAGGGAGAGAGAAACACAAACTGGGAGAGGGAGGGAGAGAGAAACACAAACTGGGAGAGGGAAGGAGAGAGAAACACAAACTGGGAGAGGGAGGGAGAGAGAAACACAAACTGGGAGAGGGAATGAGAGAGAAACACAAACTGGGAGAGGGAGAGAGAGAAACACAAACTGGGAGAGGGAGGAGAGAGAAACGCAAACTGGGAGAGGGAGGGAGAAAGAAACACAAACTGGGAGAGGGAGGGAGAGAGAAACACAAACTGGGAGAGGAAGGAGAGAGAAACACAAACTGGGAGAGGGAGAGAGAGAAACACAAACTGGGAGAGGGAGGGAGAGAGAAACACAAACTGGGAGAGGGATGGAGAGAGAAACACAAACTGGGAGAGGGAAGGAGAGAGAAACACAAACTGGGAGAGGGAGGGAGAGAGAAACACAAACTGGGAGAGGGAGGGAGAGAGAAACACAAACTGGGAGAGGAAGGAGAGAGAAACACAAACTGGGAGAGGGAGGGAGAGAGAAACACAAACTGGGAGAGGAAGGAGAGAGAAACACAAACTGGGAGAGGGAGGGAGAGAGAAACACAAACTGGGAAAGGAAGGAGAGAGAAACACAAACTGGGAGAGGGAGGAGAGAGAAACACAAACTGGGAGAGGATGGAGAGAGAAACACAAACTGGGAGAGGGAGGGAGAGAGAAACACAAACTAGGAGAGGGAGGAGAGAGAAACACAAACCGGGAGAGGGAGGAGAGAGAAACACAAATTGGGAGAGGGAGGAGAGAGAAACACAAATTGGGAGAGGGAGGAGAGAGAAACACAAACTGGGAGAGGGAGGTAGAGAGAAACACAAACTGGGAGATGAGGGATAGAGAAACACAAACAGGGAGTGGGAGGAGAGAGAAACACAAACTGGGAGAGGGAGAGAGAGAGAATCACAAACTGGGAGAGGAGGGAGAGTGAAACACAATTTGGGAGAGGGAGAGAGAGAAACACAAACTGGGAGAGGGAAGGAGAGAGAAACACAAACTGGGAGAGGGAAGGAGAGAGAAACACAAACTGGGAGAGGGAGGGAGAGAGAAACACAAACTGGGAGAGGAGGGAAAGAGAAACACAAACCGGGAGAGGGAGGAGAGAGAAACACAAACTGGGAGAGGGAGGGAGAGAGAAACACAAACTGGGAGAGGGAGAGAGAGAGAAACACAAACTGGGAGAGGGAGGAGAGAGAAACACAAACTGGGAGAGGGAGGAGAGAGAAACACAAACTGGGAGAGGGAGAGAGAAACACAAAGTGGGAGAGGGAAGGAGAGAGAAACACAAACTGGGAGAGGGAGGAGAGAGAAACATAAACTGGGAGAGGGAAGGAGAGAGAAACACAAACTGGGAGAGGGAGGGAGAGAGGAACACAAACTGGGACAGAGAGGGAGAGAGAAACACAATCTTGGAGAGGGAGGGAGAGAGAAGCACAAACTGGGAGAGGGAGGGAGAGAGAAGCAAAAACTGGGAGAGGGAGGAGAGAGAAACACAAACTGGCAGAGGGAAGGAGAGAGAAACACAAACTGGGAGAGGGAGGGAGAGAGAAACACAAACTGGGAGAGGGAAGGAGAGAGAAACACAAACTGGGAAAGGGAGGGAGAGAGAAACACAAACTGGGAGAGGGAAGGAGAGAGAAACACAAATGGGGAGAGGGAGGGAGAGAGAAACACAAACTGGGAGAGGGAAGGGGAGAGAAACACAAACTGCGAGAGGGAGGGAGAGAGAAACACAAACTGGGAGACGGAGGGAGAGAGAATCACAAACTGGGAGAGGGAAGGAGAGAGAAACACAAACTGGGAGAGGGAGGGAGAGAGAAACACAAACTGGGAGAGGGAGGGAGAGGGATACACAAACTGGGAGAGGGAGGGAGAGAGAAACACAAACTGGGAGAGGGAGGGAGAGAGAAACACAAACTGGGAGAGGAGGGACAGAGAAACACAAACCAGGAGAGGGAGGAGAGAGAAACACAAATTGGGAGAGGGAGGAGAGAGAATCACAAACTGGGAGAGGGAGGAGAGAGAAACACAAACTGGGAGAGGGAGGTAGAGAGAAACACAAACTGGGAGATGAGGGAGAGAGAAACACAAACTGGGAGAGGGAGAGAGAGAGAATCACAAACTGGGAGAGGAGGGAGAGAGAAACACAAATTGGGAGAGGGAGAGAGAGAAACACAAACTGGGAGAGGGAAGGAGAGAGAAACACAAACTGGGAGAGGGAAGGAGAGAGAAACACAAACTGGGAGAGGGCAGGAGAGAGAAACACAAACTGGGAGAGGAGGGAGAGAGAAACACAAACCGGGAGAGGGAGGAGAGAGAAACACAAACTGGGAGATGGAGGGAGAGTGAAAAACAAACTGGGAGAGGGAGAGAGAGAGAAACACAAACTGGGAGAGGGAGGAGAGAGAAACACAAACTGGGTGAGGAAGGAGAGACAAACACAAACTGGGAGAGGGAGAGTGAAACACAAACTGGGAGAGGGAAGGAGAGAGAAACACAAGCTGGGAGAGGGAGGAGAGAGAAACACAAACTGGGAGAGGGAAGGAGAGAGAAACACAAACTGGGAGAGGGAGGGAGAGAGAAACACAAACTGGGACAGAGAGCGAGAGAGAAACACAAACTTGGAGAGGGAGGGAGAGAGAAACACAAACTGGGAGAGGGAGGGAGAGAGAAGCACAAACAGGAGAGGGAGGCGAGAGAAACACAAACTGGGAGAGGGAGGGAGAGAGAAACACAAACTGGGAGAGAGAGGGGGAGAGAAACACAAACTGGGAGAGGGAAGGAGAGAGAAACACAAACTGGGAAAGGGAGGGAGAAAGAAACACAAACTGGGAGAGTGAAGGAGAGTGAAACACAAACGGGGAGAGGGAGGGAGAGAGAAACACAAACTGGGAGAGGGAAGGAGAGAGAAACACAAACTGCGAGAGGGAGGGAGAGAGAAACACAAACTGGGAGAGGGAGGAAGAGAAAATCACAAACTGGGAGAGGGAAGGAGAGAGAAACACAAACTAGGAGAGGGAGGGAGAGAGAAACACAAACTGGGAGAGGGAGGGAGAGAGATACACAAACTGGGAGAGGGAGGGAGAGAGAAACACAAACTGGGAGAGGGAGGGAGAGAGAAACACAAACTGGGAGAGGGAGGGAGAGAGAAACACAAACTGGGAGGGGGGAGAGAGAAACACAAACTGGGAGAGGAGGGAGAGAGAAACACAAACTGGGAGAGGGAGAGAGAGAGAAACACAAACTGGGAGAGGGAGGGAGAGAGAAACACAAACTGGGAGAGGGAGGGAGAGAGAAACACAATCTTGGAGAGGGAAGGAGAGAGAGAAACACAAACTGGGAGAGGGAAGGAGAGAGAAACACAAACTGGGAGAGGGAAGGAGAGAGAAACACAAACTGGGAGAGGGAGGAGACAGAAACACAAACTGGGAGAGGGAAGGAGAGAGAAACACAAACTGGGAGAGGGAAGGAGAGAGAAACACAAACTGGGAGAGGGAGGGAGAGAGAAACACAAACTGGGAGAGGAAGGAGAGAGAAACACAAACTCGGAGAGGGAAGGAGAGAGAAACACAAACTGGGGGAGGGAAGGAGAGAGAAACACAAACTGGGAGAGGGAAGGAGAGAGAAACAGAAACTGGGAGAGGGGAGGAGAGAGAAACACAAACTGGGAGAGGGAAGGAGAGAGAAACACAAACTGGGAGAGGAAGGAGAAAGAAACACAAACTGGGAGAGGGAGGGAGAGAGAAACACAAACTGGGGGAGGCAGGGAGAGAGAAACACAAACTGGGAGAGAGAGGGAGAGAGAAACACAATCTGGGAGAGGGAGGGAGAGAGAAACACTAACTGGGAGAGGGAGGAGAGAGAAAGACAAACTGGGAGAGGAAGGTGAGAGAAACACAAACTGGGAGAGGGAGAGAGAAACGCAAACTGGGAGAGGGAGGAGAGAGAAACACAAACTGGGAGAGGGAGAGAGAAACACAAACTGGGAGAGGGAGGAGAGAGAAACACAAACTGGGAGAGGGAAGGAGAGAGAAACACAAACTGGGAGCGGGAGTGAGAGAGAAGCACAAACTGGGAGAGGGAAGGAGAGAGAAACACAAACTGGGAGAGGTAAGGAGAGAGAAACACAAACTGGGAGAGGGAGAGAGAGACACACAAACTGGGAGAGGAGGGAGAGAGAAACACAAACTGGGAGAGGGAAGGAGAGAGAAACACAAACTGGGAGAAGAAGGAGAGAGAAACACAAACTGGGAGAGGGAGGAGAGAGAAACACAAACTGGGAGAGGGAGGAGAGAGAAACACAAAGTGGGAGAGGGAGGGAGAGAAACACAAACTGGGAGAGGGAGAGAGAGAGAAACACAAACTGGGAGAGGGAGAGAGATTCAAAAACTGGGAGAGCGAGAGAGAAACACAAACTGGGAGAGGGAGGGAGAGAAACACAAACTGGGAGAGGGAGGAGAGAGAAACACAAACTGGGAGAGGGAGAGAGAAACATAAACTGGGAGAGTGAGGGAGAGAAACACAAACTGGGAGAGGGAGGATAGAGAAACACAAACTGGGAGAGGGAGGGCGAGAAACACAAACTGGGAGAGGGAGGAGAGAGAAACACAAACTGGGACAGGGAGGGAGAGAGAAACACAAACTGGGAGAGGAAGGAGAGAGAAACACAAACTGGGAGAGGGAGGGAGAGAGAAACAGAAACTGGGAGAGGGAGGGAGAGAGAAACACAAACTGGGAGGGGGAAGGAGAGAGAAACACAAACTGGGAGAGGGATGGATAGAGAAACACAAACTGGGAGAGGGAGGGAGAGAGAAACACAAACTGGGAGAGGGAGAGAGAGAGAAACACAAACTGGGAGAGGGAAGGAGAGAGAAACACAAACTGCGAGAGAGAGGGAGAGAGAAGCACAAACTGGTGGAGGAAGGAGAGAGAAATAGAAACTGGGAGAAGAAGGAGAGAGAAACACAAACTGGGAGAGGGAAGGAGAGAGAAACACAAACTGGGAGAGGGAAGGAGAGAGAAACACAAACTGGGAGAGGGAAGGAGAGAGAAACACAAACTGGGAGAGGAAGGAGAAAGAAACACAAACTGGGAGAGGGAGGGAGAGAGAAACACAAACTGGGAGAGGCAGCGAGAGAGAAACACAAACTGGGAGAGGGAGAGAGAGAGAATCACAAACTGGGAGAGAGAGGGAGAGAGAAACACAATCTGGGAGAGGGAGGGAGAGAGAAACACTAACTGGGAGAGGGAGGAGAGAGAAAGACAAACTGGGAGAGGGAGGAGAGAGAAACACAAACTGGGAGAGGGAGAGAGAAACACAAACTGGGAGAGGGAGGAGAGAGAAACACAAACTGGGACAGGGAAGGAGAGGGAAACACAAACTGGGAGAGGGAGGGAGAGAGAAGCACAAACTGGGAGAGGGAAGGAGAGAGAAACACTAACTGGGAGAGGAAGAGAGAAACACAAACTGGGAGAGGGAAGGAGAGGGAAACACAAACTGGGAGAGGGAGGGAGAGAGAAGCACAAACTGGGAGAGGGAAGGAGAGAGAAACACAAACTGGGAGAGGGAAGGAGACGGAAACACAAACTGGGAGAGGAAGGAGAGAGAAACACAAACTGGGAGGAGAAGGAGAGAGAAACACAAACTGGGAGAGGGAAGGAGAGAGAAACACAAACTCGGCGAGGGAAGGAGAGAGAAACACAAACTGGGAGAGGGAAGGAGAGAAAAACACAAACTGGGAGAGGGAAGGATAGAGAAACACAAACTGGGAGAGGGAGGGAGTGAGAAACACAAACTGGGAGAGGGAGGGAGAGAGAAATACAAACTGGGAGAGGGAGAGAGAGAGAAACACAAACTGGGAGAGGGAAGGAGAGAGAAACACAAACTGGGAGAGGGAGGGAGAGAGAAACACAAACTGGGAGTGGGAAGGAGAGAGAAACACAAACTGGGAGAGGGAGGGACAGAGAAACAAAAACTGGGAGAGGGAGGGAGAGAGAAACACAAACTGGGAGAGGGACGGAGAGAGAAACAGAAACTGGGAGAGGGAACAGAGAGAAACAGATACTGGGAGAGGGAAGGAGAGAGAAACACAAACTGGGAGAGGGAGAGAGAGACACACAGACTGGGAGAGGAGGGAGAGAGAAACACAAACTGGGAGAGGGAAGGAGAGAGAAACACAAACTGGGAGAAGAAGGAGAGAGAAACACAAACTGGGAGAGGGAGGAGAGAGAAACACAAACTGGGAGAGGGAGGAGAGAGAAACACAAAGTGGGAGAGGGAGGGAGAGAAACACAAACTGGGAGAGGGAGAGAGAGAGAAACACAAACTGGGAGAGGGAGAGAGATTCAAAAACTGGGAGAGCGAGAGAGAAACACAAACTGGGAGAGGGAGGGAGAGAAACACAAACTGGGAGAGGGAGGAGAGAGAAACACAAACTGGGAGAGGGAGAGAGAAACATAAACTGGGAGAGGGAGGGAGAGAAACACAAACTGGGAGAGGGAGGATAGAGAAACACAAACTGGGAGAGGGAGGGCGAGAAACACAAACTGGGAGAGGGAGGAGAGAGAAACACAAACTGGGAGAGGGAGGGAGAGAGAAACAAACTGGGAGAGGAAGGAGAGAGAAACACAAACTCGGAGAGGGAAGGAGAGAGAAACACAAACTGGGAGAAGGTGGGAGAGAGAAACACAAACTGGGAGAGGAAGGAGAGAGAAACACAAACTGGGAGAGGGAGGGAGAGAGAAACAGAAACTGGGAGAGGGAGGGAGAGAGAAACACAAACTGGGAGAGGGAAGGAGAGAGAAACACAAACTGGGAGGGGGAAGGAGAGAGAAACACAAACTGGGAGAGGGAGGGATAGAGAAACACAAACTGGGAGAGGGAGGGAGAGAGAAACACAAACTGGGAGAGGGAGAGAGAGAGAAACACAAACTGGGAGAGGGAAGGAGAGAGAAACACAAACTGCGAGAGAGAGGGAGAGAGAAGCACAAACTGGTGGAGGAAGGAGAGAGAAATAGAAACTGGGAGAAGAAGGAGAGAGAAACACAAACTGGGAGAGGGAGGGAGAGAGAAACACAAACTGGGAGAGGCAGGGAGAGAGAAACACAAACTGGGAGAGGGAGAGAGAGAGAATCACAAACTGGGAGAGAGAGGGAGAGAGAAACACAATCTGGGAGAGGGAGGAGAGAGAAAGACAAACTGGGAGAGGGAGGAGAGAGAAACACAAACTGGGAGAGGGAGAGAGAAACACAAACTGGGAGAGGGAGGAGAGAGAAACACAAACTGGGAGAGGAAGAGAGAAACACAAACTGGGAGAGGGAAGGAGAGAGAAACAAAAACTGGGAGAGGGAAGGAGAGGGAAACACAAACTGGGAGAGGGAGGGAGAGAGAAGCACAAACTGGGAGAGGGAAGGAGAGAGAAACACAAACTGGGAGAGGGAAGGAGACGGAAACACAAACTGGGAGAGGAAGGAGAGAGAAACACAAACTGGGAGGAGAAGGAGAGAGAAACACAAACTGGGAGAGGGAAGGAGAGAGAAACACAAACTCGGCGAGGGAAGGAGAGAGAAACACAAACTGGGAGAGGGAAGGAGAGAAAAACACAAACTGGGAGAGGGAAGGAGAGAGAAACACAAACTGGGAGAGGGAGGGAGTGAGAAACACAAACTGGGAGAGGGAGGGAGAGAGAAATACAAACTGGGAGAGGGAGAGAGAGAGAAACACAAACTGGGAGAGGGAAGGAGAGAGAAACACAAAGTGGGAGAGGGAGGGAGAGAGAAACACAAACTGGGATTGGGAAGGAGAGAGAAACACAAACTGGGAGAGGGAGGGAGAGAGAAACACAAACTGGTAGAGGGAAGGAGAGAGAAACACAAACTGGGAGATGGAAGGAGAGAGAAACACAAGCTGGGAGAGGGAGGGAGAGAGAAACACAAACTGGGAGAGGGAGGGAGTGAGAAACACAAACTGGGAGAGGGAGAGAGAGAAACACAAACTGGGAGAGAGAGGGAGAGAGAAACAGAATCTGGGAGAGGGAGTTAGAGAGAAACACTAACTGGGAGAGGGAGGAGAGAGAAAGACAAACTGGGAGAGGGAGGAGAGAGAAACACAAACTGGGAGAGGGAGAGAGAAACACAAACTGGGAGAGGGAGGAGAGAGAAACACAAACTGGGAGAGGGAAGGAGAGAGAAACACAAACTGGGAGAGGGAGGGAGAAAGAAGCACAAACTGGGAGAGGGAAGGAGAGAGAAACACAAACTGGGAGAGGGAAGGAGAGAGAAACACAAACTGGGAGAGGAAGGAGAGAGAAACACAAACTGGGAGAAGATGGAGAGAGAAACACAAACTGGTAGAGGGAAGGAGAGAGAAACACAAACTTGGAGAGGGAAGGAGAGAGAAACACAGACTGGGAGAGGGAAGGAGAGAGAAACACAAACTGGGAGAGGGAGGGAGAGAGAAACACAAACTGGGAAAGGGAGGGAGAGAGAAACACAAACTGGGAGAGGGAGAGAGAGAGAAACACAAACTGGGAGAGGGAAGGAGAGAGAAACACAAACTGGGAGAGAGAGGGAGAGAGAGAGAAACACAAACTGGGAGAGGGAAGGAGAGAGAAACACAAACTGGGAGAGGGAGGGAGAGAGAAACACAAACTGGGAGAGGGAAGGAGAGAGAAACACAAACTGGGAGAGGGAAGGAGAGAGAAACACAAACTTGGAGAGGGGGGAGAGAGAAACACAAACTGGGAGAGGGAAGGAGAGAGAAACACAAACTGGGAGAGGGAAGGAGAGAGAAACACAAATTGGGAAAGGGAGGGAGAGAGAAACCCAAACTGGGAGAGGGAGGGAGAGAGAAACACAAACTGGGAGAGGGAGAGAGAGAGAAACACAAACTGGGAGAGAGAGGGAGAGAGAAACACAAACTGGGAGAGGGAGAGAGAAACACAAACTGGGAGAGGAGAGAGAGAGAAACACAAACTGGGAGAGAGAGGGAGAGAGGAACACAACCTGGGAGAGGGAGGGAGAGAGAAACACTAACTGGGAGAGGGAGGAGAGAGAAAGACAAACTGGGAGAGGGAGGAGAGAGAAACACAAACTGGGAGAGGGAGAGAGAAACACAAACTGGGAGAGGGAGGAGAGAGAAACACAAACTGGGAGAGGGAGAGAGAAACACAAACTGGGAGAGGGAGGAGAGAGAAACACAAACTGGGAGAGGGAAGGTGAGACAAACACAAACTGGGAGAGGGAGGGAGAAAGAAGCACAAACTGGGAGAGGGAAGGAGAGAGAAACACAAACTGGGAGAAGAAGGAGAGAGAAACACAAACTGGGAGAGGGAAGGAGAGAGAAACACAAACTCGGAGAGGGAAGGAGAGAGAAACACGAACTGGGAGAGGAAAGGAGAGAGAAACACAAACTGGGAGAGCGAGGGAGAGAGAAACACAAACTGGGAGAGGGAGGGAGAGAGAAACACAAACTGGGAGAGGGAGAGAGAGAGAAACACAAACTGGGAGAGGGAAGGAGAGAGAAACACAAACTGGGAGAGAGAGGGAGAGAGAGAGAAACACAAACTGGGAGAGGGAAGGAGAGAGAAACTCAAACGGGGAGAGGGAGGGAGAGAGAAACACAAACTGGGAGAGGGAAGGAGAGAGAAACACAAGCTGGGAGAGAGAAGGAGAGAGAAACACAAACTTGGAGAGGGAGGGAGAGAGAAACACAAACTGGGAGAGGGAAGGAGAGAGAAACACAAACTGGGAGAGGGAAGGAGAGAGAAATACAAACTGGGAGAGGGAGGGAGAGAGAAACACAAACTGGGAGAGGGGGGGAGAGAGAAACACAAACTGGGAGTGGGAGAGAGAGAGAAACACAAACTGGCAGAGAGACGGAGAGAGAAACACAATCTGGGAGAGGGAGGGAGAGAGAAACACTAACTGGGAGAGGGAGGAGAGAGAAAGACAAACTGGGTGAGGGAGGAGAGAGAAACACAAACTGGGAGAGGGAGAGAGAAACAGAAACTGGGAGAGGGAGGGAGAGAGAAACACAAACTGGGAGAGGGAGAGAGAAAAACAAACTGGGGGAGGAAGGAGAGAGAAACACAAACTGGGAGAGGGAGGGAGAGAGAAACACAAACTGGGAGAGGGAGAGAAAGAGAAACACAAACTGGGAGAGGGAAGGAGAGAGAAACACAAACTGGGAGAGAGAGGGAGAGAGAAGCACAAACTGGGGGAGGAAGGAGAGAGAAACACAAACTGGGAGAGGGAGGGAGAGAGAAACACATACTGGGAGAGGGAGAAGAGAGAAACACAAACTGGGAGAGGGAAGGAGAGAGAAACACAAACTGGGAGAGGGAGGGAGAGAGAAACACAAACTGGGAGAGGGAGGGAGAGAGAAACACAAACTGGGAGAGGGAGAGAGAGAAAAACACAAACTGGGAGAGGGAAGGAGAGAGAAACACAAACTGGGAGAGAGCGGGAGAGAGAGAGAAACACAAACTGGGAGAGGGAAGGAGAGAGAAACACAAACTGGGAGAGGGAGGGAGAGAGAAACACAAACTGGGAGAGGGAAGGAGAGAGAAACACAAACTGGGAGAGGGAAGGAGAGAGAAACACAAACTTGGAGAGGGAGGGAGACAGAAACACAAACTGGGAGAGGGAGGGAGAGAGAAACACAAACTGGGAGAGGGAGAGAGAGAGAAACACAAACTGGGAGAGAGAGGGAGAGAGAAACACAAACTGGGAGAGGGAGAGAGAAACACAAACTGGGAGAGGGAGAGAGAGAGAAACACAAACTGGGAGAGAGAGGGAGAGAGAAACACGATCTGGGAGAGCGAGGGAGAGAGAAACACTAACTGGGAGAGGGAGGAGAGAGAAAGACAAACTGGAGAGGGAGGAGAGAGAAACACAAACTGGGAGAGGGAGAGAGAAACACAAACTGGGAGAGGGAGGAGAGAGAAACACAAACTGGGAGAGGGAGAGAGAAACACAAACTGGGAGAGGGAGGAGAGAGAAACACAAACTGGGAGAGGGTAGGAGAGAGAAACACAAACTGGGAGAGGGAGGGAGAAAGAAGCACAAACTGGGAGAGGGAAGGAGAGAGAAACACAAACTGGGAGAAGAAGGAGAGAGAAACACAAACTGGGAGAGGGAAGGAGAGAGAAACACAAACTCGGAGAGGGAAGGAGAGAGAAACACAAACTGGGAGAGGGAAGGAGAGAGAAACACAAACTGGGAGAGGGAGGAGAGAGAGAAACACAAACTGGGAGAGGGAGGGAGAGAGAAACACAAACTGGGAGAGGGAGGAGAGAGAGAGAACACAAACTGGGAGAGGGAAGGAGAGAGAAACACAAACTGGGAGAGAGGGAGAGAGAGAGAAACACAAACTGGAGAGGGAAGGAGAGAGAGAAACTCAAACGGGGAGAGGGAGGGAGAGAGAAACACAAACTGGGAGAGGGAAGGAGAGAGAAACACAAACTGGGAGAGGGAAGGAGAGAGAAACACAAACTGGAGAGGGAGGGAGAGAGAAACACAAACTGGGAGAGGGAAGGAGAGAGAAAAACACAAACTGGAGAGAGGGAAGGAGTGAGAAATACAAAACTGGGAGAGGGAGGGAGAGAGAAACACAAACTGGGAGAGGGAGGGAGAGAGAAACACAAACTGGGAGAGGGAGAGAGAGAGAAACACAAACTGGGAGAGAGAGGGAGAGAGAAACACAATCTGGGAGAGGGAGGGAGAGAGAAACACTAACTGGGAGAGGGAGGAGAGAGAAAGACAAACTGGGCGAGGGAGGAGAGAGAAACACAAACTGGGAGAGGGAAGGAGAGAGAAACACAAACTCGGAGAGGGAAGGAGAGAGAAACACAAACTGGGAGAGGGAAGGAGAGAGAAACACAAACTGGGAGAGGGAGGGAGAGAGAAACACAAACTGGGAGAGGGAGGGAGAGAGAAACACAAACTGGGAGAGGGAGAGAGAGAGAAACACAAACTGGGAGAGGGAAGGAGAGAGAAACACAAACTGGGAGAGAGAGGGAGAGAGAGAGAAACACAAACTGGGAGAGGGAAGGAGAGAGAAACTCAAACGGGGAGAGGGAGGGAGAGAGAAACACAAACTGGGAGAGGGAAGGAGAGAGAAACACAAACTGGGAGAGGGAAGGAGAGAGAAACACAAACTTGGAGAGGGAGGGAGAGAGAAACACAAACTGGGAGAGGGAAGGAGAGAGAAAAACAAACTGGGAGAGGGAAGGAGAGAGAAATACAAACTGGGAGAGGGAGGGAGAGAGAAACACAAACTGGGAGAGGGAGGGAGAGAGAAACACAAACTGGGAGAGGGAGAGAGAGAGAAACACAAACTGGGAGAGAGAGGGAGAGAGAAACACAATCTGGGAGAGGGAGGGAGAGAGAAACACTAACTGGGAGAGGGAGGAGAGAGAAAGACAAACTGGGCGAGGGAGGAGAGAGAAACACAAACTGGGAGAGGGAGAGAGAAACACAAACTGGGAGAGGGAGGGAGAGAGAAACACAAACTGGGAGAGGGAGAGAGAAACACAAACTGGGGGAGGAAGGAGAGAGAAACACAAACTGGGAGAGGGAGGGAGAGAGAAACACAAACTGGGAGAGGGAGGCAGAGATAAACACAAACTGGGAGAGAAATGAGAGAGAAACACAAACTGGGATAGGAAGGAGAGAGAAACACAAACTGGGAGAGGCAGGGAGAGAGAAACACAAACTGGGAGAGGGAGAGTGAGAGAAACACAAACTGGGAGAGAGAGGGAGAGAGAAACACAATCTGGGAGAGGGAGGGAGAGAGAAACACAAACTGGGAGGGGGCGGAGAGAGAAAGACAAACTGGGAGAGGGAGGAGAGAGAAACACAAACTGGGAGAGAGAGAAACACAAACTGGGAGAGGGAGGAGAGAGAAACACAAATTGGGAGAGGGAGAGAGAAACAAAAACTGGGAGAGGGAGGAGAGAGAAACACAAACTGGGAGAGGGAAGGAGAGAGAAACACAAACTGGGAGAGGGAGGGAGAGTGAAGCACAAACTGTGAGAGGGAAGGAGAGAGAAACACAAACTGGGAGAGGGAAGCAGAGAGAATCACAAACTGGGAGAGGAAGGAGAGAGAAACACAAACTGGGAGAAGAAGGAGAGAGAAACACAAACTGGGAGAGGGAAGGAGAGAGAAACACAAACTCGGAGAGGGAAGGAGAGAGAAGCACAAGCTGGGAGAGGGAAGGAGAGAGAAACACAAACTGGGAGAGGGAAGGAGAGAGAAACACAAACTGGGAGAGGGAGGGAGAGAGAAACACAAACTGGGAGAGGGAGGGAGAGAGAAACACAAACTGGGAGAGGGAGAGAGAGAGAAACACAAACTGGGAGAGGGAAGGAGAGAGAAACACAAACAGGGAGAGAGAGGGAGAGAGAAGCACAAACTGGGGGAGGAAGGAGAGAGAAACACAAACTGAGAGAGAGAGGGAGAGAGAAACACAAACTGGGAGAGGAAGGAGAGAGAAACACAAACTGGGAGAGGGAGGGAGAGAGAAACACAAACTGGGAGAGGGAGGGAGAGATAAACACAAACTGGGAGAAGAAGGAGAGAGATACACAAACTGGGAGAGGGAAGAACAGAGAAACACAAACTGGGAGAGGGAGGAGAGAGAAACACAAACTGGGAGAGGAAGGAGAGAGAAACACAAACTGGGAGAGGGAGGAGAGAGAAACACAAACTGGGAGAGGGAGGGAGAGAGAAACACAAACTGGGAGAGGGAAGGAGAGAGAAGCACAATCTGGGAGAGGGAGGGAGAGAGAAACACAAACTGGAAGAGGGAGAGAGAGAGAAACACAAACTGGGAGAGGAAGGAAAGAGAAACACAAACTGGGAGAGGGAGAGATAGAGAAACACAAACTGGGAGAGGAAGGGAGAGAGAAACACAAAGTGGGAGAGGGAGGGAGAGAGAAACACAAACTGGGAGAGGGAGAGAGAGAGAAACACACACAGCGAGAGGGAGAGAGAGAGAAACACAAACTGGGAGAGTGAGGGAGAGAGAAACAAAAACTGGGAGAGGGAGGAGAGAGAAACACAAACTGGGAGAGGGAGGAGAGAGAAACATAAACTGGGAGAGGGAGGGAGAGAGAAACACAAACTGGGAGAGGGAGGAGAGAGAAACACAAAGTGGGAGAGGGAAGGAGAGAGAAACACAAACTGGGAGAGGGAAGGAGAGAGAAACACAAACTGGGAGAGGGATGGACACAGAAACACAAACTGGAAGAGGGAGGTAGAGAGAAACACAAACTGGGAGAGGAAGGAGAGAGAAACACAAACTGGGAGAGGGAGAGATAGAGAAACACAAACTGGGAGAGGGAGGGAGAGAGAAACACAAAGTGGGAGAGGGAGGGAGAGCGAAACACAAACTGGGAGAGGGAGCGAGAGAGAAACACACACAGGGAGAGGGAGAGAGAGAGAAACACAAACTGGGAGAGGGAGGGAGAGAGAAACAAAAAATGGGAGAGGGAGGAGAGAGAAACACAAACTGGGAGAGGGAGGAGAGAGAAACACAAACTGGGAGAGGGAGGAGAGAGAAACACAAACTGGGAGAGGGAGGGAGAGAGAAACAGAAACTGGGAGAGGGAAGGAGAGAGAAACACAAACTGGGAGAGAGAAGGAGAGAGAAACACAAACTGCGAGAGGGAGGGAGGGAGAAACACAAACTGGGAGAGGGAGAGAGAGAGAAACACAAACTGGGAGAGGAAGGAGAGAGAAACACAAACTGGGAGAGGCAGGGAGAGAGAAACACAAACTGGGAGAGGGAGAGTGAGAGAAACACAAACTGGGAGAGAGAGGGAGAGAGATACACAATCTGGGAGAGGGACGGAGAGAGAAACACAAACTGGGAGGGGGAGGAGAGAGAAAGACAAACTGGGAGAGGGAGGAGAGAGAAACACAAACTGGGAGAGGGAGAGAGAAACACAAACTGGGAGAGGGAGGAGAGAGAAACACAAATTGGGAGAGGGAGAGAGAAACAAAAACTGGGAGAGGTAGGAGAGAGAAACACAAACTGGGAGAGGGAAGGAGAGAGAAACACAAACTGGGAGAGGGAGGGAGAGAGAAGCACAAACTGGGAGAGGGAAGGAGAGAGAAACACAAACTGGGAGAGGGAAGGAGAGGGAACCACAAACTGGGAGAGGAAGGAGAGAGAAACACAAACTGGGAGAAGAAGGAGAGAGAAAGACAAACTGGGAGAGGGAAGGAGAGAGAAACACAAACTCGGAGAGGGAAGGAGAGAGAAACACAAGCTGGGAGAGGGAAGGAGAGAGAAACACAAACTGGGAGAGGGAAGGAGAGAGAAACACAAACTGGGAGAGGGAGGGAGAGAGAAACACAAACTGGGAGAGGGAGGGAGAGAGAAACACAAACTGGGAGAGGGAGAGAGGGAGAAACACAAACTGGGGGAGGGAAGGAGAGAGAAACACAAACAGGGAGAGAGAGGGAGAGAGAAGCACAAACAGGGGGAGGAAGGAGAGAGAAACACAAACTGAGAGAGAGAGGGAGAGAGAAACACAAACTGGGAGAGGAAGGAGAGAGAAACACAAACTAGGAGAGGGAGGGAGAGAGAAACACAAACTGGGAGAGGGAGGGAGAGAGAAACACAAACTGGGAGAAGAAGGTGAGAAATACACAAACTGGGAGAGGGAAGGACAGAGAAACACAAACTGGGAGAGGGAGGAGAGAGAAACACAAACTGGGAGAGGAACGAGAGAGAAACACAAACTGGGAGAGGGAGGAGAGAGAAACACAAACTGGGAGAGGGAGGGAGAGAAACACAAACTGGGAGCGGGAGGAGAGAGAAAGACAAACTGGGAGAGGGAGAGAAACACAAGCGGAGAGGAAGGGAGAGGAACACAAACTGGGAGAGGGAGGAGAGAGAAACACAAACTGGGAGAGGGAGGGAGAGAAACACAAACTGGGAGAGGGAGGAGAGAGAAATACAAACTGGGAGAGGGAGGGAGAGAGAAACAGAAACTGGGAGAGGAAGGAGAGAGAAACGCAAACTGGGAGAGGGAAGGAGAGAGAAAGACAAACTGGAAGAAGGCGGGAGAGAGAAACACAAACTGGGAGAGGAAGGAGAGAGAAACACAAACTGGGAGAGGGAGGGAGAGAGAAACACAAACTGGGAGAGGGAGGGAGAGAGAAACACAAACTGGGAGAGGGAAAGAGAGAGAAACACAAACTGGGAGAGGGAAGGAGAGAGAAACACAAACTGGGAGAGGCAGGGAGAGAGAAACACAAACTGGGAGAGGGAGAGTGAGAGAAACACAAACTGGGAGAGAGAGGGAGAGAGAAACACAATCTGGGAGAGGGAGGGAGAGAGAAACACAAACTGGGAGGGGGCGGAGAGAGAAAGACAAACTGGGAGAGGGAGGAGAGAGAAACACAAACTGGGAGAGGGAGAGAGAAACACAAACTGGAGAGGGAGGAGAGAGAAACACAAATTGGGAGAGGGAGAGAGAAACAAAAACTGGGAGAGGGAGGAGAGAGAAGCACAAACTGGGAGAGGGAAGGAGAGAGAAACACAAACTGGGAGAGGGAGGGAGAGAGAAGCACAAACTGGGAAAGGGAAGGAGAGAGAAACACAAACTGGGAGAGGGAAGGAGAGAGAATCACAAACTGGTAGAGGAAGGAGAGAGAAACACAAACTGGGAGAAGAAGGAGAGAGAAACACAAACTGGGAGAGGGAAGGAGAGAGAAACACAAACTCGGAGAGGAAAGGAGAGAGAAACACAAGCTGGGAGAGGGAAGGAGAGAGAAACACAAACTGGGAGAGGGAAGGAGAGAGAAACACAAACTGGGAGAGGGAGGGAGAGAGAAACACAAACTGGGAGAGGGAGGGACAGAGAAACACAAACTGGGAGAGGGAGAGAGAGAGAAACAAAAACTGGGAGAGGGAAGGAGAGAGAAACACAAACAGGGAGAGAGAGGGAGAGAGAAGCACAAACTGGGGGAGGAAGGAGAGAGAAACACAAACTGAGAGAGTGAGGGAGAGAGAAACACAAACTGGGAGAGGAAGGAGAGAGAAACACAAACTGGGAGTGGGAGGGAGAGAGAAACACAAACTGGGAGAGGGAGGGAGAGAGAAACACAAACTGGGACAAGAAGGAGAGAGATACACAAACTGGGAGAGGGTAGGACAGAGAAACACAAACTGGGAGAGGGAGGAGAGAGAAACACAAACTGGGAGAGGAAGGAGAGAGAAACACAAACTGGGAGAGAGAAGGAGAGAGAAACACAAACTGGGAGAGGGAGGGAGGGAGAAACACAAACTGGGAGAGGGAGAGAGAGAGAAACACAAACTGGGAGAGAGGAAGGAGAGAAACACAAACTGGGAGAGGGTGAGATAGAGAAACACAAACTGGGAGAGGGAGGGAGAGAGAAACACAAAGTGGGAGAGGGAGGGAGAGATAAACACAAACTGGGAGAGGGAGGGAGAGAGAAACACACACAGGGAGAGGGAGAGAGAGAGAAACACAAACTGGGAGAGGGAGGGAGAGAGAAACAAAAACTGGGAGAGGGAGGAGAGAGAACCACAAACTGGGAGAGGGAGGAGAGAGAAACACAAACTGGGAGAGGGAGGGAGAGAGAAACACAAACAGGGAGAGGGAGGAGAGAGAAACACAAAGTGGGAGATGGAGGGAGAGAAACACAAACTGGGAGAGGGAGAGAGAGAGAAACACAAACTGGGAGAGGGAGAGAGAAACACAAACTGGGAGAGGGAGAGAGAAACACAAACTGGGAGAGGAAGGAGAGAGAAACACAAACTGGGAGAGGGAAGGAGAGAGATAGACAAACTGGGAAAAGGCGGGAGAGAGAAACACAAACTGGGAGAGGAAGGAGTGAGAAACACAAACTGGGAGAGGGAAGGAGAGAGATAGACAAACTGGGAGAAGGCGGGAGAGAGAAACACAAACTGGGAGAGGAAGGAGAGAGAAACACAAACTGGGAGAGGGAGGGAGAGAGAAACACAAACTGGGAGAGGGAGGGAGAGAGAAACACAAACTGGGAGAGGGAAAGAGAGAGAAACACAAACTGGGAGAGGGAAGGAGAGAGAAATACAAACTGGGAGAGGCAGGGAGAGAGAAACACAAACTGGGAGAGGGAGAGTGAGAGAAACACAAACTGGGAGAGAGAGGGAGAGAGAAACACAATCTGGGAGAGGGAGGGAGAGAGAAACACAAACTGGGAGGGGGCGGAGAGAGAAAGACAAACTGGGAGAGGGAGGAGAGAGAAACACAAACTGGGAGAGGGAGAGAGAAACACAAACTGGGAGAGGGAGGAGAGAGAAACACAAATTGGGAGAGGGAGAGAGAAACAAAAACTGGGAGAGGGAGGAGAGAGAAGCACAAACTGGGAGAGGGAAGGAGAGAGAAACACAAACTGGGAGAGGGAGGGAGAGAGAAGCACAAACTGGGAAAGGGAAGGAGAGAGAAACACAAACTGGGAGAGGGAAGGAGAGAGAATCACAAACTGGTAGAGGAAGGAGAGAGAAACACAAACTGGGAGAAGAAGGAGAGAGAAACACAAACTGGGAGAGGGAAGGAGAGAGAAACACAAACTCGGAGAGGAAAGGAGAGAGAAACACAAGCTGGGAGAGGGAAGGAGAGAGAAACACAAACTGGGAGAGGGAAGGAGAGAGAAACACAAACTGGGAGAGGGAGGGAGAGAGAAACACAAACTGGGAGAGGGAGGGAGAGAGAAACACAAACTGGGAGAGGGAGAGAGAGAGAAACAAAAACTGGGAGAGGGAAGGAGAGAGAAACACAAACAGGTAGAGAGAGGGAGAGAGAAGCACAAACTGGGGGAGGAAGGAGAGAGAAACACAAACTGAGAGAGTGAGGGAGAGAGAAACACAAACTGGGAGAGGAAGGAGAGAGAAACACAAACTGGGAGTGGGAGGGAGAGAGAAACACAAACTGGGAGAGGGAGGGAGAGAGAAACACAAACTGGGACAAGAAGGAGAGAGATACACAAACTGGGAGAGGGTAGGACAGAGAAACACAAACTGGGAGAGGGAGGAGAGAGAAACACAAACTGGGAGAGGAAGGAGAGAGAAACACAAACTGGGAGAGGGAAGGAGAGAGAAACACAAACTGGGAGAGGGAGGGAGGGAGAAACACAAACTGGGAGAGGGAGAGAGAGAGAAACACAAACTGGGAGAGGAAGGAGAGAGAAACACAAACTGGGAGAGGGTGAGATAGAGAAACACAAACTGGGAGAGGGAGGGAGAGAGAAACACAAAGTGGGAGAGGGAGGGAGAGATAAACACAAACTGGGAGAGGGAGGGAGAGAGAAACACACACAGGGAGAGGGAGAGAGAGAGAAACACAAACTGGGAGAGGGAGGGAGAGAGAAACAAAAACTGGGAGAGGGAGGAGAGAGAACCACAAACTGGGAGAGGGAGGAGAGAGAAACACAAACTGGGAGAGGGAGGGAGAGAGAAACACAAACAGGGAGAGGGAGGAGAGAGAAACACAAAGTGGGAGATGGAGGGAGAGAAACACAAACTGGGAGAGGGAGAGAGAGAGAAACACAAACTGGGAGAGGGAGAGAGAAACACAAACTGGGAGAGGGAGAGAGAAACACAAACTGGGAGAGGAAGGAGAGAGAAACACAAACTGGGAGAGGGAAGGAGAGAGATAGACAAACTGGGAAAAGGCGGGAGAGAGAAACACAAACTGGGAGAGGAAGGAGTGAGAAACACAAACTGGGAGAGGGAAGGAGAGAGATAGACAAACTGGGAGAAGGCGGGAGAGAGAAACACAAACTGGGAGAGGAAGGAGAGAGAAACACAAACTGGGAGAGGGAGGGAGATAGAAACACAAACTGGGAGAGGGAGGAGAGAGAAACACAAAGTGGGAGATGGAGGGAGAGAAACACAAACTGGGAGAGGGAGAGAGAAATACAAACTGGGAGAGGAAGGGAGAGAAACACAAACTGGGAGAGGGAGGAGAGAGAAACACAAACTGGGAGAGGGAGGGAGAGAAACACAAACTGGGAGAGGGAGGAGAGAGAGAAACACAAACTGGGAGAGGGAGGGAGAGAGAAACACAAACTGGGAGAGGAAGGAGAGAGAAACACAAACTGGGAGAGGGAAGGAGAGAGATAGACAAAGAAGGCGGGAGAGAGAAACACAAACTGGGAGAGGAAGGAGAGAGAAACACAAACTGGGAGAGGGAGGGAGAGAGAAACACAAACTGGGAGAGGGAGGGAGAGAGAAACACAAACTGGGAGAGGGAAGGAGAGAGAAACACAAACTGGGAGAGGGAAGGAGAGAGAAACACAAACTGGGAGAGGGAGGGAGAGAGAAACACAATCTGGGAGAGGGAGGGAGAGAGAAACACAAACTGGGAGGGGGCGGAGAGAGAAAGACAAACTGGGAGAGGGAGGAGAGAGAAACACAAACTGGGAGAGGGAGAGAGAAACACAAACTGGGAGAGGGAGGAGAGAGAAACACAAATTGGGAGAGGGAGAGAGAAACAAAAACTGGGAGAGGGAGGAGAGAGAAGCACAAACTGGGAGAGGGAAGGAGAGAGAAACACAAACTGGGAGAGGGAGGGAGAGAGAAGCACAAACTGGGAAGGGAAGGAGAGAGAAACACAAGCTGGGAGAGGGAAGGAGAGAGAATCACAAACTGGTAGAGGAAGGAGAGAGAAACACAAACTGGGAGAAGAAGGAGAGAGAAACACAAACTGGGAGAGGGAAGGAGAGAGAAACACAAACTCGGAGAGGAAAGGAGAGAGAAACACAAGCTGGGAGAGGGAAGGAGAGAGAAACACAAACTGGAGAGGGAAGGAGAGAGAAACAGAAACTGGGAGAGGGAGGGAGAGAGAAACACAAACTGGGAGAGGGAGGGAGAGAGAAACACAAACTGGGAGAGGGAGAGAGAGAGAAACACAAACTGGGAGAGGGAAGGAGAGAGAAACACAAACAGGGAGAGAGAGGGAGAGAGAAGCACAAACTGGGGGAGGAAGGAGAGAGAAACACAAACTGAGAGAGTGAGGGAGAGAGAAACACAAACTGGGAGAGGAAGGAGAGAGAAACACAAACTGGGAGTGGGAGGGAGAGAGAAACACAAACTGGGAGAGGGAGGGAGAGAGAAACACAAACTGGGACAAGAAGGAGAGAGATACACAAACTGGGAGAGGGAAGGACAGAGAAACACAAACTGGGAGAGGGAGGAGAGAGAAACACAAACTGGGAGAGGAAGGAGAGAGAAACACAAACTGGGAGAGGGAAGGAGAGAGAAACACAAACTGGGAGAGGGAGGGAGGGAGAAACACAAACTGGGAGAGGGAGAGAGAGAGAAACACAAACTGGGAGAGGAAGGAGAGAGAAACACAAACTGGGAGAGGGTAAGATAGAGAAACACAAACTGGGAGAGGGAGGGAGAGAGAAACACAAAGTGGGAGAGGGAGGGAGAGAGAAACACAAACTGGGAGAGGGAGGGAGAGAGAAACACACACAGGGAGAGGGAGAGAGAGAGAAACACAAACTGGGAGAGGGAGGGAGAGAGAAACAAAAACTGGGAGAGGGAGGAGAGAGAACCACAAACTGGGAGAGGGAGGAGAGAGAAACACAAACTGGGAGAGGGGAGGGAGAGAGAAACACAAACTGGGAGAGGGAGGAGAGAGAAACACAAAGTGGGAGATGGAGGGAGAGAAACACAAACTGGGAGAGGGAGAGAGAGAGAAACACAAACTGGGAGAGGGAGAGAGAAACACAAACTGGGAGAGGGAGAGAGAAACACAAACTGGGAGAGGAAGGAGAGAGAAACACAAACTGGGAGAGGGAAGGAGAGAGATAGACAAACTGGGAGAAGGCGGGAGAGAGAAACACAAAACTGGGAGAGGAAGGAGTGAGAAACACAAACTGGGAGAGGAAGGAGAGAGATAGACAAACTGGGAGAAGGCGGGAGAGAGAAACACAAACTGGGAGAGGAAGGAGAGAGAAACACAAACTGGGAGAGGGAGGGAGATAGAAACACAAACTGGGAGAGGGAGGAGAGAGAAACACAAAGTGGGAGATGGAGGGAGATAGAAACACAAACTGGGAGAGGGAGGAGAGAGAAACACAAAGTGGGAGATGGAGGGAGAGAAACACAAACTGGGAGAGGGAGAGAGAAACACAACTGGGAGAGGAAGGGAGAGAAACACAAACTGGGAGAGGGAGGAGAGAGAAACACAAACTGGGAGAGGGAGGGAGAGAAACGACAAACTGGGAGGGGGCGGAGAGAGAAAGACAAAGTGGGAGATGGAGGGAGAGAAACACAAACTGGGAGAGGGAGAGAGAAACACAAACTGGGAGAGGAAGGGAGAGAAACACAAACTGGGAGAGGGAGGAGAGAGAAACACAAACTGGGAGAGGGAGGGAGATAGAAACACAAACTGGGAGAGGGAGGAGAGAGGAAACACAAAGTGGGAGATGGAGGGAGAGAAACACAAACTGGGAGAGGGAGAGAGAAACACAAACTGGGAGAGGAAGGGAGAGAAACACAAACTGGGAGAGGGAAGGAGAGAGATAGACAAACTGGGAGAAGGCGGGAGAGAGAAACACAAACTGGGAGAGGAAGGAGAGAGAAACACAAACTGGGAGAGGGAGGGAGATAGAAACACAAACTGGGAGAGGGAGGAGAGAGAAACACAAAGTGGGAGATGGAGGGAGAGAAACACAAACTGGGAGAGGGAGAGAGAAACACAAACTGGGAGAGGAAGGGAGAGAAACACAAACTGGGAGAGGGAGGAGAGAGAAACACAAACTGGGAGAGGGAGGGAGAGAAACACAAACTGGGAGGGGGCGGAGAGAGAAAGACAAACTGGGAGAGGGAGGAGAGAGAACACAAACTGGGAGAGGGAGAGAGAAACACAAACTGGGAGAGGGAGGAGAGAGAAACACAAATTGGGAGAGGGAGAGAGAAACAAAAACTGGGAGAGGGAGGAGAGAGAAGCACAAACTGGGAGAGGGAAGGAGAGAGAAACACAAACTGGGAGAGGGAGGGAGAGAGAAGCACAAACTGGGAAAGGGAAGGAGAGAGAAACACAAGCTGGGAGAGGGAAGGAGAGAGAATCACAAACTGGTAGAGGAAGGAGAGAGAAACACAAACTGGGAGAAGAAGGAGAGAGAAACACAAACTGGGAGAGGGAAGGAGAGAGAAACACAAACTCGGAGAGGAAAGGAGAGAGAAACACAAGCTGGGAGAGGGAAGGAGAGAGAAACACAAACTGGGAGAGGGAAGGAGAGAGAAACAGAAACTGGGAGAGGGAGGGAGAGAGAAACACAAACTGGGAGAGGGAGGGAGAGAGAAACACAAACTGGGAGAGGGAGAGAGAGAGAAACACAAACTGGAGAGAGGAAGGAGAGAGAAAACACAAACAGGGAGAGAGAGGGAGAGAGAAGCACAAACTGGGGGAGGAAGGAGAGAGAAACACAAACTGAGAGAGTGAGGGAGAGAGAAACACAAACTGGGAGAGGAAGGAGAGAGAAACACAAACTGGGAGTGGGAGGGAGAGAGAAACACAAACTGGGAGAGGGAGGGAGAGAGAACACAAACTGGGACAAGAAGGAGAGAGATACACAAACTGGGAGAGGGAAGGACAGAGAAACACAAACTGGGAGAGGGAGGAGAGAGAAACACAAACTGGGAGAGGAAGGAGAGAGAAACACAAACTGGGAGAGGGAAGGAGAGAGAAACACAAACTGGGAGAGGGAGGGAGGGAGAAACACAACTGGGAGAGGGAGAGAGAGAGAAACACAAACTGGGAGAGGAAGGAGAGAGAAACACAAACTGGGAGAGGGTAAAGATAGAGAAACACAAACTGGGAGAGGGAGGGAGAGAGAAACACAAAGTGGGAGAGGGAGGGAGAGAGAAACACAAACTGGGAGAGGGAGGGAGAGAGAAACACACACAGGGAGAGGGAGAGAGAGAGAAACACAAACTGGGAGAGGGAGGGAGAGAGAAACAAAAACTGGGAGAGGGAGGAGAGAGAACCACAAACTGGGAGAGGGAGGAGAGAGAAACACAAACTGGGAGAGGGAGGGAGAGAGAAACACAAACTGGGAGAGGGAGGAGAGAGAAACACAAAGTGGGAGATGGAGGGAGAGAAACACAAACTGGGAGAGGGAGAGAGAGAGAAACACAAACTGGGAGAGGGAGAGAGAAACACAAACTGGGAGAGGGAGAGAGAAACACAAACTGGGAGAGGAAGGAGAGAGAAACACAAACTGGGAGAGGGAAGGAGAGAGATAGACAAACTGGGAGAAGGCGGGAGAGAGAAACACAAACTGGGAGAGGAAGGAGTGAGAAACACAAACTGGGAGAGGGAAGGAGAGAGATAGACAAACTGGGAGAAGGCGGGAGAGAGAAACACAAACTGGGAGAGGAAGGAGAGAGAAACACAAACTGGGAGAGGGAGGGAGATAGAAACACAAACTGGGAGAGGGAGGAGAGAGAAACACAAAGTGGGAGATGGAGGGAGAGAAACACAAACTGGGAGAGGGAGAGAGAAACACAAACTGGGAGAGGAAGGGAGAGAAACACAAACTGGGAGAGGGAGGAGAGAGAAACACAAACTGGGAGAGGGAGGGAGAGAAACACAAACTGGGAGAGGGAGGAGAGAGAAACACAAACTGGGAGAGGGAGGGAGAGAGAAACACAAACTGGGAGAGGGAGAGAGAGAGAAACACAAACTGGGAGAGGGAAGGAGAGAGAAACACAAACAGGGAGAGAGAGGGAGAGAGAAGCACAAACTGGGGGAGGAAGGAGAGAGAAACACAAACTGAGAGAGTGAGGGAGAGAGAAACACAAACTGGGAGAGGAAGGAGAGAGAAACACAAACTGGGAGTGGGAGGGAGAGAGAAACACAAACTGGGAGAGGGAGGGAGAGAGAAACACAAACTGGGACAAGAAGGAGAGAGATACACAAACTGGGAGAGGGAAGGACAGAGAAACACAAACTGGGAGAGGGAGGAGAGAGAAACACAAACTGGGAGAGGAAGGAGAGAGAAACACAAACTGGGAGAGGGAAGGAGAGAGAAACACAAACTGGGAGAGGGAGGGAGGGAGAAACACAAACTGGGAGAGGGAGAGAGAGAGAAACACAAACTGGGAGAGGAAGGAGAGAGAAACACAAACTGGGAGAGGGTAAGATAGAGAAACACAAACTGGGAGAGGGAGGGAGAGAGAAACACAAAGTGGGAGAGGGAGGGAGAGAGAAACACAAACTGGGAGAGGGAGGGAGAGAGAAACACACACAGGGAGAGGGAGAGAGAGAGAAACACAAACTGGGAGAGGGAGGGAGAGAGAAACAAAAACTGGGAGAGGGAGGAGAGAGAACCACAAACTGGGAGAGGGAGGAGAGAGAAACACAAACTGGGAGAGGGAGGGAGAGAGAAACACAAACTGGGAGAGGGAGGAGAGAGAAACACAAAGTGGGAGATGGAGGGAGAGAAACACAAACTGGGAGAGGGAGAGAGAGAGAAACACAAACTGGGAGAGGGAGAGAGAAACACAAACTGGGAGAGGGAGAGAGAAACACAAACTGGGAGAGGAAGGAGAGAGAAACACAAACTGGGAGAGGGAAGGAGAGAGATAGACAAACTGGGAGAAGGCGGGAGAGAGAAACACAAACTGGGAGAGGAAGGAGTGAGAAACACAAACTGGGAGAGGGAAGGAGAGAGATAGACAAACTGGGAGAAGGCGGGAGAGAGAAACACAAACTGGGAGAGGAAGGAGAGAGAAACACAAACTGGGAGAGGGAGGGAGATAGAAACACAAACTGGGAGAGGGAGGAGAGAGAAACACAAAGTGGGAGATGGAGGGAGAGAAACACAAACTGGGAGAGGGAGAGAGAAACACAAACTGGGAGAGGAAGGGAGAGAAACACAAACTGGGAGAGGGAGGAGAGAGAAACACAAACTGGGAGAGGGAGGGAGAGAAACACAAACTGGGAGAGGGAGGAGAGAGAAACACAAACTGGAGAGGGAGGGAGAGAGAAACACAAACTGGGAGAGGAAGGAGAGAGAAACACAAACTGGGAGAGGGAAGGAGAGAGATAGACAAACTGGGAGAAGGCGGGAGAGAGAAACACAAACTGGGAGAGGAAGGAGAGAGAAACACAAACTGGGAGAGGGAGGGAGAGAGAAACACAAACTGGGAGAGGGAGGGAGAGAGAAACACAAACTGGGAGAGGGAAGGAGAGAGAAACACAAACTGGGAGAGGGAAGGAGAGAGAAACACAAACTGGGAGAGGGAGGGAGAGAGAAACACAAACTGGGAGAAGGAGGGAGAGAGAAACACAAACTGGGAGAGGAAGGAGAGAGAAACACAAACTGGCAGAGGAAGGAGAGAGAAGCACAAACGGGGAGAGGGAAGGAGAGAGAAACACAAACTGGGAGAGGGAAGGAGAGTGAAACACAAACTGGGAGAGGGAGTGAGAGAGAAGCACAAACTGGGAGAGGGAGGGAGAGAGAAACACAAACTGGGAGAGGGAGAGAGAGAGAAACACAAACTGGGAGAGGGAAGGAGAGAGAAACACAAACTGGGAGAGAGAGGGAGAGAGAAGCACAAACTGGGGGAGGAAGGAGAGAGAAACACAAACTGGGAGAGAGAGGGAGAGAGAAACACAAACTGGGAGAGGAAGGAGAGAGAAACACAAACTGGGAGAGGGAGGGAGAGAGAAACACAAACTGGGAGAGGGAGGGAGAGAGAAACACAAACTGGGAGAAGAAGGAGAGAGATTCACAAACTGGGAGAGGGAAGGACAGAGAAACACAAACTGGGAGAGGGAGGAGAGAGAAACACAAACTGGGAGAGGAAGGAGAGAGAAACACAAACTGGGAGAGGGAGGAGAGAGAACACAAACTGGGAGAGGGAGGGAGAGAGAAACACAAACTGGGAGAGGGAAGGAGAGAGAAACACAAACTGGGAGAGGGAAGGAGAGAGAAGCACAATCTGGGAGAGGGTGGGAGAGAGAAATACAAACTGGGAGAGGGAGAGAGAGAGAAACACAAACTGGGAGAGGAAGGAGAGAGAAACACAAACTGGGAGAGGGAGAGATAGAGAAACACAAACTGGGAGAGGGAGGGAGAGAGAAACACAAAGTGGGAGAGGGAGGGAGAGAGAAACACAAACTGGGAGATGGAGGGAGAGAGAAACACACACAGCGAGAGGGAGAGAGAGAGAAACACAAACTGGGAGAGGGAGGGAGAGAGAAACAAAAACTGGGAGAGGGAGGAGAGAGAAACACAAACTGGGAGAGGGAGGAGAGAGAAACACAAACTGGGAGTGGGAGGGAGAGAGAAACACAAACTGGGAGAAGAAGGAGAGAGAAACACAAACGAGGAGAGGGAGGGAGAGAGAAACACAAACTGGGAGAGGGAGGGAGAGAGAAACACAAACTGGGAGAAGAAGGAGAGAAATACACAAACTGGGAGAGGGAAGGACAGAGAAACACAAACTGGGAGAGGGAGGATAGAGAAACACAAACTGGGAGAGGAAGGAGAGATAAACACAAACTTGGAGAGGGAGGAGAGAGAAACACAAACTGGGAGAGGGAGGGAGAGAGAAACACAAACTGGGAGAGGGAAGGAGAGAGAAACACAAACTGGGAGAGGGAGGGAGAGAGAAACACACACCGAGAGGGAGAGAGAGAGAAACACAAACTGGGAGAGGGAGGGAGAGAGAAACAAAAACTGGGAAAGGGAGGAGAGAGAAACACAAACTGGGAGAGGGAGGAGAGAGAAACACAAACTGGCAGAGGGAGAGAGAGAGAAACACAAACTGGGAGGGGGAGGAGAGAGAAACACAAAGTGGGAGAGGGAAGGAGAGTGAAACACAAACTGGGAGAGGGAAGGAGAGAGAAACACAAACTGGGAGAGGGAGGGTGAGAGAAACACAAACTGGGAGAGGGAGAGAGAGAGAAACACAAACTGGGAGAGGAAGGAGAGAGAAACACAAACTGGGAGAGGGAGAGATAGAGAAACACAAACTGGGAGAGGGAGGGAGAGCGAAACACAAAGTGGGAGTGGGAGGGAGAGAGAAACACAAACTGGGAGAGGGAGCGAGAGAGAAACACACACAGGGAGAGGGAGAGAGAGAGAAACACAAACTGGGAGAGGGAGGGAGAGAGAAACAAAAAATGGGAGAGGGAGGAGAGAGAAACACAAACTGGGAGAGGGAGGAGAGAGAAACACAAACTGGGAGAGGGAGGAGAGAGAAACACAAGCTGGGAGAGGGAGGGAGAGAGAAACACAAACTGGGAGAGGGAAGGAGAGAGAAACACAAACTGGGAGAGGGAAGGAGAGAGAAACACAAACTGGGAGAGGGAGGGAGGGAGAAACACAAACTGGGAGAGGGAGAGATAGAGAAACACAAACTGGGAGAGGAAGGAGAGAGAAACACAAACTGGGAGAGGGTGAGATAGAGAAACACAAACTGGGAGAGGGAGGGAGAGAGAAACACAAAGTGGGAGAGGGAGGCAGAGAGAAACACAAACTGGGAGAGGGAGGGAGAGAGAAACACAAACTGGGAGGGGGAGGAGAGAGAAACACAAAGTGGGAGAGGGAAGGAGAGTGAAACACAAACTGGGAGAGGGAAGGAGAGAGAAACACAAACTGGGAGAGGGAGGGTGAGAGAAACACAAACTGGGAGAGGGAGGAGAGAGAAACACAAACTGGGAGAGGGAGGGAGAGAGAAACACAAACTGTGAGAGAGAGGGAGAGAGAAACACAATCTGGGAGAGGGAGGGAGAGAGAAACACAAACTGGGAGAGGGAGGAGAGAGAAAGACAAACTGGGAGAGGGAGGAGAGTGAAACACAAACTGGGAGAGGGAAGGAGAGAGAAACACAAACTGGGAGAGGGAGGGAGAGAGAAGCACAAACTGGGAGAGGGAAGGAGAGAGAAACACAAACTGGGAGAGGGAAGGAGAGAGAAATACAAACTGGGAGAGGAAGGAGAGAGAAACACAAACTGGGAGAAGAAGGAGAGAGAAACACAAACTGGGAGAGGGAAGGAGAGAGAAACACAAACTCGGAGAGGGAAGGAGAGAGAAACACACACTGGGAGAGGGAAGGAGAGAGAAACACAAACTGGGAGAGGGAAGGAGTGTGAAACACAAACTGGGAGAGGGAGGGAGAGAGAAGCACAAACTGGGAGAGGGAGGGAGAGAGAAACACAAACTGGGAGAGGGAGAGAGAGAGAAACACAAACTGGGAGAGGGAAGGAGAGAGAAACACAAACTGGGAGAGAGAGGGAGAGAGAAGCACAAACTGGGGGAGGAAGGAGAGAGAAACACAAACTGGGAGAGAGAGGGAGAGAGAAACACAAACTGGGAGAGGAAGGAGAGAGAAACACAAACTGGGAGAGGGAGGGAGAGAGAAACACAAACTGGGAGAGGGAGGGAGAGAGAAACACAAACTGGGAGAAGAAGGAGAGAGATTCACAAACTGGGAGAGGGAAGGACAGAGAAACACAAACTGGGAGAGGGAGGAGAGAGAAACACAAACTGGGAGAGGAAGGAGAGAGAAACACAAACTTGGAGAGGGAGGAGAGAGAAACACAAACTGGGAGAGGGAGGGAGAGAGAAACACAAACTGGGAGAGGGAAGGAGAGAGAAACACAATCTGGGAGAGGGAAGGAGAGAGAAGCACAATCTGGGAGAGGGAGGGAGAGAGAAATACAAACTGGGAGAGGGAGAGAGAGAGAAACACAAACTGGGAGAGGAAGGAGAGAGAAACACAAACTGGGAGAGGGAGAGATAGAGAAACACAAACTGGGAGAGGGAGGGAGAGAGAAACACAAAGTGGGAGAGGGAGGGAGAGAGAAACACAAACTGGGAGAGGGAGGGAGAGAGAAACACACACAGCGAGAGGGAGAGAGAGAGAAACACAAACTGGGAGAGGGAGGGAGAGAGAAACAAAAACTGGGAGAGGGAGGAGAGAGAAACACAAACTGAGAGAGGGAGGAGAGAGAAACACAAACTGGGAGTGGGAGGGAGAGAGAAACACAAACTGGGAGAGGAAGGGTGAGAGAAACACAAACTGGGAGAGGGAGAGAGAGAGAAACACAAACTGGGAGAGGAAGGAGAGAGAAACACAAACTGGGAGAGGGAGAGATAGAGAAACACAAACTGGGAGAGGGAGGGAGAGCGAAACACAAAGTGGGAGTGGGAGGGAGAGAGAAACACAAACTGGGAGAGGGAGCGAGAGAGAAACACACACAGGGAGAGGGAGAGAGAGAGAAACACAAACTGGGAGAGGGAGGGAGAGAGAAACAAAAAATGGGAGAGGGAGGAGAGAGAAACACAAACTGGGAGAGGGAGGAGAGAGAAACACAAACTGGGAGAGGGAGGAGAGAGAAACACAATCTGGGAGAGGGAGGGAGAGAGAAACACAAACTGGGAAAGGGAAGGAGAGAGAAACACAAACTGGGAGAGGGAAGGAGAGAGAAACACAAACTGGGAGAGGAAGGGAGGGAGAAACACAAACTGGGAGAGGGAGAGACAGAGAAACACAAACTGGGAGAGGAAGGAGAGAGAAACACAAACTGGGAGAGGGTGAGATAGAGAAACACAAACTGGGAGAGGGAGGGAGAGAGAAACACAAAGTGGGAGAGGGAGGGAGAGAGAAACACAAACTGGGAGAGGGAGTGAGAGAGAAACACACACAGGGAGAGGGAGAGAGAGAGAAACACAAACTGGGAGAGGGAGGGAGAGAGAAACAAAAATTGGGAGAGGGAGGAGAGAGAACCACAAACTGGGAGAGGAAGGAGAGAGAAACACAAACTGGGAGAGGGAGGGAGAGAGAAACACAAACTGGGAGAGGGAGGAGAGAGAAACACAAAGTGGGAGATGGAGGGAGAGAAACACAAACTGGGAGATGGAGGGAGAGAAACACAAACTGGGAGAGGGAGGAGAGAGAAAGACAAACTGGGAGAGGGAGAGAGAAACACAAACTGGGAGAGGAAGGGAGAGAAACACAAACTGGGAGAGGGAGGAGAGAGAAACACAAACTGGGAGAGGGAGGGAGAGAGAAACACAAACTGGGAGAGGAAGGAGAGAGAAACACAAACTGGGAGAGGGAAGGAGAGAGAAAGACAAACTGGGAGAAGGCGAGAGAGAGAAACACAAACGGGGAGAGGGAAGGAGAGAGAAACACAAACTGGGAGAGGAAGGAGAAAGAAACACAAACTGGGAGAGGGAGGGAGAGGGAAACACAAACTGGGAGAGGCAGGGAGAGAGAAACACAAACTGGGAGAGGGAGAGAGAGAGAAACACAAACTGGGAGAGAGAGGGAGAGAGAAACACAATCTGGGAGAGGGAGGGAGAGAGAAACACAAACTGGGAGAGCTAGGAGAGAGAAAGACAAACTGGGAGAGGGAGGAGAGAGAACCACAAACTGGGAGAGGGAGAGAGAAACACAAACTGGGAGAGGGAGGAGAGAGAAACACAAACTGGGAGAGGGAAGGAGAGAGAAACACAAACTGGGAGAGGGAGGGAGAGAGAAGCACAAACTGGGAGAGGGAAGGAGAGAGAAACACAAACTGGGAGAGGGAAGGAGAGAGAAATACAAACTGGGAGAGGAAGGAGAGAGAAACACAAACTGGGAGAAGAAGGAGAGAGAAACACAAACTGGGAGAGGGAAGGAGAGAGAAACACAAACTCGGAGAGGGAAGGAGAGAGAAACACACACTGGGAGAGGGAAGGCGAGAGAAACACAAACTGGGAGAGGGAAGGAGAGTGAAACACAAACTGGGAGAGGGAGGGAGAGAGAAGCACAAACTGGGAGAGGGAGGGAGAGAGAAACACAAACTGGGAGAGGTAGAGAGAGAGAAACACAAACTGGGAGAGGGAAGGAGAGAGAAACACAAACTGGGAGAGAGAGGGAGAGAGAAGCACAAACTGGGGGAGGAAGGAGAGAGAAACACAAACTGGGAGAGAGAGGGAGAGAGAAACACAAACTGGGAGAGGAAGGAGAGAGAAACACAAACTGGGAGAGGGAGGGAGAGAGAAACACAAACTGGGAGAGGGAGGGAGAGAGAAACACAAACTGGGAGAAGAAGGAGAGAGATTCACAAACTGGGAGAGGGAAGGACAGAGAAACATAAACTGGGAGAGGGAGGAGAGAGAAACACAAACTGGGAGAGGAAGGAGAGTGAAACACAAACTGGGAGAGGGAGGAGAGAGAAACACAAACTGGGAGAGGGAGGGAGAGAGAAACACAAACTGGGAGAGGGAAGGAGAGAGAAACACAAACTGGGAGAGGGAAGGAGAGAGAAACACAAACTGGGAGAGGGAGGGAGAGAGAAACACAAACTGGGAGAGGGAGGGAGAGAGAAACACAAACTGGAAGAGGGAGAGAGAGACAAACACAAACTGGGAGAGAGAGGGAGAGAGAAACACAATCTGGAAGAGGGAGGGAGAGAGAAACACTAACTGGGAGAGGGAGGAGAGAGAAAGACAAACTGGGAGAGGGAGGAGAGAGAAACACAAACTGGGAGAGGGAGAGAGAAACACAAACTGGGAGAGGGAGGAGAGAGAAACACAAACTGGGAGCGGGAGAGAGAAACACAAACTGGGAGAGGGAGGAGAGAGAAACACAAACTGGGAGAGGGAAGGAGAGAGAAACACAAACTGGGAGAGGGAGGGAGAGAGAAGCACAAACTGGGAGAGGGAAGGAGAGAGAAACACAAACTGGGAGAGGGAAGGAGAGAGAAACACAAACTGGGAGAGGAAGGAGAGAGAAACACAAACTGGGAGAAGAAGGAGAGAGAAACACAAACTGGGAGAGGGTAGGAGAGAGAAACACAAACCCGGAGAGGGAAGGAGAGAGAAACACAAACTGGGAGAGGGAAGGAGAGAGAAACACAAACTGGGAGAGGGAAGGAGAGAGAAACACAAACTAGAGAGGGAGGGAGAGAGAAACACAAACTGGGAGAAGGAGGGAGAGAGAAAAACAAACTGGGAGAGGGAGAGAGAGAGGAACACAAACTGGGAGAGGGAAGGAGAGAGAAACACAAACTGGGAGAGAGAGGGAGAGAGAAGCACAAACTGGGAGAGGGAGAAGAGAGAAACACAAACTGGGAGAGGAAGGAGAGAGAAACACAAACTGGGAGAGGGAGGAGAGAGAAACACAAACTGGGAGAGGGAGGGAGAGAGGAACACAAACTGGGAGAGGGAAGGAGAGAGAAACACAAACTGGGAGAGGGAAGGAGAGAGAAAAACAAACTGGGAGAGGGAGGGCGAGAGAAACACAAACTGGGCGAGGTAGAGAGAGAGAAACACAAACTGGGAGCGGGAGGAGAGAGAAACACAAACTGGGAGAGGGAGAGATAGAGAAACACAAACTGGGAGAGATGGGAGAGAGAAACACAAAGTGGGAGAGGGAGGGAGAGAGAAACACAAACTGGGAGAGGGAGGGAGAGAGAAACAAACTCAGGGAGAGGGAGAGAGAGAGAAACACAAACTGGGAGAGGGAGGGAGAGAGAACCACAAACTGGGAGAGGGAGGAGAGAGAAACACAAACTGGGAGAGGGAGGAGAGAGAAACACAAACTGGGAGAGGGAGGGAGAGAAACACAAACTGGGAGAGGGAGGGAGAGAGAAACAAAAACTGGGAGAGGGAGGGAGAGAGAAACACAAACTGGGAGAGGGAGGGAGAGAGAAAAAGAAACTGGGAGAGGGAGGAGAGAGAAACACAAACTGGGAGAGGGAGGGAGAGAGAAACACAAACTGGGAGAAGGAGGGAGAGAGAAAAACAAACTGGGAGAGGGAGAGAGAGAGGAACACAAACTGGGAGAGGGAAGGAGAGAGAAACACAAACTGGGAGAGAGAGGGAGAGAGAAGCACAAACTGGGAGAGGGAGAAGAGAGAAACACAAACTGGGAGAGGAAGGAGAGAGAAACACAAACTGGGAGAGGGAGGAGAGAGAAACACAAACTGGGAGAGGGAGGGAGAGAGGAACACAAACTGGGAGAGGGAAGGAGAGAGAAACACAAACTGGGAGAGGGAAGGAGAGAGAAAAACAAACTGGGATAGGGAGGGCGAGAGAAACACAAACTGGGAGAGGGAGAGAGAGAGAAACACAAACTGGGAGAGGGAGGAGAGAGAAACACAAACTGGGAGAGGGAGAGATAGAGAAACACAAACTGGGAGAGATGGGAGAGAGAAACACAAAGTGGGAGAGGGAGGGAGAGAGAAACACAAACTGGGAGAGGGAGGGAGAGAGAAACAAACTCAGGGAGAGGGAGAGAGAGAGAAACACAAACTGGGAGAGGGAGGGAGAGAGAACCACAAACTGGGAGAGGGAGGAGAGAGAAACACAAACTGGGAGAGGGAGGAGAGAGAAACACAAACTGGGAGAGGGAGGGAGAGAAACACAAACTGGGAGAGGGAGGGAGAGAGAAACAAAAACTGGGAGAGGGAGGGAGAGAGAAACACAAACTGGGAGAGGGAGGGAGAGAGAAAAAGAAACTGGGAGAGGGAGGAGAGAGAAACACAAACTGGGAGAGGGAGGGAGAGAGAAACACAAACTGGGAGAGGAAGGAGAGAGAAACACAAACTGGGAGGGGGAAGGAGAGAGAAAGACAAACTGGAAGAAGGCGGGAGAGAGAAACACAAACTGGGAGAGGAAGGAGAGAGAAACACAAACTGTGAGAGGGAGGGAGAGATAAACATAAACTGGGAGACGAAGGAGAGAGAAACACAAACTGGGAGAGGAAGGAGAGAGAAACACAAACTGGGAGAGGGAAGGAGAGAGAAACACAAACTGGGAGAGAGAGGGAGAGAGAAGCACAAACTGGTGGAGGAAGGAGAGAGAAACACAAACTGGGAGAAGAAGGAGAGAGAAACACAAACTGGGAGATGGAAGGAGAGAGAAACACAAACTGGGAGAGGGAAGGAGAAAGAAACACAAACTGGGAGAGGGAAGGAGAGAGAAACACAAACTGGGAGAGGAAGGAGAATGGAACACAAACTGGGAGAGGGAGGGAGAGAGAAACACAAACTGGGAGAGGCAGGGAGAGAGAAACACAAACTGGGAGAGGGAGAGTGAGAGAAACACAAACTGGGAGAGAGAGGGAGAGAGAAACACAATCTGGGAGAGGGAGGGAGAGAGAAACACAAACTGGGAGGGGGAGGAGAGAGAAAGACAAATTGGGAGAGGGAGGAGAGAGAAACACAAACTGGGAGAGGGAGAGAGAAACACAAACTGGGAGAGGGAGGAGAGAGAAACACAAATTGGGAGAGGGAGAGAGAAACACAAACTGGGAGAGGGAGGAGAGAGAAACACAAACTGGGAGAGGGAAGGAGAGAGAAACACAAACTGGGAGAGCGAGGGAGAGAGAAGCACAAACTTGGAGAGGGAAGGGGAGAGAAACACAAACTGGGAGAGGGAAGGAGACAGAAACACAAACTCGGAGAGGGAAGGAGAGAGAAACACAAGCTGGGAGAGGGAAGGAGAGAGAAACACAAACTGGGAGAGGGAAGGAGAGAGAAACACAAACTGGGAGAGGGAGGGAGAGAGAAACACAAACTGGGAGAGGGAGGGAGAGAGAAACACAAACTGGGAGAGGGAGAGAGAGAGAAGCACAAACTGGGGGAGGAAGGAGAGAGAAACACAAACTGGGAGAGAGAGGGAGAGAGAAACACAAACTGGGAGAGGAAGGAGAGAGAAACACAAACTGGGAGAGGGAGGGAGAGAGAAACACAAACTGGGAGAGGGAGGAGAGAGAAACACAAACTGGGAGAGGGAAGGAGAGAGAAACACAAACTGGGAGAGGGAAGGAGAGAGAAACACAAAGTGGGAGAGGGAGGGAGAGAGAAAAACAAACTGGGAGAGGGAGGGAGAGAGAAACACAAACTGGGAGAGGAAGGAGAGAGAAACACAAACAGGGAGAGGGTGAGAGAAACACAAACTGAGAGAGGGAGGAGAGAGAAACACAAACTGGGAGAGGGAAGGAGAGAGAAACACAAACTGGGAGAGGGAGGGAGAAAGTAGCACAAACTGGGAGAGGGATGGAGAGAAAAACACAAACTGGGAGAGGGAAGGAGAGAGCAACACAAACTGGGAGAGGAAGGAGAGAGAAACACAAACCGGGAGAAGAAGGAGAGAGAAACACAAACTGGGAGAGGGAAGGAGAGAGAAACACAAACTCGGAGAGGGAAGGAGAGAGAAACACAAACTGGGAGAGGGAAGGAGAGAGAAACACAAACTGGGAGAGGGAGGGAGAGAGAAACACAAACTGGGAGAGGGAGGGAGAGAGAAACACAAACTGGGAGAGGGAGAGAGAGAGAAACACAAACTGGGAGAGGGAAGGAGAGAGAAACACAAACTGGGAGAGAGAGGGAGAGAGACAGAAACACAAACT
Organism: Somniosus microcephalus; assembly: GCF_052327205.1. Classification (NCBI taxonomy): domain Eukaryota; kingdom Metazoa; phylum Chordata; class Chondrichthyes; order Squaliformes; family Somniosidae; genus Somniosus; species Somniosus microcephalus. The sequence continues at coordinate 112,680,227 of NC_140995.1, read as the reverse complement.
GGGAGAGGGAAGGAGAGAGAAACACAAACTGGGAGAGGGAGGGAGAGAGAAACACAAACTGGGAGAGGGAAGGAGAGAGAAACACAAACTGGGAGAGGGAAGGAGTAAGAAACACAAACTTCGAGAGGGAGGGAGAGAGAAACACAAACTGGGAGAGGGAAGGAGAGAGAAACACAAACTGGGAGAGGGAAGGAGAGAGAAACACAAACTGGGAGAGGGAGGGAGAGAGAAACACAAACAGGGAGAGGGAGGGAGAGAGAAACACAAACTGGGAGAGGGAGAGAGAGAGAAACACAAACTGGGAGAGAGAGGGAGAGAGAAACACAAACTGGGAAGGGAGAGAGAAACACAAACTGGGAGAGGGAGAGAGAGAGAAACACAAACTGGGACAGAGAGGGAGAGAGAAACACAATCTGGGAGAGGGAGGGAGAGAGAAACACTAACTGGGAGAGGGAGGAGAGAGAAAGACAAACTGGGAGAGGGAGGAGAGAGAAACACAAACTGGGAGAGGGAGGGAGAAACACAAACTGGGAGAGGGAGGAGAGAGAAACACAAACTGGGAGAGGGAGAGAGAAACACAAACTGGGAGAGGGAGGAGAGAGAAACACAAACTGGGAGAGGGAAGGAGAGAGAAACACAAACTGGGAGAGGGAGGGAGAAAGAAGCACAAACTGGGAGAGGGAAGGAGAGAGAAACACAAACTGGGAGAGGGAAGGAGAGAGAAACACAAACTGGGAGAGGAAGGAGAGAGAAACACAAACTGGGGGAAGAAGGAGAGAGAAACACAAACTGGGAGAGGGAAGGAGAGAGAAACACACACTCGGAGAGGGAAGGAGAGAGAAACACAAACTGGGAGAGGGAAGGAGAGATAAACACAAACTGGGAGAGGGAGGGAGTGAGAAACACAAACTGGGAGAGGGAGGGAGAGAGAAACACAAACTGGGAGAGGGAGAGAGAGAAAAACACAAACTGGGAGAGTGAAGGAGAGAGAAACACAAACTGGGAGAGAGAGGGAGAGAGAGAGAAACACAAACTGGGAGAGGGAAGGAGAGAGAAACACAAACTGGGAGAGGGAGGGAGAGAGACACACAAACTGGGAGAGGGAAGGAGAGAGAAACACAAACTGGGAGAGGGAAGGAGAGAGAAACACAAACTTTGAGAGGGAGGGAGAGAGAAACACAAACTGGGAGAGGGAGGGAGAGAGAAACACAAACTGGGAGAGGGAGAGAGAGAGAAACACAAACTGGGAGAGAGAGGGAGAGAGAAACACCATCTGGGAGAGGGAGGGAGAGAGAAACACTAACTGGGAGAGGGAGGAGAGAGAAAGACAAACTGGGCGAGGGAGGAGAGAGAAACACAAACTGGGAGAGGGAGAGAGAAACACAAACTGGGAGAGGGAGGAGAGAGAAACACAAGCTGGGAGAGGGAGAGAGAAACACAAACTGGGAGAGGGAGGAGAGAGAAACACAAACTGGGAGAGGGAAGGAGAGAGAAATACAAACTGGGAGAGGGAAGGAGCGAGAAACACAAACTGGGAGAGGAAGGAGAGAGAAACACAAACTGGGAGAAGAAGGAGAGAGAAACACAAACTGGGAGAGGGAAGGAGAGAGAAACACAAACTCGGAGAGGGAAGGAGAGAGAAACACAAACTGGGAGAGGGAAGGAGAGAGAAACACAAACTGGGAGAGGGAAGGAGAGAGAAACACAAACTAGAGAGGGAGGGAGGGAGAAACACAAACTGGGAGAGGGAGGGAGAGAGAAACACAAACTGGGAGAGGGAGAGAGAGAGAAACACAAACTGGGAGAGGGAAGGAGAGAGAAACACAAACTGGGAGAGAGAGGGAGAGAGAAGCACAAACTGGGGGAGGAAGGAGAGAGAAACACAAACTGGGAGAGGGAGGAAGAGAGAAACACAAACTGGGAGAGGGAGGAGAGAGAAACACAAACTGGGAGAGGGAGGGAGAGAGAAACACAAACTGGGAGAGGGAAGGAGAGAGAAACACAAACTGGGAGAGGGAAGGAGACAGAAAAACAAACTGGGAGAGGGAGGGCGAGAGAATCACAAACTGGGAGAGGGAGAGAGGGAGAAACACAAACTGGGAGAGGAAGGATAGAGAAACACAAACTCGGAGAGGGAGAGATAGAGAAACACAAACTGGGAGAGGGAGGGAGAGAGAAACACAAAGTGGGAGAGGGAGGGAGAGAGAAACACAAACTGGGAGAGGGAGGGAGAGAGAAACACACACAGGGAGAGGGAGAGAGAGAGAAACACAAACTGGGAGAGGGAGGGAGAGAGAAACACAAACTGGTAGAGGGAGGAGAGAGAAACACAAACTGGGAGAGGGAGGAGAGAGAGACACAAACTGGGAGAGGGAGGGAGAGAGAAACACAAACTGGGAGATGGAGGGAGAGAGAAATAAAAACTGGGAGAGGGAGGGAGAGAGAAACACAAACTGGGAGAGGGAGGTAGAGCGAAACACAAACTGGGAGAGGCAGGGAGAGAGAAACACAAACTGGGAGAGGGAGAGAGAGAGAAACAGAAACTGGGAGAGGGAGGAGAGAGAAGCAGATACTGGGCGAGGGAAGGAGAGAGAAACACAAACTGGGAGAGGGAGAGAGAGAGAAACACAAACTGGGAGAGGAGGGAGAGAGAAACACAATCTGGGAGAGGGAAGGAGAGAGAAACACAGACTGGGAGAAGAAGGAGAGAGAAACACAAACTGGGTGAGGGAGGAGAGAGAAACACAAACTGGGAGAAGGAGGGAGAGCGAAACACAAACTGGGAGAGGCAGGGAGAGAGAAACACAAACTGGGAGAGGAAGAGAGAGAGAAACACAAACTGGGAGAGGGAGGGAGAGAGAAACACAAACTGGGAGAGGGAGGGAGAGAAAAACACAAACTGGGAGAGGGAGGAGAGAGAAACACAAAGTGGGAGAGGGAGGAGAGAGAAACCCAAACTGGGAGAGGGAGGAGAGAGAAACACAAAGTGGGAGAGGGAGGGAGAGAAACACAAACTGGGAGATGAGAGAGAGACAAACACAAACTCAGAGAGGGAGTGAGAAACACAAACTGGGAGAGGGAGAGAGAAACACAAACTGGGAGAGGGAGGGAGAGAAACACAAACTGGGAGCGGGAGGAGAGAGAAAAACAAACTGGGAGAGGGAGGGAGAAACACAAACGGAGAGGAAGGGAGAGAAACACAAACTGGGAGAGGGAGGAGAGAGAAACACAAACTGGGAGAGGGAGGGAGAGAAACACAAACTGGGAGAGGGAGGACAGAGAAACACAAACTGGGAGAGGGAGGGAGAGAGAAACACAAACTGGGAGAGGAAGGAAATAGAAACACAAACTGGGAGAGGGAAGGAGAGAGAAAGACAAACTGGAAGAAGGCGGGAGAGAGAAACACAAACTGGGAGAGGAAGGATAGAGAAACACAAACTGGGAGAGGGAGGGAGAGAGAAACACAAACTGGGAGAGGGAGGGAGAGAGAAACACAAAGTGGGAGAGGGAATGAGAGAGAAACACAAACTGGGAGAGGGAAGGAGAGAGAAACTCAAACTGGGAGAGGGAGGGAGAGAGAAACACAAACTGGGAGAGGGAGGGAGAGATAAACACAAACTGGGAGAGGAAGGGGAGAGAAACACAAACTGGGAGAAAAGGAGAGATAAACACAAACTGGGAGAGTGAAGGAGAGAGAAACACAAACTGGGAGAGAGAGGGAGAGAGAAGCACAAACTGGTGGAGGAAGGAGAGAGACACACAAACTGGGAGAAGAAGGAGAGAGAAAAACAAACTGGGAGAGGGAAGGAGAGAGAAACACAAACTGGGAGAGGGAAGGAGAGAGAAACACAAACTGGGAGAGGGAAGGAGAGAGAAACACAAACTGGGAGAGGAAGGAGAAAGAAACACAAACTGGGAGAGGGAGGGAGAGAGAAAAACAAACTGGGAGAGGCAGGGAGAGAGAAACACAAAGTGGGAGAGGGAGAGTGAGAGAAACACAAACTGGGAGAGAGAGGGAGAGAGAAACACAATCTGGGAGAGGGAGGGAGAGAGAAACACAAACTGGGAGGGGGAGGAGAGAGAAAGACGAACTGCGAGAGGAAGGAGAGAGAAACACAAACTGGGAGAGGGAGAGAGAAACACAAACTGGGAGAGGGAGAGAGAGAGAAACACAAACTGGGAGAGGGAAGGAGCGAGAAACACAAACTGGGAGAGGAAGGAGAGAGAAACACAAACTGGGAGAAGAAGGAGAGAGAAACACAAACTGGGAGAGGGAAGGAGAGAGAAACACAAACTCGGAGAGGGAAGGAGAGAGAAACACAAACTGGGAGAGGGAAGGAGAGAGAAACACAAACTGGGAGAGGGAAGGAGAGAGAAACACAAACTAGAGAGGGAGGGAGGGAGAAACACAAACTGGGAGAGGGAGGGAGAGAGAAACACAAACTGGGAGAGGGAGAGAGAGAGAAACACAAACTGGGAGAGGGAAGGAGAGAGAAACACAAACTGGGAGAGAGAGGGAGAGAGAAGCACAAACTGGGGGAGGAAGGAGAGAGAAACACAAACTGGGAGAGGGAGGCAGAGAGAGACACAAACTGGGAGAGGGAGGAGAGAGAAACACAAACTGGGAGAGGGAGGGAGAGAGAAACACAAACTGGGAGAGGGAAGGAGAGAGAAACACAAACTGGGAGAGGGAAGGAGACAGAAAAACAAACTGGGAGAGGGAGGGCGAGAGAATCACAAACTGGGAGAGGGAGAGAGAGAGAAACACAAACTGGGAGAGGAAGGAGAGAGAAACACAAACTCGGAGAGGGAGAGATAGCAAACACAAACTGGGAGAGGGAGGGAGAGAGAAACACAAAGTGGGAGAGGGAGGGAGAGAGAAACACAAACTGGGAGAGGGAGGGAGAGAGAAACACACACAGGGAGAGGGAGAGAGAGAGAAACACAAACTGGGAGAGGGAGGGAGAGAGAAACACAAACTGGGAGAGGGAAGGAGAGAGAAACACAAACTGGGAGAGGGAAGGAGAGAGAAACACAAACTGGGAGAGAGAGGGAGAGAGAAGCACAAACTGGGGGAGGAAGGAGAGAGAAACACAAACTGGGAGAGGGAGGCAGAGAGAAACACAAACTGGGAGAGGGAGGAGAGAGAAACACAAACTGGGAGAGGGAGGGAGAGAGAAACACAAACTGGGAGAGGGAAGGAGAGAGAAACACAAACTGGGAGAGGGAAGGAGACAGAAAAACAAACTGGGAGAGGGAGGGCGAGAGAATCACAAACTGGGAGAGGGAGAGAGAGAGAAACACAAACTGGGAGAGGAAGGAGAGAGAAACACAAACTCGGAGAGGGAGAGATAGCAAACACAAACTGGGAGAGGGAGGGAGAGAGAAACACAAAGTGGGAGAGGGAGGGAGAGAGAAACACAAACTGGGAGAGGGAGGGAGAGAGAAACACACACAGGGAGAGGGAGAGAGAGAGAAACACAAACTGGGAGAGGGAGGGAGAGAGAAACACAAACTGGGAGAGGGAGGAGAGAGAAACACAAACTGGGAGAGGGAGGGAGAGAGAAACACAAACTGGGAGAGGGAGGAGAGAGAAACACAAAGTGGGAGATGGAGGGAGAGAAACACGAACTGGGAGAGGGAGAGAGAAACACAAACTGGGAGAGGGAGAGAGAAACACAAACTGGGAGATGGAGGGAGAGAAACACAAACTGGGCGAGGGAGGAGAGAGAAAGACAAACTGGGAGAGGGAGAGAGAAACACAAACTGGGAGAGGAAGGGAGAGAAACACAAACTGGGAGAGGGAGGAGGGAGAAACACAAACTGGGAGAGGGAGTGAGAGAAACACAAACTGGGAGAGGGAGGAGAGAGAAACACAAACTGGGAGAGGGAGGGAGAGAGAAACACAAACTGGGAGAGGAAGGAGAGAGAAACACAAACTGGGAGAGGGAAGGAGAGAGAAAGACAAACTGGGAGAAGGCGGGAGAGAGAAACACAAACTGGGAGAGGAAGGAGAGAGAAACACAAACTGGGAGAGGGAGGGAGAGAGAAACACAAACTGGGAGAGGGAGGGAGAGAGAAACACAAACTGGGAGAGGGAAGGAGAGAGAAACACATACTGGGAGAGGGAAGGAGAGAGAAACACAAACTGGGAGAGGGAGGGAGAGAGAAACACAAACTGGGAGAGGGAGGGAGAGAGAAACACAAACTGGGAGAGGAAAGAGAGAGAAACACAAACTGGGAGAGGAAGGAGAGAGAAACACAAACTGGGAGAGGGAAGGAGAGAGAAACACAAACTGGGAGAGGGAAGGAGAGAGAAACACAAACTGGGAGAGGAAGGAGAAAGAAACACAAACTGGGAGAGGGAGGGAGAGGGAAACACAAACTGGGAGAGGCAGGGAGAGAGAAACACAAACTGGGAGAGGGAGAGAGAGAGAAACACAAACTGGGAGAGAGAGGGAGAGAGAAACACAATCTGGGAGAGGGAGGGAGAGAGAAACACAAACTGGGAGAGGGAGGAGAGAGAAAGACAAACTGGGAGAGGGAGGAGAGAGAACCACAAACTGGGAGAGGGAGAGAGAAACACAAACTGGGAGAGGGAGGAGAGAGAAACACAAACTGGGAGAGGGAAGGAGAGAGAAACACAAACTGGCAGAGGGCGGGAGAGAGAAACACAAACTGGGAGGGGGAGGAGAGAGAAACACAAAGTGGGAGAGGGAAGGAGAGTGAAACACAAACTGGGAGAGGGAAGGAGAGAGAAACACAAACTGGGAGAGGGAGGGTGAGAGAAACACAATCTGGGAGAGGGAGAGAGAGAGAAACACAAACTGGGAGAGGAAGGAGAGAGAAACACAAACTGGGAGAGGGAGAGATAGAGAAACACAAACTGGGAGAGGGAGGGAGAGAGAAACACAAAGTGGGAAGGGAGGGAGAGAGAAACACAAAATGGGAGAGGGAGCGAGAGAGAAACTCACACAGGGAGAGGGAGAGACAGAGAAACACAAACTGGGAGAGGGAGGGAGAGAGAAACAAAAAATGGGAGAGGAAGGAGAGAGAAACACAAACTGGGAGAGGGAGGAGAGAGAAACACAAACTGGGAGAGGGAGGAGAGAGAAACACAAACTGGGAGAGGGAGGGAGAGAGAAACACAAACTGGGAGAGGGAAGGAGAGAGGAACACAAACTGGGAGAGGGAAGCAGAGAGAAACACAAACTGGGAGAGGGAGGGAGGGAGAAACACAAACTGGGAGAGGGAGAGATAGAGAAACACAAACTGGGAGAGGAAGGAGAGAGAAACACAAACTGGGAGAGGGTGAGATAGAGAAACACAAACTGGGAGAGGGAGGGAGAGAGAAACACAAAGTGGGAGAGGGAGGGAGAGAGAAACACACACAGGGAGAGGGAGAGAGAGAGAAACACAAACTGGGAGAGGGAGGGAGAGAGAAACAAAAACTGGGAGAGGGAGGAGAGAGAACCACAAACTGGGAGAGGAAGGAGCGAGAAACACAAACTGGGAGAGGGAGGGAGAGAGAAACACAAACTGGGAGAGGGAGGAGAGAGAAACACAAAGTGGGAGATGGAGGGAGAGAAACACAAACTGGGAGAGGGAGAGAGAGAGAAACACAAACTGGGAGAGGGAGAGAGAAACACAAACTGGGAGAGGGAGAGAGAAACACAAACTGGGAGATGGAGGGAGAGAAACACAAACTGGGAGAGGGAGGAGAGAGAAACACAAACTGGGAGAGGGAGAGAGAAACACAAACTGGGAGAGGAAGGGAGAGAAACACAAACTGGGAGAGGGAGGAGAGAGAAACACAAACTGGGAGAGGGAGGGAGAGAAACACAAACTGGGAGAGGGAGGAGAGAGAAACACAAACTGGGAGAGGGAAGGAGAGAGAAATACAAACTGGGAGAGGAAGGAGAGAGAAACACAAACTGGGAGAGGGAAGGAGAGAGAAAGACAAACTGGGAGAAGGCGGGAGAGAGAAACACAAACTGGGAGAGGGAAGGAGAGAGAAACACAAACTGGGAGAGGGAAGGAGAGAGAAACACAAACTGGGAGAGGGAGGGAGAGAGAAACACAAACTGGGAGAGGGAGGGAGAGAGAAACACAAACTGGGAGAGGAAGGACAGAGAAACACAAACTGCGAGAGGAAGGAGAGAGAAACACAAACGGGGAGAGGGAAGGAGAGAGAAACACAAACTGGGAGAGGGAAGGAGAGAGAAACACAAACTGGGAGAGGGAAGGAGAGAGAAACACAAACTGGGAGAGGAAGGAGAAAGAAACACAAACTGGGAGAGGGAGGGAGAGGGAAACACAAACTGGGAGAGGCAGGGAGAGAGAAACACAAACTGGGAGAGGGAGAGAGAGAGAAACACAAACTGGGAGAGAGAAACACCATCTGGGAGAGGGAGGGAGAGAGAAACACAAACTGGGAGAGGGAGGAGAGAGAAAGACAAACTGGGAGAGGGAGGAGAGAGAACCACAAACTGGGAGAGGGAGAGAGAAACACAAACTGGGAGAGGGAGGAGAGAGAAACACAAACTGGGAGAGGGAAGGAGATAGAAACACAAACTGGGAGAGGGAGGGAGAGAGAAGCACAAACTGGGAGAGGGAAGGAGAGAGAAACACAAACTGGGAGAGGGAAGGAGAGAGAAATACAAACTGGGAGAGGAAGGAGAGAGAAACACAAACTGGGAGAAGAAGGAGAGAGAAACACAAACTGGGAGAGGGAAGTAGAGAGAAACACAAACTCGGAGAGGGAAGGAGAGAGAAACACACACTGGGAGAGGGAAGGAGAGAGAAACACAAACTGGGAGAGGGAAGGAGAGTGCAACACAAACTGGGAGAGGGAGGGAGAGAGAAGCACAAACTGGGAGAGGGAGGGAGAGAGAAACACAAACTGGGAGAGGTAGAGAGAGAGAAACACAAACTGGGAGAGGGAAGGAGAGAGAAACACAAACTGGGAGAGAGAGGGAGAGAGAAGCACAAACTGGGGGAGGAAGGAGAGAGAAACACAAACTGGGAGAGAGAGGGAGAGAGAAACACAAACTGGGAGAGGAAGGAGAGAGAAACACAAACTGGGAGAGGGAGGGAGAGAGAAACACAAACTGGGAGAGGGAAGGACAGAGAAACATAAACTGGGAGAGGGAGGAGAGAGAAACACAAACTGGGAGAGGAAGGAGAGTGAAACACAAACTGGGAGAGGGAGGAGAGAGAAACACAAACTGGGAGAGGGAGGGAGAGAGAAACACAAACTGGGAGAGGGAAGGCGAGAGAAACACAAACTGGGAGAGGGAAGGAGAGAGAAACACAAACTGGGAGAGGGAGGGAGAGAGAAACACAAACTGGGAGAGGGAGAGAGAGAGAAACAGAAACTGGGAGAGGAAGGAGAGAGAAACACAAACTGCGAGAGAGAGAGATAGAGAAACGCAAACTGGGAGAGGGTGGGAGAGAGAAACACAAAGTGGGAGAGGGAGGGAGAGAGAAACACAAACTGGGAGAGGGAGGGAGAGAGAAACACACACAGGGAGAGGGAGAGAGAGAGAAACACAAACTGGGAGAGGGAGGGAGAGAGAAACACAAACTGGGAGAGGGAGGGAGAGAGAAACACAAACTGGGAGAGGGAGAGAGAGAGAAACACAAACTGGGAGAGGGAAGGAGAGAGAAACACAAACTGGGAGAGAGAGGGAGAGAGAGAAAAACACAAACTGGGAGAGCGAAGGAGAGAGAAACACAAACTGGGAGAGGGAGTGAGAGAGAAACACAAACTGGGAGAGGGAAGGAGAGAGAAACACAAACTGGGAGAGGGAAAGAGAGAGAAACACAAACTTGGAGAGGGAGAGAGAGAGAAACACAAACTGGGAGAGGGAAGGAGAGAGAAACACAAACTGGGAGAGGGAAGGAGAGAGAAACACAAACTGGGAGAGGGAGGGAGAGAGAAACACAAACTGGGAGAGGGAGGGAGAGAGAAACACAAACTAGGAGAGGGAGAGAGAGAGAAACACAAACTGGGAGAGAGAGGGAGAGAGAAACACAATCTGGGAGAGGGAGGGAGAGAGAAACACTAACTGGGAGAGGGAGGAGAGAGAAAGACAAACTGGGAGAGGGAGGAGAGAGAAACACAAACTGGGAGAGGGAGAGAGAAACACAAACTGGGAGAGGGAGGAGAGAGAAACACAAACTGGGAGCGGGAGAGAGAAACACAAACTGGGAGAGGGAAGGAGAGAGAAACACAAACTGGGAGAGGGAGGGAGAGAGAAGCACAAACTGGGAGAGGGAAGGAGAGAGAAACACAAACTGGGAGAGGGAAGGAGAGAGAAACACAAACTGGGAGAGGAAGGAGAGAGAAACACAAACTGGGAGAAGAAGGAGAGAGAAACACAAACTGGGAGAGGGAAGGAGAGAGAAACACAAACTCGGAGAGGGAAGGAGAGAGAAACACAAACTGGGAGAGGGAAGGAGAGAGAAATACAAACTAGAGAGGGAGGGAGAGAGAAACACAAACTGGGAGAAGGAGGGAGAGAGAAAAACAAACTGGGAGAGGGAGAGAGAGAGGAACACAAACTGGGAGAGGGAAGGAGAGAGAAACACAAACTGGGAGAGAGAGGGAGAGAGAAGCACAAACTGGGGGAGGAAGGAGAGAGAAACACAAACTGGGAGACGGAGGGAGAGAGAAACACAAACTGGGAGAGGGAGAAGAGAGAAACACAAACTGGGAGAGGAAGGAGAGAGAAACACAAACTGGGAGAGGGAAGGAGAGAGAAACACAAACTGGGAGAGGGAAGGAGAGAGAAAAACAAACTGGGAGAGGGAGGGCGAGAGAAACACAAACTGGGAGAGGGAGAGAGAGAGAAACACAAACTGGGAGAGGGAGGAGAGAGAAACACAAACTGGGAGAGGGAGAGATAGAGAAACACAAACTGGGAGAGATGGGAGAGAGAAACACAAAGTGGGAGAGGGAGGGAGAGAGAAACACAAACTGGGAGAGGGAGGGAGAGAGAAACAAACTCAGGGAGAGGGAGAGAGAGAGAAACACAAACTGGGAGAGGGAGGGAGAGAGAACCACAAACTGGGAGAGGGAGGAGAGATAAACACAAACTGGGAGAGGGAGGAGAGAGAAACACAAACTGGGAGAGGGAGGGAGAGAGAAACACAAACTGGGAGAGGGAGGGAGAGAGAAACAAAAACTGGGAGAGGGAGGGAGAGAGAAACACAAACTGGGAGAGGGAGGGAGAGAGAAAAAGAAACTGGGAGAGGGAGGAGAGAGAAACACAAACTGGGAGAGGGAGGGAGAGAGAAACACAAACTGGAAGAGGAAGGAGAGAGAAACACAAACTGGGAGAGGGAAGGAGAGAGAAAGACAAACTGGAAGAAGGCGGGAGAGAGAAACACAAACTGGGAGAGGAAGGAGAGAGAAACACAAACTGTGAGAGGGAGGGAGAGATAAACACAAACTGGGAGACGAAGGAGAGAGAAACACAAATTGGGAGAGGAAGGAGAGAGAAACACAAACTGGGAGAAGAAGGAGAGAGAAACACAAACTGGGAGATGGAAGGAGAGAGAAACACAAACTGGGAGAGGGAAGGAGAGAGAAACACAAACTGGGAGAGGGAAGGAGAGAGAAACACAAACTGGGAGAGGAAGGAGAATGGAACACAAACTGGGAGAGGGAGGGAGAGAGAAACACAAACTGGGAGAGGCAGGGAGAGAGAAACACAAACTGGGAGAGGGAGAGTGAGAGAAACACAAACTGGGAGAGAGAGGGAGAGAGAAACACAATCTGGGAGAGGGAGGGAGAGAGAAACACAAACTGGGAGGGGGAGGAGAGAGAAAGACAAATTGGGAGAGGGAGGAGAGAGAAACACAAACTGGGAGAGGGAGAGAGAAACACAAACTTGGAGAGGGAGGAGAGAGAAACACAAATTGGGAGAGGGAGAGAGAAACACAAACTGGGAGAGGGAGGAGAGAGAAACACAAACTGGGAGAGGGAAGGAGAGAGAAACACAAACTAGGAGAGCGAGGGAGAGAGAAGCACAAACTTGGAGAGGGAAGGGGAGAGAAACACAAACTGGGAGAGGGAGAGAGAGAGAAGCACAAACTGGGGGAGGAAGGAGAGAGAAACACAAACTGGGAGAGAGAGGGAGAGAGAAACACAAACTGGGAGAGGAAGGAGAGAGAAACACAAACTGGGAGAGGGAGGGAGAGAGAAACACAAACTGGGAGAGGGAGAGAGAGAGAAGCACAAACTGGGGGAGGAAGGAGAGAGAAACACAAACTGGGAGAGAGAGGGAGAGAGAAACACAAACTGGGAGAGGAAGGAGAGAGAAACACAAACTGGGAGAGGGAGGGAGAGAGAAACACAAACTGGGAGAGGGAGGGAGAGAGAAACACAAACTGGGAGAAGAAGGAGAGAGATACACAAACTGGGAGAGGGAAGGACAGAGAAACACAAACTGGGAGAGGGAGGAGAGAGAAACACAAACTGGGAGAGGAAGGAGAGAGAAACACAAACTGGGAGAGGTAGGAGAGAGAAACACAAACTGGGAGAGGGAAGGAGAGAGAAACACAAACTGGGAGAGGGAAGGAGAGAGAAACAGAAAGTGGGAGAGGGAGGGAGAGAGAAAAACAAACTGGGAGAGGAAGGAGAGAGAAACACAAACCGGGAGAAGAAGGAGAGAGAAACACAAACTGGGAGAGGGAAGGAGAGAGAAACACAAACTCGGAGAGGGAAGGAGAGAGAAACACAAACTGGGAGAGGGAAGGAGAGAGAAACACAAACTGGGAGAGGGAGGGAGAGAGAAACACAAACTGGGAGAGGGAGGGAGAGAGAAACACAAACTGGGAGAGGGAGAGAGAGAGAAACACAAACTGGGAGAGGGAAGGAGAGAGAAACACAAACTGGGAGAGAGAGGGAGAGAGACAGAAACACAAACTGGGAGAGGGAAGGAGAGAGAAACACAAACTGGGAGAGGGAGGGAGAGAGAAACACAAACTGGGAGAGGGAAGGAGAGAGAAACACAAACTGGGAGAGGGAAGGAGTAAGAAACACAAACTTCGAGAGGGAGGGAGAGAGAAACACAAACTGGGAGAGGGAAGGAGAGAGAAACACAAACTGGGAGAGGGAAGGAGAGAGAAACACAAACTGGGAGAGGGAGGGAGAGAGAAACACAAACAGGGAGAGGGAGGGAGAGAGAAACACAAACTGGGAGAGGGAGAGAGAGAGAAACACAAACTGGGAGAGAGAGGGAGAGAGAAACACAAACTGGGAAGGGAGAGAGAAACACAAACTGGGAGAGGGAGAGAGAGAGAAACACAAATTGGGAGAGAGAGGGAGAGAGAAACACAATCTGGGAGAGGGAGGGAGAGAGAAACACTAACTGGGAGAGGGAGGAGAGAGAAAGACAAACTGGGAGAGGGAGGAGAGAGAAACACAAACTGGGAGAGGGAGAGAGAAACACAAACTGGGAGAGGGAGGAGAGAGAAACACAAACTGGGAGAGGGAGAGAGAAACACAAACTGGGAGAGGGAGGAGAGAGAAACACAAACTGGGAGAGGGAAGGAGAGAGAAACACAAACTGGGAGAGGGAGGGAGAAAGAAGCACAAACTGGGAGAGGGAAGGAGAGAGAAACACAAACTGGGAGAGGGAAGGAGAGAGAAACACAAACTGGGAGAGGGAGAGAGAGAGAAACACAAACTGGGAGAGTGAAGGAGAGAGAAACACAAACTGGGAGAGAGAGGGAGAGAGAGAGAAACACAAACTGGGAGAGGGAAGGAGAGAGAAACACAAACTGGGAGAGGGAAGGAGCGAGAAACACAAACTGGGAGAGGAAGGAGAGAGAAACACAAACTGGGAGAAGAAGGAGAGAGAAACACAAACTGGGAGAGGGAAGGAGAGAGAAACACAAACTCGGAGAGGGAAGGAGACAGAAACACAAACTGGGAGAGGGAAGGAGAGAGAAACACAAACTGGGAGAGGGAGGGAGAGAGAAACACAAACTGGGAGAGGGAAGGAGAGAGAAACACAAACTGGGAGAGGGAAGGAGTAAGAAACACAAACTTCGAGAGGGAGGGAGAGAGAAACACAAACTGGGAGAGGGAAGGAGAGAGAAACACAAACTGGGAGAGGGAAGGAGAGAGAAACACAAACTGGGAGAGGGAGGGAGAGAGAAACACAAACAGGGAGAGGGAGGGAGAGAGAAACACAAACTGGGAGAGGGAGAGAGAGAGAAACACAAACTGGGAGAGAGAGGGAGAGAGAAACACAAACTGGGAAGGGAGAGAGAAACACAAACTGGGAGAGGGAGAGAGAGAAACACAAATTGGGAGAGAGAGGGAGAGAGAAACACAATCTGGGAGAGGGAGGGAGAGAGAAACACTAACTGGGAGAGGGAGGAGAGAGAAAGACAAACTGGGAGAGGGAGGAGAGAGAAACACAAACTGGGAGAGGGAGAGAGAAACACAAACTGGGAGAGGGAGGAGAGAGAAACACAAACTGGGAGAGGGAGAGAGAAACACAAACTGGGAGAGGGAGGAGAGAGAAACACAAACTGGGAGAGGGAAGGAGAGAGAAACACAAACTGGGAGAGGGAGGGAGAAAGAAGCACAAACTGGGAGAGGGAAGGAGAGAGAAACACAAACTGGGAGAGGGAAGGAGAGAGAAACACAAACTGGGAGAGGGAGAGAGAGAGAAACACAAACTGGGAGAGGGAGGGAGAGAGAAACACAAACTGGGAGAGGGAAGGAGAGAGAAACACAAACTGGGAGAGGGAAGGAGAGAGAAACACAAACTTGGAGAGGGAGGGAGAGAGAAACACAAACTGGGAGAGGGAGGGAGAGAGAAACACAAACTGGGAGAGGGAGAGAGAGAGAAACACAAACTGGGAGAGAGAGGGAGAGAGAAACACCATCTGGGAGAGGGAGGGAGAGAGAAACACTAACTGGGAGAGGGAGGAGAGAGAAAGACAAACTGGGCGAGGGAGGAGAGAGAAACACAAACTGGGAGAGGGAGAGAGAAACACAAACTGGGAGAGGGAGGAGAGAGAAACACAAGCTGGGAGAGGGAGAGAGAAACACAAACTGGAAGAGGGAGGAGAGAGAAACACAAACTGGGAGAGGGAAGGAGAGAGAAACACAAACTGGGAGAGGGAGGGAGAGAGAAGCACAAACTGGGAGAGGGAGGGAGAGAGAAACACAAACTGGGAGAAGAAGGAGAGAGATACACAAACTGGGAGAGGGAAGGACAGAGAAACACAAACTGGGAGAGGGAGGAGAGAGAAACACAAACTGGGAGAGGAAGGAGAGAGAAACACAAACTGGGAGAGGTAGGAGAGAGAAACACAAACTGGGAGAGGGAAGGAGAGAGAAACACAAACTGGGAGAGGGAAGGAGAGAGAAACAGAAAGTGGGAGAGGGAGGGAGAGAGAAAAACAAACTGGGAGAGGAAGGAGAGAGAAACACAAACCGGGAGAAGAAGGAGAGAGAAACACAAACTGGGAGAGGGAAGGAGAGAGAAACACAAACTCGGAGAGGGAAGGAGAGAGAAACACAAACTGGGAGAGGGAAGGAGAGAGAAACACAAACTGGGAGAGGGAGGGAGAGAGAAACACAAACTGGGAGAGGGAGGGAGAGAGAAACACAAACTGGGAGAGGGAGAGAGAGAGAAACACAAACTGGGAGAGGGAAGGAGAGAGAAACACAAACTGGGAGAGAGAGGGAGAGAGACAGAAACACAAACTGGGAGAGGGAAGGAGAGAGAAACACAAACTGGGAGAGGGAGGGAGAGAGAAACACAAACTGGGAGAGGGAAGGAGAGAGAAACACAAACTGGGAGAGGGAAGGAGTAAGAAACACAAACTTCGAGAGGGAGGGAGAGAGAAACACAAACTGGGAGAGGGAAGGAGAGAGAAACACAAACTGGGAGAGGGAAGGAGAGAGAAACACAAACTGGGAGAGGGAGGGAGAGAGAAACACAAACAGGGAGAGGGAGGGAGAGAGAAACACAAACTGGGAGAGGGAGAGAGAGAGAAACACAAACTGGGAGAGAGAGGGAGAGAGAAACACAAACTGGGAAGGGAGAGAGAAACACAAACTGGGAGAGGGAGAGAGAGAGAAACACAAACTGGGAGAGAGAGGGAGAGAGAAACACAATCTGGGAGAGGGAGGGAGAGAGAAACACTAACTGGGAGAGGGAGGAGAGAGAAAGACAAACTGGGAGAGGGAGGAGAGAGAAACACAAACTGGGAGAGGGAGAGAGAAACACAAACTGGGAGAGGGAGGAGAGAGAAACACAAACTGGTAGAGGGAGAGAGAAACACAAACTGGGAGAGGGAGGAGAGAGAAACACAAACTGGGAGAGGGAAGGAGAGAGAAACACAAACTGGGAGAGGGAGGGAGAAAGAAGCACAAACTGGGAGAGGGAAGGAGAGAGAAACACAAACTGGGAGAGGGAAGGAGAGAGAAACACAAACTGGGAGAGGGAGAGAGAGAGAAACACAAACTGGGAGAGTGAAGGAGAGAGAAACACAAACTGGGAGAGAGAGGGAGAGAGAGAGAAACACAAACTGGGAGAGGGAAGGAGAGAGAAACACAAACTGGGAGAGGGAGGGAGAGTGAAACACAAACTGGGAGAGGGAAGGAGAGAGAAACACAAACTGGGAGAGGGAAGGAGAGAGAAACACAAACTTGGAGAGGGAGGGAGAGAGAAACACAAACTGGGAGAGGGAGGGAGAGAGAAACACAAACTGGGAGAGGGAGAGAGAGAGAAACACAAACTGGGAGAGAGAGGGAGAGAGAAACACCATCTGGGAGAGGGAGGGAGAGAGAAACACTAACTGGGAGAGGGAGGAGAGAGAAAGACAAACTGGGCGAGGGAGGAGAGAGAAACACAAACTGGGAGAGTGAGAGAGAAACACAAACTGGGAGAGGGAGGAGAGAGAAACACAAGCTGGGAGAGGGAGAGAGAAACACAAACTGGGAGAGGGAAGGAGCGAGAAACACAAACTGGGAGAGGAAGGAGAGAGAAACACAAACTGGGAGAAGAAGGAGAGAGAAACACAAACTGGGAGAGGGAAGGAGAGAGAAACACAAACTCGGAGAGGGAAGGAGACAGAAACACAAACTGGGAGAGGGAAGGAGAGAGAAACACAAACTGGGAGAGGGAGGGAGAGAGAAACACAAACTGGGAGAGGGAAGGAGAGAGAAACACAAACTGGGAGAGGGAAGGAGTAAGAAACACAAACTTCGAGAGGGAGGGAGAGAGAAACACAAACTGGGAGAGGGAAGGAGAGAGAAACACAAACTGGGAGAGGGAAGGAGAGAGAAACACAAACTGGGAGAGGGAGGGAGAGAGAAACACAAACAGGGAGAGGGAGGGAGAGAGAAACACAAACTGGGAGAGGGAGAGAGAGAGAAACACAAACTGGGAGAGAGAGGGAGAGAGAAACACAAACTGGGAAGGGAGAGAGAAACACAAACTGGGAGAGGGAGAGAGAGAGAAACACAAACTGGGAGAGAGAGGGAGAGAGAAACACAATCTGGGAGAGGGAGGGAGAGAGAAACACTAACTGGGAGAGGGAGGAGAGAGAAAGACAAACTGGGAGAGGGAGGAGAGAGAAACACAAACTGGGAGAGGGAGAGAGAAACACAAACTGGGAGAGGGAGGAGAGAGAAACACAAACTGGGAGAGGGAGAGAGAAACACAAACTGGGAGAGGGAGGAGAGAGAAACACAAACTGGGAGAGGGAAGGAGAGAGAAACACAAACTGGGAGAGGGAGGGAGAAAGAAGCACAAACTGGGAGAGGGAAGGAGAGAGAAACACAAACTGGGAGAGGGAAGGAGAGAGAAACACAAACTGGGAGAGGGAGAGAGAGAGAAACACAAACTGGGAGAGTGAAGGAGAGAGAAACACAAACTGGGAGAGAGAGGGAGAGAGAGAGAAACACAAACTGGGAGAGGGAAGGAGAGAGAAACACAAACTGGGAGAGGGAGGGAGAGAGAAACACAAAGTGGGAGAGGGAAGGAGAGAGAAACACAAACTGGGAGAGGGAAGGAGAGAGAAACACAAACTTGGAGAGGGAGGGAGAGAGAAACACAAACTGGGAGAGGGAGGGAGAGAGAAACACAAACTGGGAGAGGGAGAGAGAGAGAAACACAAACTGGGAGAGAGAGGGAGAGAGAAACACCATCTGGGAGAGGGAGGGAGAGAGAAACACTAACTGGGAGAGGGAGGAGAGAGAAAGACAAACTGGGCGAGGGAGGAGAGAGAAACACAAACTGGGAGAGGGAGAGAGAAACACAAACTGGGAGAGGGAGGAGAGAGAAACACAAGCTGGGAGAGGGAGAGAGAAACAGAAACTGGGAGAGGGAGGAGAGAGAAACACAAACTGGGAGAGGGAAGGAGAGAGAAACACAAACTGGGAGAGGGAGGGAGAGAGAAGCACAAACTGGGAGAGGGAAGGAGAGAGAAACACAAACTGGGAGAGGGAAGGAGCGAGAAACACAAACTGGGAGAGGAAGGAGAGAGAAACACAAACTGGGAGAAGAAGGAGAGAGAAACACAAACTGGGAGAGGGAAGGAGAGAGAAACACAAACTCGGAGAGGGAAGGAGACAGAAACACAAACTGGGAGAGGGAAGGAGAGAGAAACACAAACTGGGAGAGGGAGGGAGAGAGAAACACAAACTGGGAGAGGGAAGGAGAGAGAAACACAAACTGGGAGAGGGAAGGAGTAAGAAACACAAACTTCGAGAGGGAGGGAGAGAGAAACACAAACTGGGAGAGGGAAGGAGAGAGAAACACAAACTGGGAGAGGGAAGGAGAGAGAAACACAAACTGGGAGAGGGAGGGAGAGAGAAACACAAACAGGGAGAGGGAGGGAGAGAGAAACACAAACTGGGAGAGGGAGAGAGAGAGAAACACAAACTGGGAGAGAGAGGGAGAGAGAAAAACAAACTGGGAAGGGAGAGAGAAACACAAACTGGGAGAGGGAGAGAGAGAGAAACACAAACTGGGAGAGAGAGGGAGAGAGAAACACAATCTGGGAGAGGGAGGGAGAGAGAAACACTAACTGGGAGAGGGAGGAGAGAGAAAGACAAACTGGGAGAGGGAGGAGAGAGAAACACAAACTGGGAGAGGGAGAGAGAAACACAAACTGGGAGAGGGAGGAGAGAGAAACACAAACTGGGAGAGGGAGAGAGAAACACAAACTGGGAGAGGGAGGAGAGAGAAACACAAACTGGGAGAGGGAAGGAGAGAGAAACACAAACTGGGAGAGGGAGGGAGAAAGAAGCACAAACTGGGAGAGGGAAGGAGAGAGAAACACAAACTGGGAGAGGGAAGGAGAGAGAAACACAAACTGGGAGAGGGAGAGAGAGAGAAACACAAACTGGGAGAGTGAAGGAGAGAGAAACACAAACTGGGAGAGAGAGGGAGAGAGAGAGAAACACAAACTGGGAGAGGGAAGGAGAGAGAAACACAAACTGGGAGAGGGAGGGAGAGAGAAACACAAACTGGGAGAGGGAAGGAGAGAGAAACACAAACTGGGAGAGGGAGGGAGAGAGAAACACAAACTGGGAGAGGGAGAGAGAGAGAAACACAAACTGGGAGAGAGAGGGAGAGAGAAACACCATCTGGGAGAGGGAGGGAGAGAGAAACACTAACTGGGAGAGGGAGGAGAGAGAAAGACAAACTGGGCGAGGGAGGAGAGAGAAACACAAACTGGGAGAGGGAGAGAGAGAGAAACACAAACTGGGAGAGAGAGGGAGAGAGAAACACCATCTGGGAGAGGGAGGGAGAGAGAAACACTAACTGGGAGAGGGAGGAGAGAGAAAGACAAACTGGGCGAGGGAGGAGAGAGAAACACAAACTGGGAGAGGGAGAGAGAAACACAAACTGGGAGAGGGAGGAGAGAGAAACACAAGCTGGGAGAGGGAGAGAGAAACACAAACTGGGAGAGGGAGGAGAGAGAAACACAAACTGGGAGAGGGAAGGAGAGAGAAACAGAAAGTGGGAGAGGGAGGGAGAGAGAAAAACAAACTGGGAGAGGAAGGAGAGAGAAACACAAACCGGGAGAAGAAGGAGAGAGAAACACAAACTGGGAGAGGGAAGGAGAGAGAAACACAAACTCGGAGAGGGAAGGAGAGAGAAACACAAACTGGGAGAGGGAAGGAGAGAGAAACACAAACTGGGAGAGGGAGGGAGAGAGAAACACAAACTGGGAGAGGGAGGGAGAGAGAAACACAAACTGGGAGAGGGAGAGAGAGAGAAACACAAACTGGGAGAGGGAAGGAGAGAGAAACACAAACTGGGAGAGAGAGGGAGAGAGACAGAAACACAAACTGGGAGAGGGAAGGAGAGAGAAACACAAACTGGGAGAGGGAGGGAGAGAGAAACACAAACTGGGAGAGGGAAGGAGAGAGAAACACAAACTGGGAGAGGGAAGGAGTAAGAAACACAAACTTCGAGAGGGAGGGAGAGAGAAACACAAACTGGGAGAGGGAAGGAGAGAGAAACACAAACTGGGAGAGGGAAGGAGAGAGAAACACAAACTGGGAGAGGGAGGGAGAGAGAAACACAAACAGGGAGAGGGAGGGAGAGAGAAACACAAACTGGGAGAGGGAGAGAGAGAGAAACACAAACTGGGAGAGAGAGGGAGAGAGAAACACAAACTGGGAAGGGAGAGAGAAACACAAACTGGGAGAGGGAGAGAGAGAGAAACACAATCTGGGAGAGGGAGGGAGAGAGAAACACTAACTGGGAGAGGGAGGAGAGAGAAAGACAAACTGGGAGAGGGAGGAGAGAGAAACACAAACTGGGAGAGGGAGAGAGAAACACAAACTGGGAGAGGGAGGAGAGAGAAACACAAACTGGGAGAGGGAGAGAGAAACACAAACTGGGAGAGGGAGGAGAGAGAAACACAAACTGGGAGAGGGAAGGAGAGAGAAACACAAACTGGGAGAGGGAGGGAGAAAGAAGCACAAACTGGGAGAGGGAAGGAGAGAGAAACACAAACTGGGAGAGGGAAGGAGAGAGAAACACAAACTGGGAGAGGGAGAGAGAGAGAAACACAAACTGGGAGAGTGAAGGAGAGAGAAACACAAACTGGGAGAGAGAGGGAGAGAGAGAGAAACACAAACTGGGAGAGGGAAGGAGAGAGAAACACAAACTGGGAGAGGGAGGGAGAGAGAAACACAAACTGGGAGAGGGAAGGAGAGAGAAACACAAACTGGGAGAGGGAAGGAGAGAGAAACACAAACTTGGAGAGGGAGGGAGAGAGAAACACAAACTGGGAGAGGGAGGGAGAGAGAAACACAAACTGGGAGAGGGAGAGAGAGAGAAACACAAACTGGGAGAGAGAGGGAGAGAGAAACACCATCTGGGAGAGGGAGGGAGAGAGAAACACTAACTGGGAGAGGGAGGAGAGAGAAAGACAAACTGGGCGAGGGAGGAGAGAGAAACACAAACTGGGAGAGGGAGAGAGAAACACAAACTGGGAGAGGGAGGAGAGAGAAACACAAGCTGGGAGAGGGAGAGAGAAACACAAACTGGGAGAGGGAGGAGAGAGAAACACAAACTGGGAGAGGGAAGGAGAGAGAAACACAAACTGGGAGAGGGAGGGAGAGAGAAGCACAAACTGGGAGAGGGAAGGAGAGAGAAACACAAACTGGGAGAGGGAAGGAGCGAGAAACACAAACTGGGAGAGGAAGGAGAGAGAAACACAAACTGGGAGAAGAAGGAGAGAGAAACACAAACTGGGAGAGGGAAGGAGAGAGAAACACAAACTCGGAGAGGGAAGGAGACAGAAACACAAACTGGGAGAGGGAAGGAGAGAGAAACACAAACTGGGAGAGGGAGGGAGAGAGAAACACAAACTGGGAGAGGGAAGGAGAGAGAAACACAAACTGGGAGAGGGAAGGAGTAAGAAACACAAACTTCGAGAGGGAGGGAGAGAGAAACACAAACTGGGAGAGGGAAGGAGAGAGAAACACAAACTGGGAGAGGGAAGGAGAGAGAAACACAAACTGGGAGAGGGAGGGAGAGAGAAACACAAACAGGGAGAGGGAGGGAGAGAGAAACACAAACTGGGAGAGGGAGAGAGAGAGAAACACAAACTGGGAGAGAGAGGGAGAGAGAAACACAAACTGGGAAGGGAGAGAGAAACACAAACTGGGAGAGGGAGAGAGAGAGAAACACAAACTGGGAGAGAGAGGGAGAGAGAAACACAATCTGGGAGAGGGAGGGAGAGAGAAACACTAACTGGGAGAGGGAGGAGAGAGAAAGACAAACTGGGAGAGGGAGGAGAGAGAAACACAAACTGGGAGAGGGAGAGAGAAACACAAACTGGGAGAGGGAGGAGAGAGAAACACAAACTGGGAGAGGGAGAGAGAAACACAAACTGGGAGAGGGAGGAGAGAGAAACACAAACTGGGAGAGGGAAGGAGAGAGAAACACAAACTGGGAGAGGGAGGGAGAAAGAAGCACAAACTGGGAGAGGGAAGGAGAGAGAAACACAAACTGGGAGAGGGAAGGAGAGAGAAACACAAACTGGGAGAGGGAGAGAGAGAGAAACACAAACTGGGAGAGTGAAGGAGAGAGAAACACAAACTGGGAGAGAGAGGGAGAGAGAGAGAAACACAAACTGGGAGAGGGAAGGAGAGAGAAACACAAACTGGGAGAGGGAGGGAGAGAGAAACACAAAGTGGGAGAGGGAAGGAGAGAGAAACACAAACTGGGAGAGGGAAGGAGAGAGAAACACAAACTTGGAGAGGGAGGGAGAGAGAAACACAAACTGGGAGAGGGAGGGAGAGAGAAACACAAACTGGGAGAGGGAGAGAGAGAGAAACACAAACTGGGAGAGAGAGGGAGAGAGAAACACCATCTGGGAGAGGGAGGGAGAGAGAAACACTAACTGGGAGAGGGAGGAGAGAGAAAGACAAACTGGGCGAGGGAGGAGAGAGAAACACAAACTGGGAGAGGGAGAGAGAAACACAAACTGGGAGAGGGAGGAGAGAGAAACACAAGCTGGGAGAGGGAGAGAGAAACACAAACTGGGAGAGGGAGGAGAGAGAAACACAAACTGGGAGAGGGAAGGAGAGAGAAACACAAACTGGGAGAGGGAGGGAGAGAGAAGCACAAACTGGGAGAGGGAAGGAGAGAGAAACACAAACTGGGAGAGGGAAGGAGCGAGAAACACAAACTGGGAGAGGAAGGAGAGAGAAACACAAACTGGGAGAAGAAGGAGAGAGAAACACAAACTGGGAGAGGGAAGGAGAGAGAAACACAAACTCGGAGAGGGAAGGAGACAGAAACACAAACTGGGAGAGGGAAGGAGAGAGAAACACAAACTGGGAGAGGGAGGGAGAGAGAAACACAAACTGGGAGAGGGAAGGAGAGAGAAACACAAACTGGGAGAGGGAAGGAGTAAGAAACACAAACTTCGAGAGGGAGGGAGAGAGAAACACAAACTGGGAGAGGGAAGGAGAGAGAAACACAAACTGGGAGAGGGAAGGAGAGAGAAACACAAACTGGGAGAGGGAGGGAGAGAGAAACACAAACAGGGAGAGGGAGGGAGAGAGAAACACAAACTGGGAGAGGGAGAGAGAGAGAAACACAAACTGGGAGAGAGAGGGAGAGAGAAACACAAACTGGGAAGGGAGAGAGAAACACAAACTGGGAGAGGGAGAGAGAGAGAAACACAAACTGGGAGAGAGAGGGAGAGAGAAACACAATCTGGGAGAGGGAGTGAGAGAGAAACACTAACTGGGAGAGGGAGGAGAGAGAAAGACAAACTGGGAGAGGGAGGAGAGAGAAACACAAACTGGGAGAGGGAGAGAGAAACACAAACTGGGAGAGGGAGGAGAGAGAAACACAAACTGGGAGAGGGAGAGAGAAACACAAACTGGGAGAGGGAGGAGAGAGAAACACAAACTGGGAGAGGGAAGGAGAGAGAAACACAAACTGGGAGAGGGAGGGAGAAAGAAGCACAAACTGGGAGAGGGAAGGAGAGAGAAACACAAACTGGGAGAGGGAAGGAGAGAGAAACACAAACTGGGAGAGGGAGAGAGAGAGAAACACAAACTGGGAGAGTGAAGGAGAGAGAAACACAAACTGGGAGAGAGAGAGAAACACAAACTGGGAGAGGGAAGGAGAGAGAAACACAAACTGGGAGAGGGAGGGAGAGAGAAACACAAACTGGGAGAGGGAAGGAGAGAGAAACACAAACTGGGAGAGGGAAGGAGAGAGAAACACAAACTTGGAGATGGAGGGAGAGAGAAACACAAACTGGGAGAGGGAGGGAGAGAGAAACACAAACTGGGAGAGGGAGAGAGAGAGAAACACAAACTGGGAGAGAGAGGGAGAGAGAAACACCATCTGGGAGAGGGAGGCAGAGAGAAACACTAACTGGGAGAGGGAGGAGAGAGAAAGACAAACTGGGCGAGGGAGGAGAGAGAAACACAAACTGGGAGAGGGAGAGAGAAACACAAACTGGGAGAGGGAGGAGAGAGAAACACAAACTGGGAGAGGGAGAGAGAAACACAAACTGGGAGAGGGAGGAGAGAGAAACACAAACTGGGAGAGGGAAGGAGAGAGAAACACAAACTGGGAGAGGGAGGGAGAAAGAAGCACAAACTGGGAGAGGGAAGGAGAGAGAAACACAAACTGGGAGAGGGAAGGAGAGAGAAACACAAACTGGGAGAGGGAGAGAGAGAGAAACACAAACTGGGAGAGTGAAGGAGAGAGAAACACAAACTGGGAGAGAGAGGGAGAGAGAGAGAAACACAAACTGGGAGAGGGAAGGAGAGAGAAACACAAACTGGGAGAGGGAGGGAGAGAGAAACACAAACTGGGAGAGGGAAGGAGAGAGAAACACAAACTGGGAGAGGGAAGGAGAGAGAAACACAAACTTGGAGAGGGAGGGAGAGAGAAACACAAACTGGGAGAGGGAGGGAGAGAGAAACACAAACTGGGAGAGGGAGAGAGAGAGAAACACAAACTGGGAGAGAGAGGGAGAGAGAAACACCATCTGGGAGAGGGAGGGAGACAGAAACACTAACTGGGAGAGGGAGGAGAGAGAAAGACAAACTGGGCGAGGGAGGAGAGAGAAACACAAACTGGGAGAGGGAGAGAGAAACACAAACTGGGAGAGGGAGGAGAGAGAAACACAAGCTGGGAGAGGGAGAGAGAAACACAAACTGGGAGAGGGGAGGAGAGAGAAACACAAACTGGGAGAGGGAAGGAGAGAGAAACACAAACTGGGAGAGGGAGGGAGAGAGAAGCACAAACTGGGAGAGGGAAGGAGAAAAGAAACACAAACTGGGAGAGGGAAGGAGCGAGAAACACAAACTGGGAGAGGAAGGAGAGAGAAACACAAACTGGGAGAAGAAGGAGAGAGAAACACAAACTGGGAGAGGAAGGAGAGAGAAAACACAAACTCGGAGAGGGAAGGAGAGAGAAACACAAACTGGGAGAGGGAAGGAGAGAGAAACACAAACTGGGAGAGGGAAGGAGAGAGAAACACAAACTAGAGAGGGAGGGACGGGAGAAACACAATCTGGGAGAGGGAGGGAGAGAGAAACACAAACTGGGAGAGGGAGAGAGAGAGAAACACAAACTGGGAGAGGGAAGGAGAGAGAAACACAAACTGGGAGAGAGAGGGAGAGAGAAGCACAAACTGGGGGAGGAAGGAGAGAGAAACACAAACTGGGAGAGGGAGGTAGAGAGAAACACAAACTGGGAGAGGGAGGAGAGAGAAACACAAACTGGGAGAGGGAAGGAGAGAGAAACACAAACTGGGAGAGGGAAGGAGAGAGAAACACAAACTGGGAGAGGGAGAGAGAGAGAAACACAAACTGGGAGAGTGAAGGAGAGAGAAACACAAACTGGGAGAGAGAGGGAGAGAGAGAGAAACACAAACTGGGAGAGGGAAGGA
Source organism: Somniosus microcephalus (assembly GCF_052327205.1). Classification (NCBI taxonomy): domain Eukaryota; kingdom Metazoa; phylum Chordata; class Chondrichthyes; order Squaliformes; family Somniosidae; genus Somniosus; species Somniosus microcephalus. Next base: position 112,654,298 of record NC_140995.1, on the reverse strand, counting down.
GAGAGAAACACAAACTGGGAGAGGGAGGGAGAGAGAAACACAAACTGGGAGAGGGAAGGAGAGAGAAACACAAACTGGGAGAGGGAAGGAGAGAGAAACACAAACTTGGAGAGGGAGGGAGAGAGAAACACAAACTGGGAGAGGGAGGGAGAGAGAAACACAAACTGGGAGAGGGAGAGAGAGAGAAACACAAACTGGGAGAGAGAGGGAGAGAGAAACACCATCTGGGAGAGGGAGGGAGAGAGAAACACTAACTGGGAGAGGGAGGAGAGAGAAAGACAAACTGGGCGAGGGAGGAGAGAGAAACACAAACTGGGAGAGGGAGAGAGAAACACAAACTGGGAGAGGGAGGAGAGAGAAACACAAGCTGGGAGAGGGAGAGAGAAACACAAACTGGGAGAGGGAGGAGAGAGAAACACAAACTGGGAGAGGGAAGGAGAGAGAAACACAAACTGGGAGAGGGAGGGAGAGAGAAGCACAAACTGGGAGAGGGAAGGAGAGAGAAACACAAACTGGGAGAGGGAAGGAGCGAGAAACACAAACTGGGAGAGGAAGGAGAGAGAAACACAAACTGGGAGAAGAAGGAGAGAGAAACACAAACTGGGAGAGGGAAGGAGAGAGAAACACAAACTCGGAGAGGGAAGGAGACAGAAACACAAACTGGGAGAGGGAAGGAGAGAGAAACACAAACTGGGAGAGGGAGGGAGAGAGAAACACAAACTGGGAGAGGGAAGGAGAGAGAAACACAAACTGGGAGAGGGAAGGAGTAAGAAACACAAACTTCGAGAGGGAGGGAGAGAGAAACACAAACTGGGAGAGGGAAGGAGAGAGAAACACAAACTGGGAGAGGGAAGGAGAGAGAAACACAAACTGGGAGAGGGAGGGAGAGAGAAACACAAACAGGGAGAGGGAGGGAGAGAGAAACACAAACTGGGAGAGGGAGAGAGAGAGAAACACAAACTGGGAGAGAGAGGGAGAGAGAAACACAAACTGGGAAGGGAGAGAGAAACACAAACTGGGAGAGGGAGAGAGAGAGAAACACAAACTGGGAGAGAGAGGGAGAGAGAAACACAATCTGGGAGAGGGAGGGAGAGAGAAACACTAACTGGGAGAGGGAGGAGAGAGAAAGACAAACTGGGAGAGGGAGGAGAGAGAAACACAAACTGGGAGAGGGAGAGAGAAACACAAACTGGGAGAGGGAGGAGAGAGAAACACAAACTGGGAGAGGGAGAGAGAAACACAAACTGGGAGAGGGAGGAGAGAGAAACACAAACTGGGAGAGGGAAGGAGAGAGAAACACAAACTGGGAGAGGGAGGGAGAAAGAAGCACAAACTGGGAGAGGGAAGGAGAGAGAAACACAAACTGGGAGAGGGAAGGAGAGAGAAACACAAACTGGGAGAGGGAGAGAGAGAGAAACACAAACTGGGAGAGTGAAGGAGAGAGAAACACAAACTGGGAGAGAGAGGGAGAGAGAGAGAAACACAAACTGGGAGAGGGAAGGAGAGAGAAACACAAACTGGGAGAGGGAGGGAGAGAGAAACACAAAGTGGGAGAGGGAAGGAGAGAGAAACACAAACTGGGAGAGGGAAGGAGAGAGAAACACAAACTTGGAGAGGGAGGGAGAGAGAAACACAAACTGGGAGAGGGAGGGAGAGAGAAACACAAACTGGAGAGGGAGAGAGAGAGAAACACAAACTGGGAGAGAGAGGGAGAGAGAAACACCATCTGGGAGAGGGAGGGAGAGAGAAACACTAACTGGGAGAGGGAGGAGAGAGAAAGACAAACTGGGCGAGGGAGGAGAGAGAAACACAAACTGGGAGAGGGAGAGAGAAACACAAACTGGGAGAGGGAGGAGAGAGAACACAAGCTGGGAGAGGGAGAGAGAAACACAAACTGGGAGAGGGAGGAGAGAGAAACACAAACTGGGAGAGGGAAGGAGAGAGAAACACAAACTGGGAGAGGGAGGGAGAGAGAAGCACAAACTGGGAGAGGGAAGGAGAGAGAAACACAAACTGGGAGAGGGAAGGAGCGAGAAACACAAACTGGGAGAGGAAGGAGAGAGAAACACAAACTGGGAGAAGAAGGAGAGAGAAACACAAACTGGGAGAGGGAAGGAGAGAGAAACACAAACTCGGAGAGGGAAGGAGACAGAAACACAAACTGGGAGAGGGAAGGAGAGAGAAACACAAACTGGGAGAGGGAGGGAGAGAGAAACACAAACTGGGAGAGGGAAGGAGAGAGAAACACAAACTGGGAGAGGGAAGGAGTAAGAAACACAAACTTCGAGAGGGAGGGAGAGAGAAACACAAACTGGGAGAGGGAAGGAGAGAGAAACACAAACTGGGAGAGGGAAGGAGAGAGAAACACAAACTGGGAGAGGGAGGGAGAGAGAAACACAAACAGGGAGAGGGAGGGAGAGAGAAACACAAACTGGGAGAGGGAGAGAGAGAGAAACACAAACTGGGAGAGAGAGGGAGAGAGAAACACAAACTGGGAAGGGAGAGAGAAACACAAACTGGGAGAGGGAGAGAGAGAGAAACACAAACTGGGAGAGAGAGGGAGAGAGAAACACAATCTGGGAGAGGGAGTGAAGAGAGAAACACTAACTGGGAGAGGGAGGAGAGAGAAAGACAAACTGGGAGAGGGAGGAGAGAGAAACACAAACTGGGAGAGGGAGAGAGAAACACAAACTGGGAGAGGGAGGAGAGAGAAACACAAACTGGGAGAGGGAGAGAGAAACACAAACTGGGAGAGGGAGGAGAGGAGAAACACAAACTGGGAGAGGGAAGGAGAGAGAAACACAAACTGGGAGAGGGAGGGAGAAAGAAGCACAAACTGGGAGAGGGAAGGAGAGAGAAACACAAACTGGGAGAGGGAAGGAGAGAGAAACACAAACTGGGAGAGGGAGAGAGAGAGAAACACAAACTGGGAGAGTGAAGGAGAGAGAAACACAAACTGGGAGAGAGAGAGAAACACAAACTGGGAGAGGGAAGGAGAGAGAAACACAAACTGGGAGAGGGAGGGAGAGAGAAACACAAACTGGGAGAGGGAGGAGAGAGAAACACAAACTGGGAGAGGGAAGGAGAGAGAAACACAAACTTGGAGATGGGAGGGAGAGAGAAACACAAACTGGGAGAGGGAGGGAGAGAGAAACACAAACTGGGAGAGGGAGAGAGAGAGAAACACAAACTGGGAGAGAGAGGGAGAGAGAAACACCATCTGGGAGAGGGAGGCAGAGAGAAACACTAACTGGGAGAGGGAGGAGAGAGAAAGACAAACTGGGCGAGGGAGGAGAGAGAAACACAAACTGGAGAGGGAGAGAGAAACACA
>NC_140995.1:112557448-112650467 GCF_052327205.1 Somniosus microcephalus | reverse complement strand
AGAGAGATTGGGAGTGTGAGAGAGAGAGAGAGAGAGAGACTGGGAGTGAGAGAGAGAGAGAGATTGGGAGTGTGAGAGAGAGATAGATTGGGAGTGTGAGAGAGAGAGAGATTGGGAGTGTGAGAGAGAGAGAGATTGGGAGTGTGAGAGAGAGAGAGAGATTGGGAGTGAGTGAGAGAGAGAGATTGGGAGTGTGTGAGAGAGAGAGATTGGGAGTATGAGAGAGAGAGATTGGGAGTGTGAGAGAGAGAGATATTGGGAGTGTGAGAGAGAGAGATAGATTGGGAGTGTGAGAGAGAGAGAGAGATTGGGAGAGAGTGAGAGAGAGAGATTGGGAGTGTGAGAGAGAGAGATTGGGAGTGTGAGAGAGAGAGAGATTGGGAGTGTGAGAGAGAGAGATTGGGAGAGTGAGAGAGAGCGAGATTGGGAGTGTGAGAGAGAGAGACTGGGAGTGTGAGAGAGAGAGACTGGGAGTGAGAGAGAGAGAGAGATTGGGAGTGTGAGAGAGAGAGAGATTGGGAGTGTGAGAGAGAGAGAGATTGGGAGTGTGAGAGAGAAAGAGATTGGGAGTGTGAGAGAGAGAGATTGGGAGTGTGCGAGAGTGAGATTGGGAGTGTGAGAGAGAGAGCGATTGGGAGTGAGAGAGAGAGAGAGAGATTGGGAGTGTGAGAGAGAGAGACTGGGCTGTCAGAGAGAGAAATTGGGAGTGTGAGAGAGAGAGAGATTGGGAGTGTCAGAGAGAGAGATTGGGAGTGAGAGAGAGAGAGAGATTGGGAGTGTGAGAGAGAGAGAGTGATTGGGAGTGTGAGGGAGAGAGATTGGGAGTGTGAGAGAGAGAAACTGGGAGTGTGTGAGAGAGAGATTGGGAGTGTGAGAGAGAGACATTGGGAGTGTGAGAGAGAGAGATTGGGAGTGTGAGAGAGAGGGATTGGGAGTGTGAGACTGGGAGATTGGGAGTGTGAGAGAGAGAGAGATTGGGAGTGTGAGAGGGAGAGATTGGGAGTGTGAGAGAGAGAGAGATTGGGAGTGTGAGAGCGAGAGAGACTGGGAGTGTGAGAGAGAGAAATTGGGAGTGTGAGACTGAGAGATTGGGAGTGTGAGAGAGAGAGAGATTGGGAGTGTGAGAGGCAGAGATTGGGAGTGTGAGAGAGAGAGAGATTGGGAGTGTGAGAGAGAGGCAGATTGGGAGTGGGAGAGAGAGAGATATTGGGAGTGTGAGAGAGAGAGAGATTGGGAGTGTGAGAGAGGTATTGGGAGCGTGAGGGAGAGAGAGAGATTGGGTGTGTGAGAGAGAGACAGAGATTGGGATTGAGTGAGAGAGAGAGATTGGGAGTGTGAGAGACAGAGATTGGGAGTGTGAGAGAGAGACTGGGAGTGTGAGAGACAGAAATTGGGAGTGTGAGAGAGAGAGAGATTGGGAGTGTGCTAGAGAGAGATTGGGAGTGTGAGAGAGAGAGACTGGGAGTGTGAGAGAGAGAGACTGGGAGTGAGAGAGAGAGAGAGATTGGGGGCGTGAGAGAGAGAGAGATTGGGAGTGTGAGAGAGAGAGAGATTGGGAGTGTGAGAGAGAGAGAGATTGGGAGTGTGAGAGAGAGAGAGATTGGGAGTGTCAGAGAGAGAGATTGGGAGTGTGAGAGAGAGAGAGAGAGTGGGAGTGTGAGAGAGAGAGAGAGATTGGGAGTGTGAGAGAGAGAGATTGGGAGTGTGAGAGAGAGAGAGTGGGAGTGTGTGAGAGAGAGATTGGGAGTATGAGAGAGAGAGATTGGGAGTGTGAGAGAGAGGGATTCGGAGTGTGAGAGAGAGAGATTGGGAGTGTGAGACTGAGAGATTGGGAGTGTGAGAGAGAGAGATTGGGAGTGTGAGAGAGAGAGATTGGGAGTGTGTGAGAGAGAGAGATTGGGAGTGTGAGAGAGAGAGAGATTGGAGTGTGAGAGACAGAGATTGTGAGTGTGAGAGAGAGAGAGATTGGGAGTGTGAGCGAGAGAGAGATTGGGAGTGTGAGAGCGAGAGATATTGGGAGTGTGAGAGAGAGAGAGAGATTGGGAGTGTGAGAGAGAGAGAGATTGGGAGGTATTGAGAGAGAGAGATTGGGAGTGTGTGAGCGAAAGAGATTGGGAGTATGAGAGAGAGAGATTGGGAGTGTGAGAGAGAGAGATATTGGGAGTGTGAGAGAGAGACAGAGATTGGGAGTGTGAGAGAGAGAGAGAGATTGGGAGAGAGTGAGAGAGAGAGATTGGGAGTGTGAGAGAGAGAGATTGGGAGTGTGAGAGAGAGAGAGATTGGGAGTGTGAGAGAGAGAGACTGGGAGTGTGAGAGAGAGAGAGTGGGAGTGAGAGAGAGAGAGAGATTGGGAGTGTGAGAGAGAGAGAGATTGGGAGTGTGAGAGAGAGAGAGATTGGGAGTGTGAGAGAGAGAGATTGGGAGTGTGAGAGAGAGAGATTGGGAGTGTGCGAGAGTGATATTGGGAGTGTGAGAGAGAGAGAGATTGGGAGTGAGAGAGAGAGAGAGAGATTGGGAGTGTGAGAGAGAGAGACTGGGGCTGTCAGAGAGAGAAATTGGGAGTGTGAGAGAGAGAGAGATTGGGAGTGTCAGAGAGAGAGATTGGGAGTGAGAGAGAGAGAGAGATTGGGAGTGTGAGAGAGAGAGAGTGATTGGGAGTGTGAGGGAGAGAGATTGGGAGTGTGAGAGAGAGAAACTGGGAGTGTGTGAGAGAGAGATTGGGAGTGTGAGAGAGAGACATTGGGAGTGTGAGAGAGAGAGATTGGGAGTGTGAGAGAGAGGGATTGGGAGTGTGAGACTGAGAGATTGGGAGTGTGAGAGAGAGAGAGATTGGGAGTGTGAGAGGGAGAGATTGGCAGTGTGAGAGAGAGACAGATTGGGAGTGTGAGAGAGAGAGAGACTGGGAGTGAGAGAGAGAGAGAGATTGGGAGTGTGAGAGAGAGAGAGATTGGGAATGTGAGAGAGAGAGAGATTGGGAGTGTGAGAGACAGAGATTGGGAGTGTGAGAGAGAGAGAGATTGGGATTCTGAGAGAGAGACAGATTGGGAGTGTGAGAGAGAGAGATATTGGGAGTGTGAGAGAGAGAGAGATTGGGAGTGAGTGAGAGAGAGAGATTGGGAGTGTGAGACAGAGAGAGAGATTGGGAGTGAGTGAGAGAGAGAGATTGGGAGTGTGAGAGAGAGAGATTGGGAGTGTGAGAGAGAGAGACTGGGAGTGTGAGCGAGAGAGACTGGGAGGGTGTGAGAGAGAGAGACTGGAAGTGAGAGAGAGTGAGAGATTGGGAGTGTGAGAGAGAGAGAGATTGGGAGTGTGAGAGGGAGAGATTGGGAGTTTGAGAGAGAGAGACTGGGAGTGTGTGAGAGTGAGAGACTGGGAGTGTGTGAGAGAGAGAGACTGGGAGTGTGAGAGAGAGATTGGGAGCGTGTGAGAGAGAGAGAGATGGAGAGTGTGAGAGAGAGAGAGATTGGGAGAGGGAGAGAGATTGGGAGCGAGAGAGAGTGATATTGGAGTGTGAGAGAGAGAGAGAGATTGGGAGTGTGAGAGGGAGAGAGAGATTGGGAGGGAGTGAGAGAGAGAGATTGGGATTGTGAGAGAGAGAGATTGGGAGTGTGAGAGAGAGAGACTGGGAGTGTGAGCGAGAGAGACTGGGAGGGTGTGAGAGAGAGAGACTGGGAGTGAGAGAGAGCGAGAGATTGGGAGTGTGAGAGAGAGAGAGATTGGGAGTGTGAGAGAGATTGGGAGTTTGAGAGAGAGAGACTGGGAGTGTGTGAGAGTGAGAGACTGGGAGTGTGTGAGAGAGAGAGACTGGGAGTGTGAGAGAGAGATTGGGAGTGTGTGAGAGAGAGAGAGATTGAGAGTGTGAGAGAGAGAGATTGGAGTGTGACAGGGAGAGAGATTGGGAGTGAGAGAGAGATTGGAGTGTGTGAGAGAGAGAGATTGGGAGTGTGAGAGAGAGAGAGATTGGGAGTGTGAGAGAGAGAGATTGGGTGTGTGAGAGAGAGAGAGATTGGTAGTGTGAGAGAGAGAGAGAGATTGGGAGTGTGAGAGAGAGAGAGATTGGGAGTGTGAGAGAGAGAGATTGGGAGTGTGAGAGAGAGTGATTGGGAGTGTGAGAGAGAGAGAGAGATTGGGAGTGTGAGTCAGAGAGAGACTGGGAGTGTGAGAGAGAGAGACTGGGAGTGTGAGAGAGAGAGAGATTGGGAGTGTGAGAGAGAGAGATTGGGACTGTGAGAGAGAGAGATTGGGAGTGTGAGAGAGAGAGAGATTGGGAGTGTGAGAGAGAGAGAGAGATTGGGAGTGTCAGAGAGAGAAATTGGGAGTGTGAGAGAGAGAGAGATTGGGAGTGTGAGAGAGAGAGATTGGGAGTGTGCGAGAGAGAGACTGGGAGTGTGAGAGAGAGAGACTGGGAGTGAGAGAGAGAGAGAGATTGGGAGCGTGAGAGAGAGAGAGATTGGGAGTGTGAGAGAGAGAGAGATTGGGAGTGTGAGAGAGAGAGAGATTGGGAGTGTGAGAGAGAGAGAGATTGGGAGTGTGAGAGAGAGAGAGATTGGAGTGTGAGAGAGAGAGATTGGGACTGTGAGAGAGAGAGATTGGGAGTGTGAGAGAGAGAGAGATTGGAGTGTGAGAGAGAGAGAGAGATTGGGAGTGTCAGAGAGAGAAATTGGGAGTGTGAGAGAGCGAGAGATTGGGAGTGTCAGAGAGAGAGATTGGGATTGTGAGTGAGAGAGAGAGATTGGGAGTGTGAGAGAGAGAGACTGGGAGTGTGTGAGAGAGAGAGACTGGGAGTGTGAGAGAGAGAGACTGGGAGTGTGTGAGAGAGAGACTGGGAGTGCGAGAGTGAGAGAGATTGGGAGTGTGAGAGAGAGAGAGATTGGGAGTGTGAGAGAGAGATTGGGAGTGTGAGAGAGAGAGAGATTGGGAGTGTGAGAGAGGGCAATGGGAGTGTGAGAGAGAGAGACTGGGAGTGAGAGAGAGAGAGAGATTTGGAGTGTGAGAGAGAGAGAGATTGGGAGTGTGAGAGAGAGAGAGATTGTGAGTGTGAGAGAGAGAGATTGGGAGTGTGCGAGAGTGAGATTGGGAGTGTGATAGAGAGAGAGATTGGGAGTGTGAGAGAGAGAGAGAGATTGGGAGTGTGAGAGAGAGAGACTGGGGCTGTCAGAGAGAGAAATTGGAGTGCGGGAGAGAGAGAGAGATTGGGAGTGTCAGAGAGAGAGATTGGGAGTGAGAGAGAGAGAGAGATTGGGAGTGTGAGAGAGAGAGAGAGATTGGGAGTGTGAGGGAGAGACATTGGGAGTGTGAGAGAGAGAGACTGGGAGTGTGTGAGAGAGAGATTGGAGTGTGAGAGAGAGAGATTGGGAGTGTGAGAGAGAGAGATTGCGAGTGTGAGAGAGAGGATTGGGAGTGTGAGACTAAGAGATTGGGAGTGTGAGAGAGAGAGAGATTGGGAGTGTGAGAGAGAGAGATTGGGAGTGTGAGAGAGAGAGAGATTGGGAGTGTGAGAGAGAGAGAGATTGGGAGTGTGAGAGAGAGAAATTGGGAGTGTGAGACTGAGAGATTGGGAGGGTGAGAGAGAGAAAGATTGGGAGTGTGAGAGAGAGAGATTGGGAGTGTGAGAGAGAGAGAGATTGGGAGTGTGAGAGAGAGAGACTGGGAGTGAGAGAGAGAGAGAGATTTGGAGTGTGAGAGAGAGAGAGATTGGGAGTGTGAGAGAGAGAGAGATTGTGAGTTTGAGAGAGAGAGATTGGGAGTGTGCGAGAGTGAGATTGGGAGTGTGATAGAGAGAGAGATTGGGAGTGTGAGAGAGAGAGAGAGATTGGGAGTGTGAGAGAGAGAGACTGGGGCTGTCAGAGAGAGAAATTGGGAGTGTGAGAGAGAGAGAGATTGGGAGTGTCAGAGAGAGAGATTGGGAGTGAGAGAGAGAGAGAGATTGGGAGTGTGAGAGAGAGAGAGAGATTGGGAGTGTGAGGGAGAGACATTGGGAGTGTGAGAGAGAGAGACTGGGAGGTGTGTGAGAGAGAGATTGGGAGTGTGAGAGAGAGAGATTGGGAGTGTGAGAGAGAGAGATTGGAGTGTGAGAGAGAGGGATTGGGAGTGTGAGACTGAGAGATTGGGAGTGTGAGAGAGAGAGAGATTGGGAGTGAGAGAGAGAGATTGGGAGTGTGAGAGAGAGAGAGATTGGGAGTGTGAGAGAGAGAGATTGGGAGTGTGAGAGAGAGAAATTGGGAGTGTGAGACTGAGAGATTGGAGTGTGAGAGAGAGAGAGATTGGGAGTGTGAGAGACAGAGATTGGGAGTGTGAGAGAGAGAGAGATTGGGAGTGTGAGAGAGAGAGAGATTGGGAGTGTGAGAGCGAGAGATATTGGGAGTGTGAGAGAGAGAGAGAGATTGGGAGTGTGAGAGAGAGAGAGAGATTGGGAGTGAGTGAGAGAGAGAGATTGGGAGTGTGTGAGAGAGAGAGATTGGGAGTATGAGAGACAGAGATTGGGAGTGTGAGAGAGAGAGATATTGGGAGTGTGAGAGAGAGAGAGAGATTGGGAGTGTGAGAGAGAGAGAGAGATTGGGAGAGAGTGAGAGAGAGAGATTGGGAGTGTGAGAGAGAGAGATTGGGAGTGTGAGAGAGAGAGAGATTGGGAGTGTGAGAGAGAGAGACTGGGAGTGTGAGAGAGAGAGACTGGAGTGAGAGAGAGAGAGAGTTTGGGTGTGTGAGAGAGAGAGAGATTGGGAGTGTGAGAGAGAGAGAGATTGGGAGTGTGAGAGAGAGAGAGATTGGGAGTGTGAGAGAGAGAGATTGGGAGTGTGCGAGAGTGAGATTGGGAGTGTGAGAGAGAGAGAGATTGGGAGTGAGAGAGAGAGAGAGAGATTGGGAGTGTGAGAGAGAGAGACTGGGGCTGTCAGAGAGAGAAATTGGGAGTGTGAGAGAGAGAGAGATTGGGAGTGTCAGAGAGAGAGATTGGGAGTGAGAGAGAGAGAGAGATTGGGAGTGTGAGAGAGAGAGAGAGATTGGGAGTGTGAGGGAGAGACATTGGGAGTGTGAGAGAGCGAGACTGGGAGTGTGTGAGAGAGAGATTGGGAGTGTGAGAGAGAGAGATTGGGAGTGTGAGAGAGAGAGATTGGGAGTGTGAGAGAGAGGGATTGGGAGTGTGAGACTGAGAGATTGGGAGTGTGAGAGAGAGAGAAATTGGGAGTGTGAGAGAGATTGGGAGTGTGAGAGAGAGAGAGATTGGGAGTGTGAGAGAGAGAGAGATTGGGAGTGTGAGAGAGAGAAATTGGGAGTGTGAGACTGAGAGATTGGGAGTGTGAGAGAGAGAGAGATTGGGAGTGTGAGAGACAGAGATTGGGAGTGTGAGAGAGAGAGAGATTGGGAGTGTGAGAGAGAGAGAGATTGGGAGTGTGAGAGCGAGAGATATTGGGAGTGTGAGAGAGAGAGAGAGATTGGGAGTGTGAGAGAGAGAGAGAGATTGGGAGTGAGTGAGAGAGAGAGATTGGGAGTCTGAGAGAGAGATTGGGAGTGTGAGCGAGAGAGAGATTGGGAGTGTGAGAGAGGGCAATGGGAGTGTGAGAGAGAGAGACTGGGAGTGAGAGAGAGAGAGAGATTTGGAGTGTGAGAGAGAGAGAGATTGGGAGTGTGAGAGAGAGAGAGATTGTGAGTGTGAGAGAGAGAGATTGGGAGTGTGCGAGAGTGAGATTGGGAGTGTGATAGAGAGAGAGATTGGGAGTGTGAGAGAGAGAGAGAGATTGGGAGTGTGAGAGAGAGAGACTGGGGCTGTCAGAGAGAGAAATTGGGAGTGTGAGAGAGAGAGAGACTGGGAGTGTCAGAGAGAGAGATTGGGAGTGAGAGAGAGAGAGAGATTGGGAGTGTGAGAGAGAGAGAGAGATTGGGAGTGTGAGGGAGAGACATTGGGAGTGTGAGAGAGAGAGACTGGGAGTGTGTGAGAGAGAGATTGGGAGTGTGAGAGAGAGAGATTGGGAGTGTGAGAGAGAGAGATTGCGAGTGTGAGAGAGAGGGATTGGGAGTGTGAGACTAAGAGATTGGGAGTGTGAGAGAGAGAGAGATTGGGAGTGTGAGAGAGAGAGATTGGGAGTGTGAGAGAGAGAGAGATTGGGAGTGTGAGAGAGAGAGAGATTGGGAGTGTGAGAGAGAGAAATTGGGAGTGTGAGACTGAGAGATTGGGAGGGTGAGAGAGAGAAAGATTGGGAGTGTGAGAGAGAGAGATTGGGAGTGTGAGAGAGAGAGATACTGGGAGTGTGAGAGAGAGAGACTGGGAGTGAGAGAGAGAGAGAGAATTGGAGTGTGAGAGAGAGAGAGATTGGGAGTGTGAGAGAGAGAGAGATTGTGAGTTTGAGAGAGAGAGATTGGGAGTGTGCGAGAGTGAGATTGGGAGTGTGATAGAGAGAGAGATTGGGAGTGTGAGAGAGAGAGAGAGATTGGGAGTGTGAGAGAGAGAGACTGGGGCTGTCAGAGAGAGAAATTGGGAGTGTGAGAGAGAGAGAGATTGGGAGTGTCAGAGAGAGAGATTGGGAGTGAGAGAGAGAGAGAGATTGGGAGTGTGAGAGAGAGAGAGAGATTGGGAGTGTGAGGGAGAGACATTGGGAGTGTGAGAGAGAGAGACTGGGAGTGTGTGAGAGAGAGATTGGGAGTGTGAGAGAGAGAGATTGGGAGTGTGAGAGAGAGAGATTGGGAGTGTGAGAGAGAGGGATTGGGAGTGTGAGACTGAGAGATTGGGAGTGTGAGAGAGAGAGAGATTGGGAGTGTGAGAGAGAGAGATGGGAGTGTGAGAGAGAGAGAGATTGGGAGTGTGAGAGAGAGAGAGATTGGGAGTGTGAGAGAGAGAAATTGGGAGTGTGAGACTGAGAGATTGGGAGTGTGAGAGAGAGAGAGATTGGGAGTGTGAGAGACAGAGATTGGGAGTGTGAGAGAGAGAGAGATTGGGAGTGTGAGAGAAAGAGAGATTGGGAGTGTGAGAGCGAGAGATATTGGGAGTGTGAGAGAGAGAGAGAGATTGGGAGTGTGAGAGAGAGAGAGAGATTGGGAGTGAGTGAGAGAGAGAGATTGGGAGTGTGTGAGAGAGAGAGATTGGGAGTATGAGAGACAGAGATTGGGAGTGTGAGAGAGAGAGATATTGGGAGTGTGAGAGAGAGAGAGAGATTGGGAGTGTGAGAGAGAGAGAGAGATTGGGAGAGAGTGAGAGAGAGAGATTGGGAGTGTGAGAGAGAGAGATTGGGAGTGTGAGAGAGAGAGAGATTGGGAGCGTGAGAGAGAGAGACTGGGAGTGTGAGAGAGAGAGACTGGGAGTGAGAGAGAGAGAGAGTTTGGGAGTGTGAGAGAGAGAGAGATTGGGAGTGTGAGAGAGAGAGAGATTGGGAGTGTGAGAGAGAGAGAGATTGGGAGTGTGAGAGAGAGAGATTGGGAGTGTGCGAGAGTGAGATTGGGAGTGTGAGAGAGAGAGAGATTGGGAGTGAGAGAGAGAGAGAGAGATTGGGAGTGTGAGAGAGAGAGACTGGGGCTGTCAGAGAGAGAAATTGGGAGTGTGAGAGAGAGAGAGATTGGGAGTGTCAGAGAGAGAGATTGGGAGTGAGAGAGAGAGAGAGATTGGGAGTGTGAGAGAGAGAGAGAGATTGGGAGTGTGAGGGAGAGACATTGGGAGTGTGAGAGAGCGAGACTGGGAGTGTGTGAGAGAGAGATTGGGAGTGTGAGAGAGAGAGATTGGGAGTGTGAGAGAGAGAGATTGGGAGTGTGAGAGAGAGGGATTGGGAGTGTGAGACTGAGAGATTGGGAGTGTGAGAGAGAGAGAAATTGGGAGTGTGAGAGAGAGACATTGGGAGTGTGAGAGAGAGAGAGATTGGGAGTGTGAGAGAGAGAGAGATTGGGAGTGTGAGAGAGAGAAATTGGAGTGTGAGACTGAGAGATTGGGAGTGTGAGAGAGAGAGAGATTGGGAGTGTGAGAGACAGAGATTGGGAGTGTGAGAGAGAGAGAGATTGGGAGTGTGAGAGAGAGAGAGATTGGGAGTGTGAGAGCGAGAGATATTGGGAGTGTGAGAGAGAGAGAGAGATTGGGAGTGTGAGAGAGAGAGAGAGATTGGGAGTGAGTGAGAGAGAGAGATTGGAAGTGTGTGAGAGAGAGAGATTGGGAGTATGAGAGACAGAGATTGGGAGTGTGAGAGAGAGAGATATTGGGAGTGTGAGAGAGAGAGAGAGATTGGGAGTGTGAGAGAGGAGGATGAAGAGTACAGACCCTGAATTCCTAAAAGCTATAAAAGACATTGATATAATTGTGTTAACAGAAACATGGTGCCAAAAGGACATGCCGACCCACTGTCCCCCAATGTACCATGAAATTATTGTGCCTTCAGTAAAGAACATTAAGACACGCAAGGGCAGAACCTCCGGGGGAATCCTGGTGTGGTATAAAGGAGAACTGAACAAACACATCTCACCGATAAAACAGGGAAAATCACACGTATGGCTAATATTAGATAAAAATATAGGAATAGAAAAAAACGATGTTTACTTATGTGCGATCTACATACCTCCAATAGAATCGCCATATTTTGAAGAGGAGATATTTGACACTCTCCACATGGAAATCAGCCATTTCCAGGCCCAAGGAAAGGTGCTACTATGTGGGGACCTAAATGCAAGGACAGGATGTGAACCTGACTTCATAGACCCACAGGGCAACAACCATGTGTTTGGCCAGACCCCTCTATATGTCACACCAGCCATCGCAAACCGAAACAACCTCGATTGTGAAATAAATAAAAGCGGTAGGGAGGTAGTGCAACTCTGCCGAGCCTTCGGCCTGTACATAGTTAACGGTAGGTTCAGAGGGGACTCCTTAGGGAGACTCACATATTCCTCAACTCTTGGGTCTAGTGTGGTGGATTATACAATCACTGACCTGGACCCCTGCGATATCAATGCATTCACTGTCAGGCAGCAATCCCCCCTCTCAGACCATAACCAAATAAATGTGTACCTTAAACTTTCTGCCCAAACTACAGACACAAAAAAGGAACCCAGTAAGCTAAACCAGAACAGACTACAGATGGGCCCCAGACAGTGGAGATAAATTCATCACAGCACTAAATTCACCTGATCTCACAAGTAAAATTTCAAAATTTAAAGAAAATCTATATGAGATCACCAGAGATGGGGTAAACATGGCCATAGAGGATATAAATATGATCTTTCATGAGGCAGCTGTAAAAGCCGACCTCGTGAAACAGAAGAGGAAGAGTCACAAAAGACAAAATAAAAATAAGAAATGGTTTGACCACGAATGCAAAAATGCCAGAAAAGACCTGAGAAAAATATCAAACCAAAAGCATCGCCAACCAAACAATCCGGACCTACGTACTAGATACAATGAAACCCTCAAAAGATATAAACACACCATTAGGAACAAAACACAAAACTATACCCACAAAATACTAGAAGAAATTGAAAACTCCACCAACCCAAAACAATTCTGGGAAATGTGGAATAACCTGAGTACAACACAATTGCAAGCATTACCAATCCAAGATGGCGACATCTGGAGAACACATTTTGAAAACCTCTACAAAGACATCCCAATAAACGAAACAAACCCAAGTCAACATCAGGTCACAGAAAAACTCCACACATTAGAAGCAACAATCAAAGAAAACCAAAACCCTCTAGACTCCCCAATCACATGGAAAGAAATGGCCACAAAAACAAAATCTCTCCACCTAAAGAAAGCCTGTGGCCCAGACAACATCAAAAATGAAATGCTCAAGTTCAGCAATATGGAGATGCAGGGTGCGGTACTCAAATTATTCAACATCATATTACGTTCAGGCTGTTTTTCCCGATATCTGGTGCCAAGGACTAATCTCCCCCATAATATAAAAGCGGAAACAAATCAGACCCAAATAACTACCGGCGGCATCTGTGTCAACAGTTGTCTAGGGAAGTTATTCTGCAGTATTCTAAATAGTAGATTACTTGATTTTCTTAACAAACATAATATCCTCAGAAAAAACCAAATAGGCTTTCTTCCAAAACACCACACACGCCGACCATATCTATACCCTTCACACCCTCATTGAAAAACATATACACCAAACAAAAAATGGGAAAATATTCGCCTGTTTCATCGACTTCAAGAAAGCCTTTGACTCTATATGGCACGAAGGGCTCTATTATAAACTTCTTCAATGTGGAATAGGGGGCAAAGTCTATGACCTTATTAAATCAATGTATCTGAAAAACAAATGCGGGGTCAAAATTGGAGACAAACGCACCGAATTTCTTCACCCAGAGAAGAGGCGTCCGGCAGGGCTGCAATTTGAGCCCGACCCTGTTCAACATATACATAAATGAATTAGCAGACATGCTGGAGCAAAGCGAGTCACCAGGTCTCCGTCTCCTAGATGGAGAAGTGAAATCCTGTTCTATGCGGACGACCTGGTTCTGCTGTCTCCCACAGAACAGGGATTACAGCAACAACTAGACCT
Organism: Somniosus microcephalus; assembly: GCF_052327205.1. Lineage (NCBI taxonomy): Eukaryota > Metazoa > Chordata > Chondrichthyes > Squaliformes > Somniosidae > Somniosus > Somniosus microcephalus. The sequence continues at coordinate 112,637,988 of NC_140995.1, read as the reverse complement.
ACTCGACAAATACTGCCAAAATTGGGCTCTAACAGTAAATCTAAAGAAAAACCAACATCATGATTTTTCAAAAAAGGCCCAGATGTCAGGAAAACAAATACCAGTTTACCCTCAGTGATATCACTATAGGACACACTATGAGCTACACCTACCTTGGTCTAACTATTACAGCATCAGGGAGCTTCAGCATAGCAGTGAATGCACTAAAAGAAAAAGCCCGAAGAGCCCTATATGCAAATAAAAAGAAAATTCTACAACATCCAAATCCCAATCAAAATCTGGCTCAAAATATTTGACAGCATAATCCTGCCCATTGCACTGTACGGTAGTGAAGTATGGGGCCCGCTAAATCACCAAAGCTACACTAAATGGGAAAAACATACAATAGAAGCCCTACATGCAGAATTCTGCCGAAGCATCCTTCGCACCCAAAGGAAAACGCCAACAAATGCATGCAGAGCCGAACTAGGCAGATACCCACTGATAATAAACATCCAAAAACGAGCACTAAACTTCCTAAATCACCTCAAATCTAGCTCCCCAGACACCCTTCATTTCAAAGCCTTTCAGACCCAAGAGCTAAACCCAGAAAAGAGTCCCCTGAGTCAGCTGCTACGGAAACTAAGTACTCAGCCGGACCCTGACCAGCCCCAGACCAACACAGCCGCCCAAACACCAATCCGAGTGAACCAAATCATTAAAAAATGCAAAGAAACCTACCTGGAACATTGGAACAAAATAACCGAAAGCCAAAGCAGATTAGAATGTTACCGGGCCCTAAAAAGAGAATATAAACTGGCAGACTACCTCACGACCATCAGAGACACAAAACAGAGACAGACCCTCACCAGGTACAGACTAAGCGACCACCAACTGGAAATTGAAAAAGGCAGATACAAGAAATCCTGGCAGCCTAGAGAGAATAGAATATGCGATCAATGTCTGGCTGGCGAGGTTGAAACAGAAATGCATTTCCTCCTAAAATGCGAAAAATTCAACACATCAAGAAACATATTATTCAACAAGCTAAGCCAAACAACCCCAGATTTCAAGGAATTGGATGATCTGTCAAAATTGAGATTAGTCCTAGGAGAAGGAGACAGACCATACCTTGGGGCCAAATATGTAACAACATGTCACAACCTGAGGACTGTTTAAAATTAAGACTGTTTAAAATTAATATTGAACGTACCAAATGAAGTACAAAGACTGTTTAAAATTAATATTGTTTAAAAGTAATATTGTATGTACCCAACAAATGTCAAATCGATTGACACCTACAGAATGTTGGAAAACTGTACCTTTTTGCTATGTAAGCTTTGGCAATATGGTTCTCTGTAAACTTTCATGCCAATAAAGCATTTTTTAATTGGAATTGGAGAGAGAGATTGGGAGAGAGTGAGAGAGAGAGATTGGGAGTGTGAGAGAGAGAGATTGGGAGTGTGAGAGAGAGAGATTGGGAGTGTGAGAGAGAGAGAGATTGGGAGTGTGAGAGAGAGAGAGATTGGGAGTGTGAGAGAGAGAAATTGGGAGTGTGAGAGAGAGAGAGATTGGGAGTGTGACAGCGAGAGATATTGGGAGTGTGAGAGAGAGAGAGAGATTGGGAGTGTGAGAGAGAGAGAGAGATTGGGAGTGAGTGAGAGAGAGAGATTGGGAGTGTGTGAGAGAGAGAGATTGGGAGTATGAGAGACAGAGATTGGGAGTGTGAGAGAGAGAGATATTGGGAGTGTGAGAGAGAGAGAGAGATTGGGAGTGTGAGAGAGAGAGAGAGATTGGGAGAGAGTGAGAGAGAGAGATTGGGAGTGTGAGAGAGAGAGATTGGGAGTGTGAGAGATAGAGAGATTGGGAGTGTGAGAGAGAGAGACTGGGAGTGTGAGAGAGAGAGACTGGGAGTGAGAGAGAGAGAGAGTTTGGGAGTGTGAGAGAGAGAGAGATTGGGAGTGTGAGAGAGAGAGAGATTGGGAGTGTGAGAGAGAGAGAGATTGGGAGTGTGAGAGAGAGAGATTGGGAGTGTGCGAGAGTGAGATTGGGAGTGTGAGAGAGAGAGAGAGGGAGAGAGAGAGGGCCCTAAAAAGAGAATATAAACTGGCAGACTACCTCACGACCATCAGAGACACAAAACAGAGACAGACCCTCACCAGGTACAGACTAAGCGACCACCAACTGGAAATTGAAAAAGGCAGATACAAGAAATCCTGGCAGCCTAGAGAGAATAGAATATGCGATCAATGTCTGGCTGGCGAGGTTGAAACAGAAATGCATTTCCTCCTAAAATGCGAAAAATTCAACACATCAAGAAACATATTATTCAACAAGCTAAGCCAAACAACCCCAGATTTCAAGGAATTGGATGATCTGTCAAAATTGAGATTAGTCCTAGGAGAAGGAGACAGACCATACCTTGGGGCCAAATATGTAACAACATGTCACAACCTGAGGACTGTTTAAAATTAAGACTGTTTAAAATTAATATTGAACGTACCAAATGAAGTACAAAGACTGTTTAAAATTAATATTGTTTAAAAGTAATATTGTATGTACCCAACAAATGTCAAATCGATTGACACCTACAGAATGTTGGAAAACTGTACCTTTTTGCTATGTAAGCTTTGGCAATATGGTTCTCTGTAAACTTTCATGCCAATAAAGCATTTTAATTGGAATTGGAATTGGAATTGGAGTGATTGGGAGTGTGAGAGAGAGAGACTGGGGCTGTCAGAGAGAGAAATTGAGAGTGTGAGAGAGAGAGAGATTGGGAGTGTCAGAGAGAGAGATTGGTAGTGAGAGAGAGAGAGAGATTGGGAGTGTGAGAGAGAGAGAGTGATTGGGAGTGTGAGGGAGAGAGATTGGGAGTGTGAGAGAGAGAAACTGGGAGTGTGTGAGAGAGAGATTGGGAGTGTGAGAGAGAGACATTGGGAGTGTGAGAGAGAGAGATTGGGAGTGTGAGAGAGAGGGATTGGGAGTGTGAGACTGAGAGATTGGGAGTGTGAGAGAGAGAGAGATTGGGAGTGTGAGAGGGAGTGATTGGGAGTGTGAGAGAGACAGAGATTGAGAGTGTGAGAGAGAGAGAGACTGGGAGTGTGAGAGAGAGAAATTGGGAGTGTGAGACTGAGAGATTGGGAGTGTGAGAGAGAGAGAGATTGGGAGTGTGAGAGACAGAGATTGGGAGAGTGAGAGAGAGCGAGATTGGGAGTGTGAGAGAGAGAGACTGGGAGTGTGAGAGAGAGAGACTGGGAGTGAGAGAGAGAGAGAGATTGGGAGTGTGAGAGAGAGATAGATTGGGAGTGAGTGAGAGAGAGATATTGGGAGTGTGAGAGAGAGAGAGAGATTGGGAGTGTGAGAGAGAGAGAGAGAGATTGGGAGTGTGAGAGAGAGAGATTGGGAGTGTGAGAGAGAGAGATTGGGAGAGTGAGAGAGAGAAATTGGGAGTGTGAGAGAGAGAGAGATTGGGAGTGTGAGAGAGAGAGATTGGGAGTGTGAGAGAGAGAGACTGGGAGTGTGAGAGAGAGAGACTGGGAGTGAGAGAGAGAGAGAGATTGGGAGCGTGAGAGAGAGAGAGATTGGGAGTGTGAGAGAGAGAGAGATTGGGAGTGTGAGAGAGAGAGAGATTGGGAGTGTGAGAGAGAGAGAGATTGGGAGTGTGAGAGAGAGAGAGATTGGGAGTGTGAGAGAGAGAGATTGGGACTGTGAGAGAGAGAGATTGGGAGTGTGAGAGAGAGAGAGATTGGGAGTGTGAGAGAGAGAGAGAGATTGGGAGTGTCAGAGAGAGAAATTGGGAGTGTGAGAGAGCGAGAGATTGGGAGTGTCAGAGAGAGAGATTGGGATTGTGAGTGAGAGAGAGAGATTGGGAGTGTGAGAGAGAGAGACTGGGAGTGTGTGAGAGAGAGAGACTGGGAGTGTGAGAGAGAGAGACTGGGAGTGTGTGAGAGAGAGAGACTGGGAGTGCGAGAGTGAGAGAGATTGGGAGTGTGAGAGAGAGAGAGATTGGGAGTGTGAGAGAGAGATTGGGAGTGTGAGAGAGAGAGAGATTGGGAGTGTGAGAGAGGGCAATGGGAGTGTGAGAGAGAGAGACTGGGAGTGAGAGAGAGAGAGAGATTTGGAGTGTGAGAGAGAGAGAGATTGGGAGTGTGAGAGAGAGAGAGATTGTGAGTGTGAGAGAGAGAGATTGGGAGTGTGCGAGAGTGAGATTGGGAGTGTGATAGAGAGAGAGATTGGGAGTGTGAGAGAGAGAGAGAGATTGGGAGTGTGAGAGAGAGAGACTGGGCTGTCAGAGAGAGAAATTGGGAGTGTGAGAGAGAGAGAGATTGGGAGTGTCAGAGAGAGAGATTGGGAGTGAGAGAGAGAGAGAGATTGGGAGTGTGAGAGAGAGAGAGAGATTGGGAGTGTGAGGGAGAGACATTGGGAGTGTGAGAGAGAGAGACTGGGAGTGTGTGAGAGAGAGATTGGGAGTGTGAGAGAGAGAGATTGGGAGTGTGAGAGAGAGAGATTGCGAGTGTGAGAGAGAGGGATTGGGAGTGTGAGACTAAGAGATTGGGAGTGTGAGAGAGAGAGAGATTGGGAGTGTGAGAGAGAGAGATTGGGAGTGTGAGAGAGAGAGAGATTGGGAGTGTGAGAGAGAGAGAGATTGGGAGTGTGAGAGAGAGAAATTGGGAGTGTGAGACTGAGAGATTGGGAGGGTGAGAGAGAGAAAGATTGGGAGTGTGAGAGAGAGAGATTGGGAGTGTGAGAGAGAGAGATACTGGGAGTGTGAGAGAGAGAGACTGGGAGTGAGAGAGAGAGAGAGATTTGGAGTGTGAGAGAGAGAGAGATTGGGAGTGTGAGAGAGAGAGAGATTGTGAGTTTGAGAGAGAGAGATTGGGAGTGTGCGAGAGTGAGATTGGGAGTGTGATAGAGAGAGAGATTGGGAGTGTGAGAGAGAGAGAGAGATTGGGAGTGTGAGAGAGAGAGACTGGGGCTGTCAGAGAGAGAAATTGGGAGTGTGAGAGAGAGAGAGATTGGGAGTGTCAGAGAGAGAGATTGGGAGTGAGAGAGAGAGAGAGATTGGGAGTGTGAGAGAGAGAGAGAGATTGGGAGTGTGAGGGAGAGACATTGGGAGTGTGAGAGAGAGAGACTGGGAGTGTGTGAGAGAGAGATTGGGAGTGTGAGAGAGAGAGATTGGGAGTGTGAGAGAGAGAGATTGGGAGTGTGAGAGAGAGGGATTGGGAGTGTGAGACTGAGAGATTGGGAGTATGAGAGAGAGAGAGATTGGGAGTGTGAGAGAGAGAGATTGGGAGTGTGAGAGAGAGAGAGATTGGGAGTGTGAGAGAGAGAGAGATTGGGAGTGTGAGAGAGAGAAATTGGGAGTGTGAGACTGAGAGATTGGGAGTGTGAGAGAGAGAGAGATTGGGAGTGTGAGAGACAGAGATTGGGAGTGTGAGAGAGAGAGAGATTGGGAGTGTGAGAGAGAGAGAGATTGGGAATGTGAGAGCGAGAGATATTGGGAGTGTGAGAGAGAGAGAGAGATTGGGAGTGTGAGAGAGAGAGAGAGATTGGGAGTGAGTGAGAGAGAGAGATTGGGAGTGTGTGAGAGAGAGAGATTGGGAGTATGAGAGACAGAGATTGGGAGTGTGAGAGAGAGAGATATTGGGAGTGTGAGAGAGAGAGAGAGATTGGGAGTGTGAGAGAGAGAGAGAGATTGGGAGAGAGTGAGAGAGAGAGATTGGGAGTGTGAGAGAGAGAGATTGGGAGTGTGAGAGAGAGAGAGATTGGGAGTGTGAGAGAGAGAGACTGGGAGTGTGAGAGAGAGAGACTGGGAGTGAGAGAGAGAGAGAGTTTGGGAGTGTGAGAGAGAGAGAGATTGGGAGTGTGAGAGAGAGAGAGATTGGGAGTGTGAGAGAGAGAGAGATTGGGAGTGTGAGAGAGAGAGATTGGGAGTGTGCGAGAGTGAGATTGGGAGTGTGAGAGAGAGAGAGATTGGGAGTGAGAGAGAGAGAGAGAGATTGGGAGTGTGAGAGAGAGAGACTGGGGCTGTCAGAGAGAGAAATTGGGAGTGTGAGAGAGAGAGAGATTGGGAGTGTCAGAGAGAGAGATTGGGAGTGAGAGAGAGAGAGAGATTGGGAGTGTGAGAGAGAGAGAGAGATTGGGAGTGTGAGGGAGAGACATTGGGAGTGTGAGAGAGCGAGACTGGGAGTGTGTGAGAGAGAGATTGGGAGTGTGAGAGAGAGAGATTGGGAGTGTGAGAGAGAGAGATTGGGAGTGTGAGAGAGAGGGATTGGGAGTGTGAGACTGAGAGATTGGGAGTGTGAGAGAGAGAGAAATTGGGAGTGTGAGAGAGATTGGGAGTGTGAGAGAGAGAGAGATTGGGAGTGTGAGAGAGAGAGAGATTGGGAGTGTGAGAGAGAGAAATTGGGAGTGTGAGACTGAGAGATTGGGAGTGTGAGAGAGAGAGAGATTGGGAGTGTGAGAGACAGAGATTGGGAGTGTGAGAGAGAGAGAGATTGGGAGTGTGAGAGAGAGAGAGATTGGGAGTGTGAGAGCGAGAGATATTGGGAGTGTGAGAGAGAGAGAGAGATTGGGAGTGTGAGAGAGAGAGAGAGATTGGGAGTGAGTGAGAGAGAGAGATTGGGAGTGTGAGAGAGAGATTGGGAGTGTGAGCGAGAGAGAGATTGGGAGTGTGAGAGAGGGCAATGGGAGTGTGAGAGAGAGAGACTGGGAGTGAGAGAGAGAGAGAGATTTGGAGTGTGAGAGAGAGAGAGATTGGGAGTGTGAGAGAGAGAGAGATTGTGAGTGTGAGAGAGAGAGATTGGGAGTGTGCGAGAGTGAGATTGGGAGTGTGATAGAGAGAGAGATTGGGAGTGTGAGAGAGAGAGAGAGATTGGGAGTGTGAGAGAGAGAGACTGGGGCTGTCAGAGAGAGAAATTGGGAGTGTGAGAGAGAGAGAGATTGGGAGTGTCAGAGAGAGAGATTGGGAGTGAGAGAGAGAGAGAGATTGGGAGTGTGAGAGAGAGAGAGAGATTGGGAGTGTGAGGGAGAGACATTGGGAGTGTGAGAGAGAGAGACTGGGAGTGTGTGAGAGAGAGATTGGGAGTGTGAGAGAGAGAGATTGGGAGTGTGAGAGAGAGAGATTGCGAGTGTGAGAGAGAGGGATTGGGAGTGTGAGACTAAGAGATTGGGAGTGTGAGAGAGAGAGAGATTGGGAGTGTGAGAGAGAGAGATTGGGAGTGTGAGAGAGAGAGAGATTGGGAGTGTGAGAGAGAGAGAGATTGGGAGTGTGAGAGAGAGAAATTGGGAGTGTGAGACTGAGAGATTGGGAGGGTGAGAGAGAGAAAGATTGGGAGTGTGAGAGAGAGAGATTGGGAGTGTGAGAGAGAGAGATACTGGGAGTGTGAGAGAGTGAGACTGGGAGTGAGAGAGAGAGAGAGATTTGGAGTGTGAGAGAGAGAGAGATTGGGAGTGTGAGAGAGAGAGAGATTGTGAGTTTGAGAGAGAGAGATTGGGAGTGTGCGAGAGTGAGATTGGGAGTGTGATAGAGAGAGAGATTGGGAGTGTGAGAGAGAGAGAGAGATTGGGAGTGTGAGAGAGAGAGACTGGGGCTGTCAGAGAGAGAAATTGGGAGTGTGAGAGAGAGAGAGATTGGGAGTGTCATAGAGAGAGATTGGGAGTGAGAGAGAGAGAGAGATTGGGAGTGTGAGAGAGAGAGAGAGATTGGGAGTGTGAGGGAGAGACATTGGGAGTGTGAGAGAGAGAGACTGGGAGTGTGTGAGAGAGAGATTGGGAGTGTGAGAGAGAGAGATTGGGAGTGTGAGAGAGAGAGATTGGGAGTGTGAGAGAGAGGGATTGGGAGTGTGAGACTGAGAGATTGGGAGTGTGAGAGAGAGAGAGATTGGGAGTGTGAGAGAGAGAGATTGGGAGTGTGAGAGAGAGAGAGATTGGGAGTGTGAGAGAGAGAGAGATTGGGAGTGTGAGAGACAGAGATTGGGAGTGTGAGAGAGAGAGAGATTGGGAGTGTGAGAGAGAGAGAGATTGGGAGTGTGAGAGCGAGAGATATTGGGAGTGTGAGAGAGAGAGAGAGATTGGGAGTGTGAGAGAGAGAGAGAGATTGGGAGTGAGTGAGAGAGAGAGATTGGGAGTGTGTGAGAGAGAGAGATTGGGAGTATGAGAGACAGAGATTGGGAGTGTGAGAGAGAGAGATATTGGGAGTGTGAGAGAGAGAGAGAGATTGGGAGTGTGAGAGAGAGAGAGAGATTGGGAGAGAGTGAGAGAGAGAGATTGGGAGTGTGAGAGAGAGAGATTGGGAGTGTGAGAGAGAGAGAGATTGGGAGTGTGAGAGAGAGAGACTGGGAGTGTGAGAGAGAGAGACTGGGAGTGAGAGAGAGAGAGAGATTGGGAGTGTGAGAGAGAGAGAGATTGGGAGTGTGAGAGAGAGAGAGATTGGGAGTGTGAGAGAGAGAGATTGGGAGTGTGCGAGAGTGAGATTGGGAGTGTGAGAGAGAGAGAGATTGGGAGTGAGAGAGAGAGAGAGAGATTGGGAGTGTGAGAGAGAGAGACTGGGGCTGTCAGAGAGAGAAATTGGGAGTGTGAGAGAGAGAGAGATTGGGAGTGTCAGAGAGAGAGATTGGGAGTGAGAGAGAGAGAGAGATTGGGAGTGTGAGAGAGAGAGAGAGATTGGGAGTGTGAGGGAGAGACATTGGGAGTGTGAGAGAGCGAGACTGGGAGTGTGTGAGAGAGAGATTGGGAGTGTGAGAGAGAGAGATTGGGAGTGTGAGAGAGAGAGATTGGGAGTGTGAGAGAGAGGGATTGGGAGTGTGAGACTGAGAGATTGGGAGTGTGAGAGAGAGAGAAATTGGGAGTGTGAGAGAGAGAGATTGGGAGTGTGAGAGAGAGAGAGATTGGGAGTGTGAGAGAGAGAGAGATTGGGAGTGTGAGAGAGAGAAATTGGGAGTGTGAGACTGAGAGATTGGGAGTGTGAGAGAGAGAGAGATTGGGAGTGTGAGAGACAGAGATTGGGAGTGTGAGAGAGAGAGAGATTGGGAGTGTGAGAGAGAGAGAGATTGGGAGTGTGAGAGCGAGAGATATTGGGAGTGTGAGAGAGAGAGAGAGATTGGGAGTGTGAGAGAGAGAGAGAGATTGGGAGTGAGTGAGAGAGAGAGATTGGGAGTGTGTGAGAGAGAGAGATTGGGAGTATGAGAGACAGAGATTGGGAGTGTGAGAGAGAGAGATATTGGGAGTGTGAGAGAGAGAGAGAGATTGGGAGTGTGAGAGAGAGAGAGAGATTGGGAGAGAGTGAGAGAGAGAGATTGGGAGTGTGAGAGAGAGAGATTGGGAGTGTGAGAGAGAGAGATTGGGAGTGTGAGAGAGAGAGAGATTGGGAGTGTGAGAGAGAGAGAGATTGGGAGTGTGAGAGAGAGAAATTGGGAGTGTGAGAGAGAGAGAGATTGGGAGTGTGACAGCGAGAGATATTGGGAGTGTGAGAGAGAGAGAGAGATTGGGAGTGTGAGAGAGAGAGAGAGATTGGGAGTGAGTGAGAGAGAGAGATTGGGAGTGTGTGAGAGAGAGAGACTGGGAGTATGAGAGACAGAGATTGGGAGTGTGAGAGAGAGAGATATTGGGAGTGTGAGAGAGAGAGAGAGATTGGGAGTGTGAGAGAGAGAGAGAGATTGGGAGAGAGTGAGAGAGAGAGATTGGGAGTGTGAGAGAGAGAGATTGGGAGTGTGAGAGATAGAGAGATTGGGAGTGTGAGAGAGAGAGACTGGGAGTGTGAGAGAGAGAGACTGGGAGTGAGAGAGAGAGAGAGTTTGGGAGTGTGAGAGAGAGAGAGATTGGGAGTGTGAGAGAGAGAGAGATTGGGAGTGTGAGAGAGAGAGAGATTGGGAGTGTGAGAGAGAGAGATTGGGAGTGTGCGAGAGTGAGATTGGGAGTGTGAGAGAGAGAGAGATTGGGAGTGAGAGAGAGAGAGAGTGATTGGGAGTGTGAGAGAGAGAGACTGGGGCTGTCAGAGAGAGAAATTGGGAGTGTGAGAGAGAGAGAGATTGGGAGTGTCAGAGAGAGAGATTGGTAGTGAGAGAGAGAGAGAGATTGGGAGTGTGAGAGAGAGAGAGTGATTGGGAGTGTGAGGGAGAGAGATTGGGAGTGTGAGAGAGAGAAACTGGGAGTGTGTGAGAGAGAGATTGGGAATGTGAGAGAGAGACATTGGGAGTGTGAGAGAGAGAGATTGGGAGTGTGAGAGAGAGGGATTGGGAGTGTGAGACTGAGAGATTGGGAGTGTGAGAGAGAGAGAGATTGGGAGTGTGAGAGGGAGTGATTGGGAGTGTGAGAGAGACAGAGATTGAGAGTGTGAGAGAGAGAGAGACTGGGAGTGTGAGAGAGAGAAATTGGGAGTGTGAGACTGAGAGATTGGGAGTGTGAGAGAGAGAGAGATTGGGAGTGTGAGAGACAGAGATTGGGAGAGTGAGAGAGAGCGAGATTGGGAGTGTGAGAGAGAGAGACTGGGAGTGTGAGAGAGAGAGACTGGGAGTGAGAGAGAGAGAGAGATTGGGAGTGTGAGAGAGAGATAGATTGGGAGTGAGTGAGAGAGAGATATTGGGAGTGTGAGAGAGAGAGAGAGATTGGGAGTGTGAGAGAGAGAGAGAGATTGGGAGTGAGTGAGAGAGAGAGATTGGGAGTGTGTGAGAGAGAGAGATTGGGAGGTTGAAACAGAAATGCATTTCCTCCTAAAATGCGAAAAATTCAACACATCAAGAAACATATTATTCAACAAGCTAAGCCAAACAACCCCAGATTTCAAGGAATTGGATGATCTGTCAAAATTGAGATTAGTCCTAGGAGAAGGAGACAGACCATACCTTGGGGCCAAATATGTAACAACATGTCACAACCTGAGGACTGTTTAAAATTAAGACTGTTTAAAATTAATATTGAACGTACCAAATGAAGTACAAAGACTGTTTAAAATTGATATTGTTTAAAAGTAATATTGTATGTACCCAACAAATGTCAAATCGATTGACACCTACAGAATGTTGGAAAACTGTACCTTTTTGCTATGTAAGCTTTGGCAATATGGTTCTCTGTAAACTTTCATGCCAATAAAGACACCTACAGAATGTTGGAAAACTGTACCTTTTTGCTATGTAAGCTTTGGCAATATGGTTCTCTGTAAACTTTCATGCCAATAAAGCATTTTAATTGGAATTGGAATTGGATTGGGAGTATGAGAGACAGAGATTGGGAGTGTGAGAGAGAGAGATATTGGGAGTGTGAGAGAGAGAGAGAGATTGGGAGTGTGAGAGAGAGAGAGAGATTGGGAGAGAGTGAGAGAGAGAGATTGGGAGTGTGAGAGAGAGAGATTGGGAGTGTGAGAGAGAGAGAGATTGGGAGTGTGAGAGAGAGAGACTGGGAGTGTGAGAGAGAGAGACTGGGAGTGAGAGAGAGAGAGAGATTGGGAGTGTGAGAGAGAGAGAGATTGGGAGTGTGAGAGAGAGAGAGATTGGGAGTGTGAGAGAGAGAGATTGGGAGTGTGCGAGAGTGAGATTGGGAGTGTGAGAGAGAGAGAGATTGGGAGTGAGAGAGAGAGAGAGAGATTGGGAGTGTGAGAGAGAGAGACTGGGGCTGTCAGAGAGAGAAATTGGGAGTGTGAGAGAGAGAGAGATTGGGAGTGTCAGAGAGAGAGATTGGGAGTGAGAGAGAGAGAGAGATTGGGAGTGTGAGAGAGAGAGAGAGATTGGGAGTGTGAGGGAGAGACATTGGGAGTGTGAGAGAGCGAGACTGGGAGTGTGTGAGAGAGAGATTGGGAGTGTGAGAGAGAGAGATTGGGAGTGTGAGAGAGAGAGATTGGGAGTGTGAGAGAGAGGGATTGGGAGTGTGAGACTGAGAGATTGGGAGTGTGAGAGAGAGAGAAATTGGGAGTGTGAGAGAGAGAGATTGGGAGTGTGAGAGAGAGAGAGATTGGGAGTGTGAGAGAGAGAGAGATTGGGAGTGTGAGAGAGAGAAATTGGGAGTGTGAGACTGAGAGATTGGGAGTGTGAGAGAGAGAGAGATTGGGAGTGTGAGAGACAGAGATTGGGAGTGTGAGAGAGAGAGAGATTGGGAGTGTGAGAGAGAGAGAGATTGGGAGTGTGAGAGCGAGAGATATTGGGAGTGTGAGAGAGAGAGAGAGATTGGGAGTGTGAGAGAGAGAGAGAGATTGGGAGTGAGTGAGAGAGAGAGATTGGGAGTGTGTGAGAGAGAGAGATTGGGAGTATGAGAGACAGAGATTGGGAGTGTGAGAGAGAGAGATATTGGGAGTGTGAGAGAGAGAGAGAGATTGGGAGTGTGAGAGAGAGAGAGAGATTGGGAGAGAGTGAGAGAGAAAGATTGGGAGTGTGAGAGAGAGAGATTGGGAGTGTGAGAGAGAGAGATTGGGAGTGTGAGAGAGAGAGAGATTGGGAGTGTGAGAGAGAGAGAGATTGGGAGTGTGAGAGAGAGAAATTGGGAGTGTGAGAGAGAGAGAGATTGGGAGTGTGACAGCGAGAGATATTGGGAGTGTGAGAGAGAGAGAGAGATTGGGAGTGTGAGAGAGAGAGAGAGATTGGGAGTGAGTGAGAGAGAGAGATTGGGAGTGTGTGAGAGAGAGAGACTGGGAGTATGAGAGACAGAGATTGGGAGTGTGAGAGAGAGAGATATTGGGAGTGTGAGAGAGAGAGAGAGATTGGGAGTGTGAGAGAGAGAGAGAGATTGGGAGAGAGTGAGAGAGAGAGATTGGGAGTGTGAGAGAGAGAGATTGGGAGTGTGAGAGATAGAGAGATTGGGAGTGTGAGAGAGAGAGACTGGGAGTGTGAGAGAGAGAGACTGGGAGTGAGAGAGAGAGAGAGTTTGGGAGTGTGAGAGAGAGAGAGATTGGGAGTGTGAGAGAGAGAGAGATTGGGAGTGTGAGAGAGAGAGAGATTGGGAGTGTGAGAGAGAGAGATTGGGAGTGTGCGAGAGTGAGATTGGGAGTGTGAGAGAGAGAGAGATTGGGAGTGAGAGAGAGAGAGAGTGATTGGGAGTGTGAGAGAGAGAGACTGGGGCTGTCAGAGAGAGAAATTGGGAGTGTGAGAGAGAGAGAGATTGGGAGTGTCAGAGAGAGAGATTGGTAGTGAGAGAGAGAGAGAGATTGGGAGTGTGAGAGAGAGAGAGTGATTGGGAGTGTGCGAGAGTGAGATTGGGAGTGTGAGAGAGAGAGAGATTGGGAGTGAGAGAGAGAGAGAGAGATTGGGAGTGTGAGAGAGAGAGACTGGGGCTGTCAGAGAGAGAAATTGGGAGTGTGAGAGAGAGAGAGATTGGGAGTGTCAGAGAGAGAGATTGGGAGTGAGAGAGAGAGAGAGATTGGGAGTGTGAGAGAGAGAGAGTGATTGGGAGTGTGAGGGAGAGAGATTGGGAGTGTGAGAGAGAGAAACTGGGAGTGTGTGAGAGAGAGATTGGGAGTGTGAGAGAGAGACATTGGGAGTGTGAGAGAGAGAGATTGGGAGTGTGAGAGAGAGGGATTGGGAGTGTGAGACTGGGAGATTGGGAGTGTGAGAGAGAGAGAGATTGGGAGTGTGAGAGGGAGAGATTGGGAGTGTGAGAGAGAGAGAGATTGGGAGTGTGAGAGAGAGAGACACTGGGAGTGTGAGAGAGAGAAATTGGGAGTGTGAGATTGAGAGATTGGGAGTGTGAGAGAGAGAGAGATTGGGAGTGTGAGAGGCAGAGATTGGGAGTGTGAGAGAGAGAGAGATTGGGAGTGTGAGAGAGAGGCAGATTGGGAGTGTGAGAGAGAGAGATATTGGGAGTGTGAGAGAGAGAGAGATTGGGAGTGTGAGAGAGGTATTGGGAGTGTGAGGGAGAGAGAGAGATTGGGTGTGTGAGAGAGAGACAGAGATTGGGATTGAGTGAGAGAGAGAGATTGGGAGTGTGAGAGAGAGAGAGATTGGGAGTGTGAGAGACAGAGATTGGGAGTGTGAGAGAGAGAGAGATTGGGAGTGTGAGAGAGAGAGAGATTGGGAGTGTGAGAGCGAGAGATATTGGGAGTGTGAGAGAGAGAGAGAGATTGGGAGTGTGAGAGAGAGAGAGAGATTGGGAGTGAGTGAGAGAGAGAGATTGGGAGTGTGTGAGAGAGAGAGATTGGGAGTATGAGAGACAGAGATTGGGAGTGTGAGAGAGAGAGATATTGGGAGTGTGAGAGAGAGAGAGAGATTGGGAGTGTGAGAGAGAGAGAGAGATTGGGAGAGAGTGAGAGAGAGAGATTGGGAGTGTGAGAGAGAGAGATTGGGAGTGTGAGAGAGAGAGATTGGGAGTGTGAGAGAGAGAGAGATTGGGAGTGTGAGAGAGAGAGAGATTGGGAGTGTGAGAGAGAGAAATTGGGAGTGTGAGAGAGAGAGAGATTGGGAGTGTGACAGCGAGAGATATTGGGAGTGTGAGAGAGAGAGAGAGATTGGGAGTGTGAGAGAGAGAGAGAGATTGGGAGTGAGTGAGAGAGAGAGATTGGGAGTGTGTGAGAGAGAGAGACTGGGAGTATGAGAGACAGAGATTGGGAGTGTGAGAGAGAGAGATATTGGGAGTGTGAGAGAGAGAGAGAGATTGGGAGTGTGAGAGAGAGAGAGAGATTGGGAGAGAGTGAGAGAGAGAGATTGGGAGTGTGAGAGAGAGAGATTGGGAGTGTGAGAGATAGAGAGATTGGGAGTGTGAGAGAGAGAGACTGGGAGTGTGAGAGAGAGAGACTGGGAGTGAGAGAGAGAGAGAGTTTGGGAGTGTGAGAGAGAGAGAGATTGGGAGTGTGAGAGAGAGAGAGATTGGGAGTGTGAGAGAGAGAGAGATTGGGAGTGTGAGAGAGAGAGATTGGGAGTGTGCGAGAGTGAGATTGGGAGTGTGAGAGAGAGAGAGATTGGGAGTGAGAGAGAGAGAGAGTGATTGGGAGTGTGAGAGAGAGAGACTGGGGCTGTCAGAGAGAGAAATTGGGAGTGTGAGAGAGAGAGAGATTGGGAGTGTCAGAGAGAGAGATTGGTAGTGAGAGAGAGAGAGAGATTGGGAGTGTGAGAGAGAGAGAGTGATTGGGAGTGTGAGGGAGAGAGATTGGGAGTGTGAGAGAGAGAAACTGGGAGTGTGTGAGAGAGAGATTGGGAGTGTGAGAGAGAGACATTGGGAGTGTGAGAGAGAGAGATTGGGAGTGTGAGAGAGAGGGATTGGGAGTGTGAGACTGAGAGATTGGGAGTGTGAGAGGGAGAGAGATTGGGAGTGTGAGAGGGAGTGATTGGGAGTGTGAGAGAGACAGAGATTGAGAGTGTGAGAGAGAGAGAGACTGGGAGTGTGAGAGAGAGAAATTGGGAGTGTGAGACTGAGAGATTGGGAGTGTGAGAGAGAGAGAGATTGGGAGTGTGAGAGACAGAGATTGGGAGAGTGAGAGAGAGCGAGATTGGGAGTGTGAGAGAGAGAGACTGGGAGTGTGAGAGAGAGAGACTGGGAGTGAGAGAGAGAGAGAGATTGGGAGTGTGAGAGAGAGATAGATTGGGAGTGAGTGAGAGAGAGATATTGGGAGTGTGAGAGAGAGAGAGAGATTGGGAGTGTGAGAGAGAGAGAGAGATTGGGAGAGAGTGAGAGAGAGAGATTGGGAGTGTGAGAGAGAGAGATTGGGAGTGTGAGAGAGAGAGATTGGGAGAGTGAGAGAGAGAAATTGGGAGTGTGAGACTGAGAGATTGGGAGTGTGAGAGAGAGAGAGATTGGGAGTGTGAGAGAGACAGATTGGGAGAGTGAGAGAGAGCGAGATTGGGAGTGTGAGAGAGAGAGACTGGGAGTGTGAGAGAGAGAGACTGGGAGTGAGAGAGAGAGAGAGATTGGGAGTGTGAGAGAGAGAGAGATTGGGAGTGTGAGAGAGAGAGAGATTGGGAGTGTGAGAGAGAAAGAGATTGGGAGTGTGAGAGAGAGAGATTGGGAGTGTGCGAGAGTGAGATTGGGAGTGTGAGAGAGAGAGAGATTGGGAGTGAGAGAGAGAGAGAGAGATTGGGAGTGTGAGAGAGAGAGACTGGGGCTGTCAGAGAGAGAAATTGGGAGTGTGAGAGAGAGAGAGATTGGGAGTGTCAGAGAGAGAGATTGGGAGTGAGAGAGAGAGAGAGATTGGGAGTGTGAGAGAGAGAGAGTGATTGGGAGTGTGAGGGAGAGAGATTGGGAGTGTGAGAGAGAGAAACTGGGAGTGTGTGAGAGAGAGATTGGGAGTGTGAGAGAGAGACATTGGGAGTGTGAGAGAGAGAGATTGGGAGTGTGAGAGAGAGGGATTGGGAGTGTGAGACTGGGAGATTGGGAGTGTGAGAGAGAGAGAGATTGGGAGTGTGAGAGGGAGAGATTGGGAGTGTGAGAGAGAGAGAGATTGGGAGTGTGAGAGAGAGAGACACTGGGAGTGTGAGAGAGAGAAATTGGGAGTGTGAGACTGAGAGATTGGGAGTGTGAGAGAGAGAGAGATTGGGAGTGTGAGAGGCAGAGATTGGGAGTGTGAGAGAGAGAGAGATTGGGAGTGTGAGAGAGAGGCAGATTGGGAGTGTGAGAGAGAGAGATATTGGGAGTGTGAGAGAGAGAGAGATTGGGAGTGTGAGAGAGGTATTGGGAGTGTGAGGGAGAGAGAGAGATTGGGTGTGTGAGAGAGAGACAGAGATTGGGATTGAGTGAGAGAGAGAGATTGGGAGTGTGAGAGAGAGAGATTGGGAGTGTGAGAGAGAGACTGGGAGTGTGAGAGAGAGAAATTGGGAGTGTGAGAGAGAGAGAGATTGGGAGTGTGCTAGAGAGAGATTGGGAGTGTGAGAGAGAGAGACTGGGAGTGTGAGAGAGAGAGACTGGGAGTGAGAGAGAGAGAGAGATTGGGGGCGTGAGAGAGAGAGAGATTGGGAGTGTGAGAGAGAGAGAGATTGGGAGTGTGAGAGAGAGAGAGATTGGGAGTGTGAGAGAGAGAGAGATTGGGAGTGTCAGAGAGAGAGATTGGGAGTGTGAGAGAGAGAGAGAGAGTGGGAGTGTGAGAGAGAGAGAGAGATTGGGAGTGTGAGAGAGCGAGATTGGGAGTGTGAGAGAGAGAGAGTGGGAGTGTGTGAGAGAGAGATTGGGAGTATGAGAGAGAGAGATTGGGAGTGTGAGAGAGAGGGATTCGGAGTGTGAGAGAGAGAGATTGGGAGTGTGAGACTGAGAGATTGGGAGTGTGAGAGAGAGAGATTGGGAGTGTGAGAGAGAGAGATTGGGAGTGTGTGAGAGAGAGAGATTGGGAGTGTGAGAGAGAGAGAGATTGGGAGTGTGAGAGACAGAGATTGCGAGTGTGAGAAAGAGAGAGATTGGGAGTGTGAGCGAGAGAGAGATTGGGAGTGTGAGAGCGAGAGATATTGGGAGTGTGAGAGAGAGAGAGAGATTGGGAGTGTGAGAGAGAGAGAGATTGGGAGGGATTGAGAGAGAGAGATTGGGAGTGTGTGAGCGAAAGAGATTGGGAGTATGAGAGAGAGAGATTGGGAGTGTGAGAGAGAGAGATATTGGGAGTGTGAGAGAGAGACAGAGATTGGGAGTGTGAGAGAGAGAGGGAGATTGGGAGAGAGTGAGAGAGAGAGATTGGGAGTGTGAGAGAGAGAGATTGGGAGTGTGAGAGAGAGAGAGATTGGGAGTGTGAGAGAGAGAGACTGGGAGTGTGAGAGAGAGAGAGTGGGAGTGAGAGAGAGAGAGAGATTGGGAGTGTGAGAGAGAGAGAGATTGGGAGTGTGAGAGAGAGAGAGATTGGGAGTGTGAGAGAGAGAGATTGGGAGTGTGAGAGAGAGAGATTGGGAGTGTGCGAGAGTGAGATTGGGAGTGTGAGAGAGAGAGAGATTGGGAGTGAGAGAGAGAGAGACTGGGGGGGAGAGAGAGAGAGAGACAGAGAGAGAGAGAAACGGCTGAAAGGAGAAAAGGCGCAAAGAGAGACCGAGAGACCGAGCGACCCGTCACCAGGACACCGAGAGCCCGGAGACACCCGGGACACAGCCCGGCTCACCGAGACCGAGACCGAGAGACCGGCGCAGAGACACAGGGAGGCCCGGGGACAGAGAGAGAGAGAGCGACCGCGAGAACCAGAGAGAACGGTGTGTGACTCTGTCAACCGGAGCACGGGGCCTGAAGCCGGAGAAAGGCCCGAGGAACCGGGCCGAGCGAGGCACCGGAGAGAGGGAGAGCGAGCGGCAGCAGGGGTCGACCCAGACCGGGAGGAGCGGCCCGAGCCAGTCAGGGAGGCGAGTGGAGAGGTAGGGGTGCCGGATCGGGTCGGGCCTGGACAGCGAGCAAGCCCGGGGCCTGAAATCCGAGAAACTCCGGGGTCGGAGAGACTCGGCCGGGCCGGGACTGCACAGCCGAGCCGAGGGGCTGGGACCAGGGCAGAGGCCCGGAGAGCGAGCAAGCCCGGGGCCTGAAAACCGAGAAACTCCGGGATCGGAGAAACTCGGACAAACACCGGGCCGGGCGGGGACTGCACAGCCGAGCCGAGGGGCTGGGACCAGGGCAGAAGCCCGGAGAGAGAGCAAGCCCGGGGCCCGAAACCCGAGAAACTCCGGGGTCGGAGAAACTCGGACAAACACCGGGCCGGGACGGGACTGCACAGCCGAGCCGAGGGGCTGGGACCAGAGCAGAAACAGCCTGAGACCGACGCGAGGAGAGAGAGGAAAACTCCGGGTCCGGAGGAAAAAAGCTATACCTAGATCTACCTAAATTTAGTTAACCTAGAAAAAGAACAAACCCGAAGAAAAAAAAAAAGAAAAAAAGAAAAAAAAAAAAAAAAGGAATAGAAACCAGAGAGAAACGATAAACAACCCGAACCAGGAACCTGTGAGAGAGAGAGAGAGAAACTTTTAAGAGCAGCTATATCAAAGATGAACCCCTGAAAAACTCTCAATTTTGGACCTAAAAGTGGGATAAGGTGGAACACGACACAAAAAAGAGAAAAAAAGTTATCTACCTGAGACAAAACAAACGACTACAATGAGCAGGGAAATGAAATATCCTGAGCAATGCACAAAAAATAAAGCAAAGGAAAAACACAAGGACATAACACTAAAAAGTAACCCAGAGGTCCTCTACGTTGACTATACCACACACAAAGGGATTAAGACGAAGAACAACCTCATATTCTACACCGACTCCATTCCCTCATGGAAGGAGACTTTACAAAAATACTACGCATACGTCTCCAGCGAAGGTATTGGCAGTGGAGGCAGACTGAAAATATGTAAAGATGGAAATCTAGATAAAGATGACCCCCTGCTAACCATAAGCTACTACAACAAAAAAGGAAAGATCATGATACAGGGGAATGTAGAAAGTCTGGACTCCTTCGAAAAGGAATTCCCCCAGCTGAAAACTAAGGCAGACACAAATAGGACCAATGGACAGGAGGCAAAAGAGAATCGAACAGAGGATGATGAGAGCCAAGCGGAGGAAGAAGAAGAGAGTCCAGCAGAGACACACACCTCCCTGACCATCTCCACCCCCCCCACACCTCTCAACGCAAACAAACTGCTGAAAGAGAGTCTGTCCAAACTAGAACTCGAATTCAACGAATACAGAGAAACACAGACCAAGAACTGGACAGAGGAACTCAAACAGCTGAAAATGGAAAACGAGTCCACCATCCACAATCTGAGAAAGACCGTAGAGGAACAAATAAATAAGATCCAAGAACTCCATACCCAACTAAACAAAATGACGGAGGCCGTAGAAAGGCTCAGCAGGCAACACAAACCTCTTAAGGTCCAAAAAACAACACACACAAGGACACAGAACCCGTCGGATGCCACCCCACACGAGGACACACCGAAAGCCACAAACCCCGCTCCTGCCACACAGCTCACCACAGAAACCCAGCCAACAACCAGCCCTCAGTCGAGTCCTGCCCAGACTACCGCTACCCAGTCCTCACACACAGGGACGCAGAACCCGTCAGATGCCCCCCCACACGAGGACACACCGAAAGCCTCAAACCCCGCTCCTGCCACACAACATATCCCAGAAACCCAGCCAACAACCAGCCATCAGTCGAGTCCTGCCCAGACTACTGCTACCCAGTCTGAAAAACCAGCCCCTCAGGCGGTCCTGCTGACCGACTCCAACGGAAAGTTTCTGGACCCCCAGAGGCTGTTCCCAGGTCATCAAGTCCTGAAAAAATGGTGCAGCAACACAGAACATGCAATGAAGATCCTGAACAAAGAATCCCTTGGAAGCCCCAAATGGCTTGTGATCCACACAGGCACAAACGACCTACGCACCCTACGGGAAGGCACTGCTAGGGCGGTGAGCAGGATGGCGGAAAAGGCCAGCAAGGAATTCCCCGAGGCGCGGATCGTGATCTCCACACTACTGCCCAGAAAGGACACCCCAGCCTATATAATCCACAACACCAACAGGGAGATCGACACGAGATGTTCTGTCTTCCCCAACGTCTACCTGGCCCATCATCCAAACATCAACACAAGGGACCTCTATGACGAAATACATCTACTCAAACAGCGGATGTGGGTCTTTGCAAAAAACCTCATAAACACTGCCAAAAGACGCAGCCCTCCCACCCCCTCTACCATTGGGAGCCGTAACCCAAACAGGACCACCAATGTCCCCCACCCCCCTTTACAAAACCAACAACAGAACCCAAGACCCCCCTCTAGACCACAGACTGTAGACCAAGAACTGAGAAAGATCATGACGATGCTGAACAGCCTGATAGAAAGCCGGAGAAATTATTAATATTGTTATTTATCATTATCATTATTGTTATCTTATCAGTATTATTACTACTATTAGATAGATATATGTGCATGCCTCATGAAATTTATACTAAATCATCATTTAGCATTATAGAAAATAGTGTTTCCACACTCATCCCACAAAATAGGTCCATTTTATTTCGTTTTATTGAACTATATAAATGCGTTCTTTCCACATAAGCTGCTGGAATATCCAGGGCCTCCGCTCCTCAACTTTTGGGATGAAGAGTACAGACCCTGAATTCCTAAAAGCTATAAAAGACATTGATATAATTGTGTTAACAGAAACATGGTGCCAAAAGGACATGCCGACCCACTGTCCCCCAATGTACCATGAAATTATTGTGCCTTCAGTAAAGAACATTAAGACACGCAAGGGCAGAACCTCCGGGGGAATCCTGGTGTGGTATAAAGGAGAACTGAACAAACACATCTCACCGATAAAACAGGGAAAATCACACGTATGGCTAAAATTAGATAAAAATATAGGAATAGAAAAAAACGATGTTTACTTATGTGCGATCTACATACCTCCAATAGAATCGCCATATTTTGAAGAGGAGATATTTGACACTCTCCACATGGAAATCAGCCATTTCCAGGCCCAAGGAAAGGTGCTACTATGTGGGGACCTAAATGCAAGGACAGGATGTGAACCTGACTTCATAGACCCACAGGGCAACAACCATGTGTTTGGCCAGACCCCTCTATATGTCACACCAGCCATCGCAAACCGAAACAACCTCGATTGTGAAATAAATAAAAGCGGTAGGGAGGTAGTGCAACTCTGCCGAGCCTTAGGCCTGTACATAGTTAACGGTAGGTTCAGAGGGGACTCCTTAGGGAGACTCACATATTCCTCAACTCTTGGGTCTAGTGTGGTGGATTATACAATCACTGACCTGGACCCCTGCGATATCAACGCATTCACTGTCAGGCAGCAATCCCCCCTCTCAGACCATAACCAAATAAATGTGTACCTTAAACTTTCTGCCCAAACTACAGACACAAAAAAGGAACCCAGTAAGCTACATAAAATAAACCAGACATACAGATGGGCCCCAGACAGTGGAGATAAATTCATCACAGCACTAAATTCACCTGATCTCACAAGTAAAATTTCAAAATTTAAAGAAAATCTATATGAGATCACCAGAGATGGGGTAAACATGGCCATAGAGGATATAAATATGATCTTTCATGAGGCAGCTGTAAAAGCCGACCTCGTGAAACAGAAGAGGAAGAGTCACAAAAGACAAAATAAAAATAAGAAATGGTTTGACCACGAATGCAAAAATGCCAGAAAAGACCTGAGAAAAATATCAAACCAAAAGCATCGCCAACCAAACAATCCGGACCTACGTACTAGATACAATGAAACCCTCAAAAGATATAAACACACCATTAGGAACAAAACACAAAACTATACCCACAAAATACTAGAAGAAATTGAAAACTCCACCAACCCAAAACAATTCTGGGAAATGTGGAATAACCTGAGTACAACACAATTGCAAGCATTACCAATCCAAGATGGCGACATCTGGAGAACACATTTTGAAAACCTCTACAAAGACATCCCAATAAACGAAACAAACCCAAGTCAACATCAGGTCACAGAAAAACTCCACACATTAGAAGCAACAATCAAAGACAACCAAAACCCTCTAGACTCCCCAATCGCATGGAAAGAAATGGCCACAAAAACAAAATCTCTCCACCTAAAGAAAGCCTGTGGCCCAGACAACATCAAAAATGAAATGCTCAAGTTCAGCAATATGGAGATGCAGGGTGCGGTACTCAAATTATTCAACATCATATTACGTTCAGGCTGTTTTCCCGATATCTGGTGCCAAGGACTAATCTCCCCCATATATAAAAGCGGAAACAAATCAGACCCAAATAACTACCGCGGCATCTGTGTCAACAGTTGTCTAGGGAAGTTATTCTGCAGTATTCTAAATAGTAGATTACTTGATTTTCTTAACAAACATAATATCCTCAGAAAAAACCAAATAGGCTTTCTTCCAAAACACCGCACCGCCGACCATATCTATACCCTTCACACCCTCATTGAAAAACATATACACCAAACAAAAAATGGGAAAATATTCGCCTGTTTCATCGACTTCAAGAAAGCCTTTGACTCTATATGGCACGAAGGGCTCTATTATAAACTTCTTCAATGTGGAATAGGGGGCAAAGTCTATGACCTTATTAAATCAATGTATCTGAAAAACAAATGCGGGGTCAAAATTGGAGACAAACGCACCGATTTCTTCACCCAGAGAAGAGGCGTCCGGCAGGGCTGCAATTTGAGCCCGACCCTGTTCAACATATACATAAATGAATTAGCAGACATGCTGGAGCAAAGCGAGTCACCAGGTCTCCGTCTCCTAGATGGAGAAGTGAAATCCCTGTTCTATGCGGACGACCTGGTTCTGCTGTCTCCCACAGAACAGGGATTACAGCAACAACTAGACCTACTCGACAAATACTGCCAAAATTGGGCTCTAACAGTAAATCTAAAGAAAACCAACATCATGATTTTTCAAAAAAGGCCCAGATGTCAGGAAAACAAATACCAGTTTACCCTCAGTGATATCACTATAGGACACACTATGAGCTACACCTACCTTGGTCTAACTATTACAGCATCAGGGAGCTTCAGCATAGCAGTGAATGCACTAAAAGAAAAAGCCCGAAGAGCCCTATATGCAATAAAAAGAAAATTCTACAACATCCAAATCCCAATCAAAATCTGGCTCAAAATATTTGACAGCATAATCCTGCCCATTGCACTGTACGGTAGTGAAGTATGGGGCCCGCTAAATCACCAAAGCTACACTAAATGGGAAAAACATACAATAGAAGCCCTACATGCAGAATTCTGCCGAAGCATCCTTCGCACCCAAAGGAAAACGCCAACAAATGCATGCAGAGCCGAACTAGGCAGATACCCACTGATAATAAACATCCAAAAACGAGCACTAAACTTCCTAAATCACCTCAAATCTAGCTCCCCAGACACCCTTCATTTCAAAGCCTTTCAGACCCAAGAGCTAAACCCAGAAAAGAGTCCCCTGAGTCAGCTGCTACGGAAACTAAGTACTCAGCCGGACCCTGACCAGCCCCAGACCAACACAGCCGCCCAAACACCAATCCGAGTGAACCAAATCATTAAAAAATGCAAAGAAACCTACCTGGAACATTGGAACAAAATAACCGAAAGCCAAAGCAGATTAGAATGTTACCGGGCCCTAAAAAGAGAATATAAACTGGCAGACTACCTCACGACCATCAGAGACACAAAACAGAGACAGACCCTCACCAGGTACAGACTAAGCGACCACCAACTGGAAATTGAAAAAGGCAGATACAAGAAATCCTGGCAGCCTAGAGAGAATAGAATATGCGATCAATGTCTGGCTGGCGAGGTTGAAACAGAAATGCATTTCCTCCTAAAATGCGAAAAATTCAACACATCAAGAAACATATTATTCAACAAGCTAAGCCAAACAACCCCAGATTTCAAGGAATTGGATGATCTGTCAAAATTGAGATTAGTCCTAGGAGAAGGAGACAGACCATACCTTGGGGCCAAATATGTAACAACATGTCACAACCTGAGGACTGTTTAAAATTAAGACTGTTTAAAATTAATATTGAACGTACCAAATGAAGTACAAAGACTGTTTAAAATTAATATTGTTTAAAAGTAATATTGTATGTACCCAACAAATGTCAAATCGATTGACACCTACAGAATGTTGGAAAACTGTACCTTTTTGCTATGTAAGCTTTGGCAATATGGTTCTCTGTAAACTTTCATGCCAATAAAGCATTTTAATTGGAATTGGAATTGGAATTGGAATATTATCTCCCTGACGATGTGATGGGAGAGAGAATGTTATCTCCCTGACGATGTGATGGGAGAGAGAATGTTCTCTCCCTGACGATGTGATGGGAGAGAGAATGTTCTCTCCCTGAAGATGTGATGAGAGAGAGAATGTTCTCTCCCTGACGATGTGATGGGAGAGAGAATGTTATCTCCCTGACGATGTGATGGGAGAGAGAATGTTATCTCCCTGACGATGTGATGGGAGAGAGAATGTTATCTCCCTGAAGATGTGATGGGAGAGAGAATGTTATCTCCCTGACGATGTGATGGGAGAGAGAATGTTATCTCCCTGACGATGTGATGGGAGAGAGAATGTTATCTCCCTGACGATGTGATGAGAGAGAGAATGTTCTCTCCCTGACGATGTGATGAGAGAGAGAATGTTATCTCCCTGACGATGTGATGAGAGAGAGAATGTTCTCTCCCAGACGATGTGATGGGAGAGAGAATGTTATCTCCCTGACGATGTGATGAGAGAGAGAATGTTCTCTCCCAGACGATGTGATGGGAGAGAGAATGTTATCTCCCTGACGATGTGATGGGAGAGAGAATGTTCTCTCCCTGACGATGTGATGAGAGAGAGAATGTTCTCTCCCTGACGATGTGATGGGAGAGAGAATGTTCTCTCCCTGAAGATGTGATGGGAGAGAGAATGTTCTCTCCCTGACGATGTGATGGGAGAGAGAATGTTCTCTCCCTGAAGATGTGATGGGAGAGAGAATGTTATCTCCCTGACGATGTGATGAGAGAGAGAATGTTCTCTCCCTGAAGATGTGATGGGAGAGAGAATGTTATCTCCCTGACGATGTGATGGGAGAGAGAATGTTCTCTCCCTGAAGATGTGATGGGAGAGAGAATGTTATCTCCCTGACGATGTGATGAGAGAGAGAATGTTATCTCCCTGACGATGTGATGGGAGAGAGAATGTTCTCTCCCTGACCATGTGATGAGAGAGAGAATGTTCTCTCCCTGACGATGTGATGGGAGAGAGAATGTTCTCTCCCTGACGATGTGATGGGAGAATGTTCTCTCCCTGACGATGTGATGAGAGAGAGAATGTTCTCTCCCTGACCATGTGATGAGAGAGAGAATGTTCTCTCCCAGACGATGTGATGAGAGAGAGAATGTTCTCTCCCTGACGATGTGATGGGAGAGAGAATGTTCTCTCCCTGAAGATGTGATGGGAGAGAGAATGTTCTCTCCCTGACGATGTGATGGGAGAGAGAATGTTCTCTCCCTGACGATGTGATGAGAGAGAGAATGTTATCTCCCTGACGATGTGATGGGAGAGAGAATGTTATCTCCCTGACGATGTGATGGGAGAGAGAATGTTATCTCCCTGACGATGTGATGGGAGAGAGAATGTTATCTCCCTGACGATGTGATGAGAGAGAGAATGTTCTCTCCCTGACGATGTGAAGGGAGAGAGAATGTTATCTCCCTGACGATGTGATGGGAGAGAGAATGTTATCTCCCTGACGATGTGATGGGAGAGAGAATGTTATCTCCCTGAAGATGTGATGAGAGAGAGAATGTTATCTCCCTGACGATGTGATGAGAGAGAGAATGTTATCTCCCTGAAGATGTGATGAGAGAGAGAATGTTCTCTCCCTGACGATGTGATGGGAGAGAGAATGTTATCTCCCTGACGATGTGATGGGAGAGAGAATGTTATCTCCCTGACGATGTGATGGGAGAGAGAATGTTCTCTCCCTGACGATGTGATGGGAGAGAGAATGTTCTCTCCCTGACGATGTGATGGGAGAGAGAATGTTATCTCCCTGACGATGTGATGGGAGAGAGAATGTTCTCTCCCTGACGATGTGATGGGAGAGAGAATGTTATCTCCCTGACGATGTGATGGGAGAGAGAATGTTATCTCCCTGACGATGTGATGGGAGAGAGAATGTTATCTCCCTGACGATGTGATGGGAGAGAGAATGTTATCTCCCTGACTATGTGATGGGAGAGAGAATGTTCTCTCCCTGACGATGTGATGGGAGAGAGAATGTTATCTCCCTGACGATGTGATGGGAGAGAGAATGTTATCTCCCTGACGATGTGATGGGAGAGAGAATGTTATCTCCCTGACGATGTGATGGGAGAGAGAATGTTATCTCCCTGAAGATGTGATGAGAGAGAGAATGTTCTCTCCCTGACGATGTGATGAGAGAGAGAATGTTCTCTCCCTGACGATGTGATGAGAGAGAGAATGTTCTCTCCCTGACGATGTGATGAGAGAGAGAATGTTATCTCCCTGAAGATGTGATGAGAGAGAGAATGTTCTCTCCCTGACGATGTGATGAGAGAGAGAATGTTATCTCCCTGACGATGTGATGGGAGAGAGAATGTTATCTCCCTGACGATGTGATGGGAGAGAGAATGTTATCTCCCTGAAGATGTGATGGGAGAGAGAATGTTATCTCCCTGACGATGTGATGGGAGAGAGAATGTTATCCCCCTGAAGATGTGATGGGAGAGAGAATGTTCTCTCCCTGACGATGTGATGGGAGAGAGAATGTTCTCTCCCTGACGATGCGATGGGGGAGAGAATGTTATCTCCCTGACGATGTGATGGGAGAGAGAATGTTATCTCCCTGACGATGTGATGGGAGAGAGAATGTTATCTCCCTGACGATGTGATGAGAGAGAGAATGTTCTCTCCCTGACGATGTGATGAGAGAGAGAATGTTATCTCCCTGACGATGTGATGGGAGAGAGAATGTTATCTCCCAGACGATGTGATGAGAGAGAGAATGTTCTCTCCCAGACGATGTGATGGGAGAGAGAATGTTATCTCCCTGACGATGTGATGAGAGAGAGAATGTTATCTCCCTGACGATGTGATGGGAGAGAGAATGTTATCTCCCTGACGATGTGATGGGAGAGAGAATGTTATCTCCCTGACGATGTGATGAGAGAGAGAATGTTATCTCCCTGACGATGTGATGGGAGAGAGAATGTTCTCTCCCAGACGATGTGATGGGAGAGAGAATGTTATCTCCCTGACGATGTGATGAGAGAGAGAATGTTATCTCCCTGACGATGTGATGAGAGAGAGAATGTTATCTCCCTGACGATGTGATGAGAGAGAGAATGTTATCTCCCTGACGATGTGATGGGAGAGAGAATGTTCTCTCCCAGACGATGTGATGGGAGAGAGAATGTTATCTCCCTGACGATGTGATGGGAGAGAGAATGTTCTCTCCCTGACGATGTGATGAGAGAGAGAATGTTATCTCCCTGACGATGTGATGGGAGAGAGAATGTTCTCTCCCTGACGATGTGATGAGAGAGAGAATGTTCTCTCCCTGACGATGTGATGGGAGAGAGAATGTTATCTCCCTGACGATGTGATGAGAGAGAGAATGTTATCTCCCTGAAGATGTGATGAGAGAGAGAATGTTATCTCCCTGAAGATGTGATGGGAGAGAGAATGTTATCTCCCTGAAGATGTGATGGGAGAGAGAATGTTATCTCCCTGACGATGTGATGGGAGAGAGAATGTTATCTCCCTGAAGATGTGATGGGAGAGAGAATGTTATCTCCCTGACGATGTGATGAGAGAGAGAATGTTATCTCCCAGACGATGTGATGAGAGAGAGAATGTTATCTCCCTGACGATGTGATGAGAGAGAGAATGTTATCTCCCTGACGATGTGATGGGAGAGAGAATGTTATCTCCCTGACGATGTGATGAGAGAGAGAATGTTATCTCCCTGACGATGTGATGGGAGAGAGAATGTTATCTCCCTGACGATGTGATGGGAGAGAGAATGTTCTCTCCCTGACGATGTGATGAGAGAGAGAATGTTATCTCCCTGACGATGTGATGGGAGAGAGAATGTTATCTCCCTGACGATGTGATGGGAGAGAGAATGTTATCTCCCTGACGATGTGATGAGAGAGAGAATGTTCTCTCCCTGACGATGTGATGGGAGAGAGAATGTTCTCTCCCTGAAGATGTGATGAGAGAGAGAATGTTATCTCCCTGACGATGTGATGGGAGAGAGAATGTTATCTCCCTGACGATGTGATGGGAGAGAGAATGTTATCTCCCTGAAGATGTGATGGGAGAGAGAATGTTATCTCCCTGACGATGTGATGGGAGAGAGAATGTTCTCTCCCTGACGATGTGATGAGAGAGAGAATGTTCTCTCCCAGACGATGTGATGGGAGAGAGAATGTTATCTCCCTGACGATGTGATGGGAGAGAGAATGTTCTCTCCCTGACGATGTGATGGGAGAGAGAATGTTCTCTCCCTGACGATGTGATGAGAGAGAGAATGTTCTCTCCCTGACGATGTGATGAGAGAGAGAATGTTCTCTCCCTGAAGATGTGATGGGAGAGAGAATGTTATCTCCCTGACGATGTGATGGGAGAGAGAATGTTCTCTCCCTGACGATGTGATGGGAGAGAGAATGTTATCTCCCAGACGATGTGATGGGAGAGAGAATGTTCTCTCCCTGACGATGTGATGAGAGAGAGAATGTTCTCTCCCAGACGATGTGATGGGAGAGAGAATGTTCTCTCCCTGACGATGTGATG
Source organism: Somniosus microcephalus (assembly GCF_052327205.1). Lineage (NCBI taxonomy): Eukaryota > Metazoa > Chordata > Chondrichthyes > Squaliformes > Somniosidae > Somniosus > Somniosus microcephalus. The sequence goes on along the minus strand of NC_140995.1, from coordinate 112,608,824 downwards.
GGAGAGAGAATGTTCTCTCCCTGACGATGTGATGAGAGAGAGAATGTTATCTCCCTGACGATGTGATGAGAGAGAGAATGTTCTCTCCCTGACGATGTGATGGGAGAGAGAATGTTCTCTCCCTGACGATGTGATGAGAGAGAGAATGTTCTCTCCCTGACGATGTGATGGGAGAGAGAATGTTATCTCCCTGACGATGTGATGGGAGAGAGAATGTTATCTCCCTGACGATGTGATGGGAGAGAGAATGTTCTCTCCCTGAAGATGTGATGAGAGAGAGAATGTTATCTCCCTGACGATGTGATGGGAGAGAGAATGTTATCTCCCTGACGATGTGATGGGAGAGAGAATGTTATCTCCCTGAAGATGTGATGGGAGATAGAATGTTATCTCCCTGACGATGTGATGAGAGAGAGAATGTTATCTCCCTGACGATGTGATGGGAGAGAGAATGTTATCTCCCTGACGATGTGATGGGAGAGAGAATGTTCTCTCCCTGAAGATGTGATGGGAGAGAGAATGTTCTCTCCCTGACGATGTGATGGGAGAGAGAATGTTCTCTCCCTGAAGATGTGATGGGAGAGAGAATGTTCTCTCCCTGAAGATGTGATGGGAGAGAGAATGTTCTCTCCCTGACGATGTGATGGGAGAGAGAATGTTATCTCCCTGACGATGTGATGGGAGAGAGAATGTTCTCTCCCTGAAGATGTGATGGGAGAGAGAATGTTCTCTCCCTGAAGATGTGATGGGAGAGAGAATGTTCTCTCCCTGAAGATGTGATGGGAGAGAGAATGTTATCTCCCTGACGATGTGATGGGAGAGAGAATGTTCTCTCCCTGACGATGTGATGGGAGAGAGAATGTTATCTCCCTGACGATGTGATGAGAGAGAGAATGTTCTCTCCCTGACGATGTGATGGGAGAGAGAATGTTCTCTCCCTGAAGATGTGATGGGAGAGAGAATGTTCTCTCCCTGAAGATGTGATGGGAGAGAGAATGTTCTCTCCCTGACGATGTGATGGGAGAGAGAATGTTATCTCCCTGACGATGTGATGGGAGAGAGAATGTTCTCTCCCTGAAGATGTGATGGGAGAGAGAATGTTATCTCCCTGACGATGTGATGAGAGAGAGAATGTTATCTCCCTGACGATGTGATGGGAGAGAGAATGTTCTCTCCCTGAAGATGTGATGGGAGAGAGAATGTTATCTCCCTGACGATGTGATGGGAGAGAGAATGTTATCTCCCTGACGATGTGATGAGAGAGAGAATGTTATCTCCCTGACGATGTGATGGGAGAGAGAATGTTATCTCCCTGAAGATGTGATGAGAGAGAGAATGTTATCTCCCTGAAGATGTGATGAGAGAGAGAATGTTATCTCCCTGACGATGTGATGAGAGAGAGAATGTTATCTCCCTGACGATGTGATGGGAGAGAGAATGTTCTCTCCCTGAAGATGTGATGAGAGAGAGAATGTTATCTCCCTGAAGATGTGATGGGAGAGAGAATGTTATCTCCCTGAAGATGTGATGAGAGAGAGAATGTTCTCTCCCTGACGATGTGATGGGAGAGAGAATGTTATCTCCCAGACGATGTGATGAGAGAGAGAATGTTATCTCCCTGACGATGTGATGGGAGAGAGAATGTTATCTCCCTGACGATGTGATGGGAGAGAGAATGTTCTCTCCCTGAAGATGTGATGAGAGAGAGAATGTTATCTCCCTGACGATGTGATGAGAGAGAGAATGTTATCTCCCTGAAGATGTGATGGGAGAGAGAATGTTATCTCCCTGACGATGTGATGGGAGAGAGAATGTTCTCTCCCTGACGATGTGATGGGAGAGAGAATGTTATCTCCCTGACGATGTGATGAGAGAGAGAATGTTATCTCCCTGAAGATGTGATGAGAGAGAGAATGTTATCTCCCTGAAGATGTGATGAGAGAGAGAATGTTATCTCCCTGAAGATGTGATGAGAGAGAGAATGTTATCTCCCTGACGATGTGATGAGAGAGAGAATGTTATCTCCCTGAAGATGTGATGAGAGAGAGAATGTTATCTCCCTGACGATGTGATGAGAGAGAGAATGTTATCTCCCTGACGATGTGATGAGAGAGAGAATGTTATCTCCCTGACGATGTGATGGGAGAGAGAATGTTATCTCCCTGACGATGTGATGAGAGAGAGAATGTTATCTCCCTGAAGATGTGATGGGAGAGAGAATGTTATCTCCCTGACGATGTGATGAGAGAGAGAATGTTCTCTCCCTGAAGATGTGATGAGAGAGAGAATGTTATCTCCCTGAAGATGTGATGAGAGAGAGAATGTTATCTCCCTGACGATGTGATGGGAGAGAGAATGTTATCTCCCTGACGATGTGATGAGATAGAGAATGTTCTCTCCCTGACGATGTGATGGGAGAGAGAATGTTATCTCCCTGACGATGTGATGAGAGAGAGAATGTTCTCTCCCTGACGATGTGATGAGAGAGAGAATGTTATCTCCCTGACGATGTGATGAGAGAGAGAATGTTATCTCCCTGACGATGTGATGAGAGAGAGAATGTTATCTCCCTGACGATGTGATGGGAGAGAGAATGTTATCTCCCTGAAGATGTGATGAGAGAGAGAATGTTATCTCCCTGACGATGTGATGAGAGAGAGAATGTTATCTCCCTGACGATGTGATGAGAGAGAGAATGTTATCTCCCTGACGATGTGATGGGAGAGAGAATGTTATCTCCCTGACGATGTGATGAGAGAGAGAATGTTATCTCCCTGAAGATGTGATGGGAGAGAGAATGTTATCTCCCTGACGATGTGATGAGAGAGAGAATGTTCTCTCCCTGAAGATGTGATGAGAGAGAGAATGTTATCTCCCTGAAGATGTGATGAGAGAGAGAATGTTATCTCCCTGACGATGTGATGGGAGAGAGAATGTTCTCTCCCTGAAGATGTGATGGGAGAGAGAATGTTCTCTCCCTGAAGATGTGATGGGAGAGAGAATGTTCTCTCCCTGAAGATGTGATGGGAGAGAGAATGTTCTCTCCCTGAAGATGTGATGGGAGAGAGAATGTTCTCTCCCTGACGATGTGATGGGAGAGAGAATGTTCTCTCCCTGAAGATGTGATGGGAGAGAGAATGTTCTCTCCCTGAAGATGTGATGGGAGAGAGAATGTTATCTCCCTGACGATGTGATGGGAGAGAGAATGTTATCCCCCTGACGATGTGATGGGAGAGAGAATGTTATCTCCCTGACGATGTGATGGGAGAGAGAATGTTATCTCCCTGACGATGTGATGGGAGAGAGAATGTTATCTCCCAGACAATGTGATGGGAGAGAGAATGTTATCTCCCTGACGATGTGATGGGAGAGAGAATGTTATCTCCCAGACAATGTGATGGGAGAGAGAATGTTATCTCCCTGACGATGTGATGGGAGAGAGAATGTTATCTCCCTGAAGATGTGATGGGAGAGAGAATGTTCTCTCCCTGACGATGTGATGAGAGAGAGAATGTTATCTCCCAGACAATGTGATGAGAGAGAGAATGTTCTCTCCCTGAAGATGTGATGGGAGAGAGAATGTTCTCTCCCTGAAGATGTGATGGGAGAGAGAATGTTCTCTCCCTGACGATGTGATGAGAGAGAGAATGTTATCTCCCTGACGATGTGATGGGAGAGAGAATGTTCTCTCCCTGACGATGTGATGAGAGAGAGAATGTTATCTCCCTGACGATGTGATGGGAGAGAGAATGTTATCTCCCTGACGATGTGATGAGAGAGAGAATGTTATCTCCCTGAAGATGTGATGGGAGAGAGAATGTTATCTCCCAGACGATGTGATGGGAGAGAGAATGTTCTCTCCCTGAAGATGTGATGGGAGAGAGAATGTTCTCTCCCTGAAGATGTGATGGGAGAGAGAATGTTCTCTCCCTGACGATGTGATGGGAGAGAGAATGTTATCTCCCTGACGATGTGATGAGAGAGAGAATGTTCTCTCCCTGAAGATGTGATGGGAGAGAGAATGTTCTCTCCCTGACGATGTGATGGGAGAGAGAATGTTCTCTCCCTGAAGATGTGATGGGAGAGAGAATGTTATCTCCCTGACGATGTGATGAGAGAGAGAATGTTCTCTCCCTGAAGATGTGATGGGAGAGAGAATGTTATCTCCCTGACGATGTGATGAGAGAGAGAATGTTATCTCCCTGACGATGTGATGGGAGAGAGAATGTTCTCTCCCTGACGATGTGATGGGAGAGAGAATGTTATCTCCCTGACGATGTGATGGGAGAGAGAATGTTATCTCCCTGACGATGTGATGGGAGAGAGAATGTTATCTCCCTGACGATGTGATGGGAGAGAGAATGTTATCTCCCTGACGATGTGATGGGAGAGAGAATGTTCTCTCCCTGACGATGTGATGAGAGAGAGAATGTTATCTCCCTGAAGATGTGATGAGAGAGAGAATGTTATCTCCCTGACGATGTGATGGGAGAGAGAATGTTATCTCCCTGACGATGTGATGGGAGAGAGAATGTTATCTCCCAGACGATGTGATGGGAGAGAGAATGTTCTCTCCCTGACGATGTGATGGGAGAGAGAATGTTCTCTCCCTGACGATGTGATGAGAGAGAGAATGTTCTCTCCCTGACGATGTGATGAGAGAGAGAATGTTATCTCCCTGAAGATGTGATGGGAGAGAGAATGTTATCTCCCTGACGATGTGATGGGAGAGAGAATATTATCTCCCTGACGATGTGATGGGAGAGAGAATGTTATCTCCCTGACGATGTGATGGGAGAGAGAATGTTATCTCCCTGACGATGTGATGGGAGAGAGAATGTTATCTCCCTGAAGATGTGATGAGAGAGAGAATGTTATCTCCCTGACGATGTGATGGGAGAGAGAATGTTATCTCCCAGACGATGTGATGAGAGAGAGAATGTTATCTCCCTGACGATGTGATGGGAGAGAGAATGTTATCTCCCTGACGATGTGATGAGAGAGAGAATGTTCTCTCCCTGAAGATGTGATGGGAGAGAGAATGTTCTCTCCCTGACGATGTGATGGGAGAGAGAATGTTATCTCCCTGACGATGTGATGAGAGAGAGAATGTTCTCTCCCTGACGATGTGATGGGAGAGAGAATGTTCTCTCCCTGACGATGTGATGGGAGAGAGAATGTTCTCTCCCTGACGATGTGATGGGAGAGAGAATATTATCTCCCTGAAGATGTGATGAGAGAGAGAATGTTCTCTCCCTGACGATGTGATGGGAGAGAGAATGTTCTCTCCCTGACGATGTGATGGGAGAGAGAATGTTCTCTCCCTGACGATGTGATGAGAGAGAGAATGTTCTCTCCCTGACGATGTGATGGGAGAGAGAATGTTATCTCCCTGACGATGTGATGAGAGAGAGAATGTTCTCTCCCTGACGATGTGATGAGAGAGAGAATGTTCTCTCCCTGACGATGTGATGGGAGAGAGAATGTTATCTCCCTGACGATGTGATGGGAGAGAGAATGTTATCTCCCTGAAGATGTGATGGGAGAGAGAATGTTATCTCCCTGACGATGTGATGAGAGAGAGAATGTTATCTCCCTGACGATGTGATGGGAGAGAGAATGTTCTCTCCCTGAAGATGTGATGGGAGAGAGAATGTTATCTCCCTGACGATGTGATGAGAGAGAGAATGTTATCTCCCTGACGATGTGATGGGAGAGAGAATGTTATCTCCCTGACGATGTGATGGGAGAGAGAATGTTCTCTCCCTGACGATGTGATGGGAGAGAGAATGTTATCTCCCTGACGATGTGATGGGAGAGAGAATGTTATCTCCCTGACGATGTGATGGGAGAGAGAATGTTCTCTCCCTGACGATGTGATGGGAGAGAGAATGTTATCTCCCTGACGATGTGATGGGAGAGAGAATGTTCTCTCCCTGACGATGTGATGGGAGAGAGAATGTTATCTCCCTGACGATGTGATGGGAGAGAGAATGTTCTCTCCCTGACGATGTGATGGGAGAGAGAATGTTCTCTCCCTGACGATGTGATGGGAGAGAGAATGTTATCTCCCTGACGATGTGATGAGAGAGAGAATGTTCTCTCCCTGACGATGTGATGGGAGAGAGAATGTTCTCTCCCTGACGATGTGATGGGAGAGAGAATGTTATCTCCCTGACGATGTGATGGGAGAGAGAATGTTCTCTCCCTGACGATGTGATGGGAGAGAGAATGTTATCTCCCTGACGATGTGATGAGAGAGAGAATGTTATCTCCCTGAAGATGTGATGAGAGAGAGAATGTTATCTCCCTGACGATGTGATGGGAGAGAGAATGTTATCTCCCTGACGATGTGATGGGAGAGAGAATGTTATCTCCCAGACGATGTGATGGGAGAGAGAATGTTATCTCCCTGACGATGTGATGGGAGAGAGAATGTTCTCTCCCTGACGATGTGATGGGAGAGAGAATGTTATCTCCCTGACGATGTGATGAGAGAGAGAATGTTATCTCCCTGAAGATGTGATGGGAGAGAGAATGTTATCTCCCTGACGATGTGATGGGAGAGAGAATGTTCTCTCCCTGACGATGTGATGGGAGAGAGAATGTTATCTCCCTGACGATGTGATGAGAGAGAGAATGTTCTCTCCCTGACGATGTGATGAGAGAGAGAATGTTATCTCCCTGACGATGTGATGAGAGAGAGAATGTTATCTCCCTGAAGATGTGATGGGAGAGAGAATGTTCTCTCCCTGAAGATGTGATGGGAGAGAGAATGTTATCTCCCTGAAGATGTGATGAGAGAGAGAATGTTATCTCCCTGACGATGTGATGGGAGAGAGAATGTTATCTCCCTGAAGATGTGATGGGAGAGAGAATGTTATCTCCCTGAAGATGTGATGAGAGAGAGAATGTTATCTCCCTGACGATGTGATGAGAGAGAGAATGTTATCTCCCTGAAGATGTGATGGGAGAGAGAATGTTCTCTCCCTGACGATGTGATGGGAGAGAGAATGTTATCTCCCTGAAGATGTGATGAGAGAGAGAATGTTATCTCCCTGACGATGTGATGAGAGAGAGAATGTTATCTCCCTGACGATGTGATGGGAGAGAGAATGTTCTCTCCCTGACGATGTGATGGGAGAGAGAATGTTATCTCCCTGACGATGTGATGGGAGAGAGAATGTTATCTCCCTGAAGATGTGATGAGAGAGAGAATGTTATCTCCCTGACGATGTGATGAGAGAGAGAATGTTATCTCCCTGAAGATGTGATGAGAGAGAGAATGTTATCTCCCTGACGATGTGATGGGAGAGAGAATGTTATCTCCCTGACGATGTGATGGGAGAGAGAATGTTCTCTCCCTGACGATGTGATGAGAGAGAGAATGTTATCTCCCTGAAGATGTGATGAGAGAGAGAATGTTCTCTCCCTGAAGATGTGATGGGAGAGAGAATGTTATCTCCCTGACGATGTGATGAGAGAGAGAATGTTCTCTCCCTGAAGATGTGATGAGAGAGAGAATGTTATCTCCCTGACGATGTGATGGGAGAGAGAATGTTATCTCCCTGAAGATGTGATGAGAGAGAGAATGTTATCTCCCTGACGATGTGATGAGAGAGAGAATGTTATCTCCCTGACGATGTGATGGGAGAGAGAATGTTATCTCCCTGAAGATGTGATGAGAGAGAGAATGTTATCTCCCTGACGATGTGATGAGAGAGAGAATGTTATCTCCCTGACGATGTGATGGGAGAGAGAATGTTATCTCCCTGACGATGTGATGAGAGAGAGAATGTTCTCTCCCTGACGATGTGATGGGAGAGAGAATGTTATCTCCCTGAAGATGTGATGAGAGAGAGAATGTTATCTCCCTGACGATGTGATGAGAGAGAGAATGTTATCTCCCTGACGATGTGATGAGAGAGAGAATGTTATCTCCCTGACGATGTGATGGGAGAGAGAATGTTATCTCCCTGAAGATGTGATGAGAGAGAGAATGTTCTCTCCCTGAAGATGTGATGAGAGAGAGAATGTTATCTCCCTGACGATGTGATGAGAGAGAGAATGTTATCTCCCTGAAGATGTGATGAGAGAGAGAATGTTATCTCCCTGACGATGTGATGGGAGAGAGAATGTTCTCTCCCTGAAGATGTGATGGGAGAGAGAATGTTATCTCCCTGACGATGTGATGAGAGAGAGAATGTTATCTCCCTGAAGATGTGATGAGAGAGAGAATGTTCTCTCCCTGAAGATGTGATGGGAGAGAGAATGTTATCTCCCTGAAGATGTGATGGGAGAGAGAATGTTCTCTCCCTGACGATGTGATGGGAGAGAGAATGTTATCTCCCTGAAGATGTGATGAGAGAGAGAATGTTCTCTCCCTGAAGATGTGATGGGAGAGAGAATGTTATCTCCCTGAAGATGTGATGGGAGAGAGAATGTTATCTCCCTGACGATGTGATGGGAGAGAGAATGTTCTCTCCCTGACGATGTGATGGGAGAGAGAATGTTCTCTCCCTGACGATGTGATGGGAGAGAGAATGTTATCTCCCTGAAGATGTGATGAGAGAGAGAATGTTCTCTCCCTGAAGATGTGATGGGAGAGAGAATGTTATCTCCCTGAAGATGTGATGGGAGAGAGAATGTTATCTCCCTGAAGATGTGATGGGAGAGAGAATGTTCTCTCCCTGACGATGTGATGAGAGAGAGAATGTTATCTCCCTGAAGATGTGATGGGAGAGAGAATGTTCTCTCCCTGACGATGTGATGAGAGAGAGAATGTTATCTCCCTGACGATGTGATGTATGCATTGTGTGCCAAGCTCCAGTTGGAATCAAAGTTGTAGGCTTAGTTGTACATAATTATTCTATATAATATTGGGGATGGGCAATAAATGCTGGCCTTGCCAGCGATTCCCATAAACGAAAAAAAAAAAAAAATTAAAAATCATTTTGGGCTTCATAACTGGCTGATTTTCATGGTCCTAATTGTAAGACTTTCTGTGACTCCTGCCATTGTAGTCCCTTGTGGTCCTGGGCAGATTTATAGAGTGTGGATTCTTGTACGCATTCTTCAATTTCCCTGAATACCATCCCTCAGAGAATTGCAAGGAGGTGATGATGGTCTCCATGTGCCTCTGTGCAGGGGAGACTTGATTCTTGGAGCTTCTGGCTTTGGATGTCAGCTCATCAAGATCACTTGTGAGAACATCTCCAGACAAAAGCGGTCAGACTTCTCCTAGCAGCTGCCAGAGCTCGCCACTGAATGTGTGGATGTTGAAAAGTTAAACTTTCGAGCAGCCACTGGTAGTTGTTGTTGGCATCTGGAGGATCACAAGACTGTGGGAGTATTTTGTTCACTTATGCCACAAAATCCACTTTAATTCACTGTCGTATGGCATGCTTATGATCGTATCCTATCTGTATGAATTGAGTTCTGAGAGTTTACTCCAGATCTGTGTAATGGCTATTTCATGCCCCAGTGCCAAGATTTGAAAGAGGATGGGAAAGATTGCACCATGACTTCTCAAGATTTGCCATTTGTGATAGATAGCATGTGGGAAGGACAATCCACAGGGCTCAACATTCCTATTTCTTTTAATGTTGAGAATATGGTGCACAAGTTCTGTCAACCTTCTCGTGTTTCCTTTTGAAGATCATTTTTTGGTTGTACATGCTGCTAAAATTTTAACTGGACAGGGCAAAAAGATTAATTTAGGCAGTTGTTGTGTCATTTGGCAACAAAGCCTTAGGTGAATCTATTACTAAGCGGTTAGCAATGTGAGTAGCAGCGATCCTTATTTCCTGGTGGAACATGACCTTTAATCCTTGGTGGATCTTGAAGATCATTCTATTCCTGTAGTGCCGCCTCTTTGGCTAATTTGAAGGGATTTCTATCTGTGGCATTTGTAAGGTTGGAACATTACATATGCTTTCACTAGATTTAGTGTCTTGCGTTGCCAGCCTATGGTAACAGAAGATTTGACAGTGCTTTTCCAAGCTCATCTGTTGAATACTTCAAGTCTTTGGAAATCCACCAAAATACATGGAGGTTGAATGAACAATGGTTGCATGCCTTCTCATTGTTCCGCCTCTGCAGATTCCCCTTCCTGTTTTTTTCCCTTTCTTCACAGTAATTCTTTCAGTAGTTATGTCTTTGTCTTACAGTTCTTGTGCTCCTTTCTCTTGGACGAAACTTGAAAGTGAATGAGCGAAGTTTTACATACTACAACAAAGAGAGGATCGAATGGGAGTGGGTTTTTTCTTGTCGATTTCCTCTGGCAATTTTTCTCCCCTCTCTTCCCTTCTTGGGGTAATGTTCCATAAATGCTGGGCATCCTCCAGCACCTTACTCAAATGGCTAAAATTCATTATTGGGGGAGATGGGGGGAAATCATAGCTGAGCCCAGTCCTGTCCAACCATATTGTACAGTTCATCTTAGTGACCCAATTTGATGAGCCCTCATGGGAACCCAAGAGGTAGTAGATTTCCTAAAGGGGAAATGTCCCTGGGTGATTGCCCTAATGCATGAGGAAATCAGACTAAATGGAGGTTAAACTTCTATTGAAGAATGAGAAAGATCGTTTGTAATGTGTTTTCTTTATCCCTCAGAATGCAAGTGAGCTGTCAGTTAAAGATCGACTAGGCTTTGCAACTAAACGCACAGAACCTGCTCCAACTGAAAAGGTAGAGTTTAGTTGATGGTAGTAGTGGAACCACTGCTGTTTTCAATCTTTGAACATTGTGTTAAAAGCAAATACTTTTCAGGATTAGGTCCCATTATACTCTTGACAGCATTCCCACAGTTAGTTAATTCTTGTTCTTTGTGCATCTAAGAACAAACTTTATGTGCATTAGCATTTTTACCAACTTATGGAAACACTAGTTACAAATATCAAATACTGTCTTAATAGTTAACACAAGTTATTTGTCTTGGTGTAAGACATTCTATATGATCTTGGCTATAATAAATTGCTGTTCTTGTAAAAATGTTTTTCTTTTATCTTCATCTAATTTCCTTTTACGATGGAAAATGAAACTCTTTCTGCTGCAGGTGTTATCAACTACAACAGGCCTTACAAAAACTGTCTACAATCCTGCTGCCCTAAAAGCAGTGCAAAAATCATTAGGTACTGTTGCATCAGATTCGACAGAAACACCCAAAAGAAAACAGGTTTGTTGGGTTTATGACAGTTGTATGATTTGTGATTTATGTACATACTATTGAGCATGTTCATCTGGTTTGAACTTGGCTAATGAGTGCTTCAGGGTGGAAATTCATATATTTGCTCACACAAATAAGGTGACAGAAATTTGGACTTTTTAAGTTGCCAGCGAATTATCATTTTAAATTCTAATATAAAATCAACAGCATTATATTTTAGATGTGAAATTCATTCAATTTTTCCCCCATTTTTGATCTGGCTCCTGTTTGGCACCATTACGTGTCAACCGTGGCTCAGTTGGTAGCACCCTCGCCTCTGAGTCAGAATGGTTGTGGATTCAGGTCCCACTCCAGAGACTTGAGCACAAAAATCTAGGTTAACACTCCAGTGCGGTGCTGAGTGAGTGCTGCACTGTTGGAGGTGCAGTCTTTCAAATGAGACGTTAAAACTCGTCTGCTCGTTCAGATCCCATGGCACTATTTTGAAGAAGAGCAGGGGCGTTATCCCCGGTGTCCTGGCCAATATTTATCTGTCAATCAACATAACAAAAACAAATTATCTGGTCATTATCACATTGCTCTTTGTGGGAGCTTGCTGTGCGCAAATTGGCTGCCGCGTTTCCTACATTACAACAGTGACAATACTTCAAAAATGCTTCATTGGCTGTAAAGCGCTTTGGGATGTCCTGTGGTTGTGAAAGACGCTATATAAACACGTCTTTTTTTTCGTGCCCCACTGTGCAACTGTTTAAACAGCTAAACAGTGACAAGTTAAACATCCTATCCCTAATTGCTCACCTCATAGTCATAACGGCACAGAAGGAGGCCATTCAACCCATCAAGTCTGTGCCAGCTCTCTGTAGAGCAATCCAGTCAGTCCCATTCCCCCGCTCTAACCCTGTAGCCCTGCAGGTTTATTTCCCTGAAGTGCCGATCCAGTTTCCCCTTGAAAACATCGAGTTCCAGGTCCTCACCACTTGCTGTGTAAAATAGTTTTTCCTCACACCCCCCTGTATCTCTTGCCCCAAACCTTAAATCTGGGTCCCCTAGTCCTTGTACCATCAACTAGTGGAAACAGCCTTTCCCCGTCTAGCCTATCCAAACCTCGTCATAATCTTGTACACCTCCATCAAATCACCCCTCAACCTCCTTTTGCTCTGATGAAAACAAATCCAGCTTCTCCAACCTGTTCTTGTAGTTAAGATTCCCCATCCCTGGAACCATTCTGGTAAATCTCCTCTGCACATTCTCAAGGGCCTGCACATCCTTCCTAAGTGTGGTAACCAGAACTGGACGCAATACTCCAGTTGTAGCCTAACCAGTGCTTTATAAAGGTTCAGCATAACTTCTCTACTTTTGTGCTCAATATTTATGAAGCCCAAGATCCCATCTTAAGGCTAAATGGATCAAGGGGTATGGGGAGAAAGCAGGGATCGGGTACAGAATTTGGATGATCAGCCATGATCGCATTGAATGGTGGAGCAGGCTCGAGGGGCCGAATGGCCTACTCCTGCTCCTATCTTCTATGTCTATGTTGATAGCACTGTCGACGACACCTTCCATCACTTTGCTGATGATTGAGAGTAGACTGATGGGACGGTAATTGGCCGGGTCGGATTTGTCCTGCTTTTTGTAGACAGGACATACTTGGGCAATTTTCCACATTGCCGGGTAGATGCCAGTGTTGTAGCTGTACTGGAACAGCTTGGCTAGGGGTGCAGCTAGTTCTGGAGCACAAGTCTTCAGTACTATTGCCGGAATGTTTTCAGGGCCCATAGCTTTTGCAGTATCCAGTGTCTTCAGCCGTTTCTTGACATCACGTGGAGTGAATTGAATGGGCTGAAGACTGGCATCTGTGATGCTGGGGACCTCAGGAGGAGGCCTAGATGGATCATCCACTCGGCACTTCTGGCTGAAGATAGTTGCAAATGCTTCAGCCTTGTCTTTTGCACTCACGTGCTGGGCTCCACCATCATTGAGGATGGGGATATTTTTGGAGCCTCCTCCTCCTGTTAACTGTTTAATTGTCCACCACCACTCACGACTGGATGTGGCAGGACTGCAGAGCTTTGATTTGATCCGATGGTTGTGAGATCACTTAGCTCTGTCTATCGCATGTTGCTTCCGTTGTTTGGCATGCAAGTAGTCCTGTGTTGTAGCCTCACCAGGTTGACACCTCATTTCTCGGTATGCCTGGTGCTGTTCCCGGCATGCTCTCCTGCATTCTTCGTTAAACCAGGGTTGATCTCCCGGCTTGATGGTAATGGTAGAGTGAGGGATATGCCGGGCCATGAGGTTACAGATTGTGGTTGAATACAATTCTGCTGCTGCTGATGGCCCACAGCGCCTCATGGATGCCCAGTTTTGAGTTGCCAGATCTGTTTGAAATCTGTCCCATTTAGCACGGTGGTAGTGCCACACAACACGGTGGAGGGTATCCTCAACATGAAGACGGGACTTTGTCTCCACAAGGACTGTGCGGTGGTCACTTCCACCAATGCTGTCATGGACAGGTGCATCTGCAACAGGTAGATTGGTGAGGACGAGATCAAGTAGGTTTTTCCCTCTTGTTGGTTCCCTCAGCACCTGCCGCAGACCCAGTCTGGCAGCTATGTCCTTTAGGACTCGGCCAGCTCGGTCAGTTGTGGTGCTACCTGTGATGAAATATATGCCTTCATCAGCCCATGTGTTTTACCTGCTTGTATTGTGTGAACCGCCCCCTTTTGTTCCTATTGTGTGTATTGGGTACGCCCCTGTCTTTTGCCATATAAAGGTCTCAAGAGCTGTATGAGTCATTCCTACCAGACGAACCCAATGTGGGAAGACCTGCAATGCTGCAATGTTCTTAGTGATTAAAAGCCTTCAGTTGAATCCTTGTCTTTGAGTTATTGATGGCATATCAATTTTAATCACTAAAACACCAAGATGGATCGACTCCTGAAACCAGAGCGCTTGGATCTGGACCCCCATGCCTCAGACGCAGCCACACAGTTCGGACACTGGTTCCAATGCTTCGAATTTTTCATTGCAAACTCATCCGCCGCCATAGCAGCCGCAACCGCTACCGGCGACATGAAACTGGGAATCCTGCGAAACTGGGTGAGCCATCGGGTCACCCCTCTCATCCAAGATGCCACCGGCTACGGGGATGCCTGCACCATTCTGAAGGCCCACTACGTGCGGCCAATAAACGAGGTGTACGCCAGGCATTTTCTGACTACTCGCATGCAGCGGCATGGTGAGTCACTAGAGGACTTTATACTAAGCCTAAAAGTACTGGGCAGAGACTGTAACTGTAAGGCCGTGTCTGCCATCGTGTACACGGAGGAGCTGATTCGAGACTCCCTTATTGCGGGCCTCAGTTCAAATTACATTCGGCAGAAACTGTTTGAAAAGGAGGGACTGGACTTAAAACAGGCTATAGATATAGCGCGATCGCTGGATATGGCCCAGAAGAACTCTGAATCCTGTTCCCCAGGCCACGCGGCCCACTCCGCCTCGTGCGTGCCGTGGGGGCCGCCATCTTGGAAGCCATCTTCACCTCCCAGGTCTCAGGCCAGCCCAGCACCATCGGAGCCCCAGCCTCCACCCAGGAGCCCCACTACTGCCGCGATGCATCGGGGCCCGAAATGCTACTTCTGCGGCCAGGACAAACACTCCAGGCATCTGTGCCCAGCGAAGGGCACCACCTGTTTTAAATGCGAGAAGAAAGGACATTTCAGCAAAGTCTGCAGAGGGAACCCCGCCTCCAACTCCACCACCGCCGCGTGCGCGCCGTGGGAGTGGCCATCTTGGAAGCCATCTTGTCCACCCTCATGGAGTCCACCATCTTGCCCCGACTACACGGACCTCCAGGACCCACTGGTGGCCTCGATCACAGTGGATCTATCCAGGCCGCATCCGTTGTCTAAATCGATGATGGACATAGAGGTAAACGGGAACAAGGTTAAATGCTTGATTGACTGCGGGAGCACCGAAAGCTTTATTCATCCTAGCCTGGTAAAACGACTTTCACTAACGATAGTCCCCACACAGGGCAAAATCGCCATGGCCGATAAGACTCATACCTCAAAAATTACAGGTTTCTGCGGGGTTATGTTGTCGGTAAAAGGCAATGATTACAGAGATTTTAAACTATTGATAATGCCAGATCTCTGTGTGAGCGTGATCTTGGGTCTGGACTTCCAGTGCCACCACCAAAGTATCACGCTTACCTACGGTGGGTCCCAGCCGCCCCTCAGTGTGCGGTCTGGCTACCCTGAAGGTCGAGCCGCCCTCTCTGTTTGCCAACCTCGCACCCAACTGTCGACCCATAGCGACCAAGAGTAGGCGGTACAGCTGGGAGGATAGACGGTTCATTGCATCGGAAGTAGAAAGACTCAAGCGGGAGGGTATCATCGAATGCAGTACCAGCCCGTGGCGCGCCCAGGTAGTAGTAGTTAAGGGTAGCGAAAAGAAGCGGATGGTGATAGATTATAGCCAGACGGTTAATCTATACACCCAGCTAGATGCCTACCCTCTGCCCCGCATAGCGGATATGGTTAACCAAATCGCGCAATACCGGGTGTTTTCCACCATCGACCTAAAATCGGCATACCACCAGCTCCCCATTAGGCCGGAGGACCGTCCATACACCGCCTTCGAGGCGAACGGACGTCTCTACCGCCCTCAGACTCAATCTCACCTACAACGAGGATAAGTGTGTCTTTAGCACCACGCGCCTCTGTATCCTGGGCTGCGTGGTGGAAAACGGGGAAATCGGTCCAGACCCCGACCGATTGCACCCCCTACGGGAGCTACCCCTACCAAACACTCCCAAGGCCCTGAAAAGGTGCCTGGGGTTCTTCTCCTATTACGCCCAATGGGTCCCCAATTATTCCGACAAGGCCCGTCCCCTCCTGAAATCAATGTCCTTCCCGCTCACGGCCGAGGCCCACGCCGCCTTCAACAGCATTAAACACGACATTGAGAAGGCCGCGCTGCGGGCAGTGGACGAAAACATCCCTTTCCAGGTCGAAAGCGATGCGTCCGACTTCGCTTTAGCAGCCACCCTCAACCAGGATGGGCGGCCCGTAGCATTTTTCTCAAGAACCCTCTGTAAGATTCGAAATTTTCAGTAATTTAATCACGCAAGAAAACTGGGTTAATAAGACAGTTTTATTGACCAAAAGAAGCTTGTACAGAAAAACCTTTGATAAAAAAAAGGGCATACAAAATGGCCGCCGGACCTCGTGATCAGTTTCTGGGACCATTTGATTTCTGTTACTGCAAGCCAGACAGGCTTGTGGATTGAGGACAGTAAGCCCGCGAAAGCCAGTATCGGGAAAACGAAACTCAGGGAACTGAGCATACATATTAATTGGATTCTAAGTACAGGACAGTTTCAGGTAACAGGATGGGGCCCATCAAGAAATGGGCGGACTTTTGAATGAACACTTAAACCCATTTACTGTACAAAGGAAAAACCGTTTAACAGCCATCAAGGGCAATCTCCAGACCGATCAATATACGAACCGAGTTACGGTGACAAAGTAAAAGACATTATCGGCCAGGAAGGCCAGTTAAGTTATCATCGGCTCCCGTTGTAAGACAAAGCACCCCTGCAGAGATTTCTGCCCGCCAAAAATATTACAAAGACAGGACTATGATTTGGCGGGAGATAAGACTGTCCCAAAAAGGTATAACTGTGGATTGAAAAGTCCATCAGGGCGCTTCGCTTCAGATTCACGCTTCGGGAACACGCTTCTTCTACCTTGGTAGCTTCGGAATTCGATCAGGACGTTTCGGGACGGACTCTTCGGTTAAGGCAGCGTGGTCGGTGTTCGGCCAGGCAAGGCTCGGCCACGACGGGGAGACGACGAGGGTGGCCCGGGTACTGTTGTCGGGAGATCATCGACGACCCAGGCCGAAGGAGAAGACACCCTCAGGAAAACCGACGATCCAGGCCGGAGATAAAAGGACACTCCGGGCCTAGCCCTCCAGGGCCTCAACATACCATTCGACCAGGAACTTTCCCTGTGCAGCTCTGCAACATCACATCGGTGACTGAGTCTTCCATGGGCATCCAGTTCTTAAAGTCACGTCGGTAACGGATTCAGCCATGACGAGCGCTCATCGAGACTGTACCTGCTGCTCCATCGCCTGAGAGAAAAACAAACTGCGCCAGAAGTTTCCAAATCCACGTGACGACGGAAAGCTGTGCCAAAAGGCTGCGAACCCCCCTTTTTGCGAATCTGAAAGTGGTGAGCATGATTCCGAGTTCCTCAAGTCGAAACTTAGTTTAGGTCTAGGGGAGGGGGTTAAGGGAAATCGTAATGTGTTTCCCCTTTTACGACGTGCCGTGTGTTCCCCATTTCCATAGAGTTAAGTTTATAGATATGTGTATGATTGTAGTTATTTTAATCTGTGCTTATGACATGTATTCTACAATGCTGCAAACTGTTTTATAATAAAAGCCTCCATTTCGTGCTATTCAACCTGGTCTATTGAGTTTTTCTCTGCACTACAATTCCCTGCACCTAAGTCCAAGGTCCAGAACCGTAGGGAAGAGTGGGTCGAACCACTCAAGGGTAATTATTGCACGAAGCCTGGTAGGAGACCAGAACGAGCAAGAGAAACCCCCTACAGCTCCAAGGGCCCTAGATCAGGCACTCCTCGGTAGAGAAGGTGGCCCAGGCCATAGTGGAGGCAGTGCGGCACTGGAGGCACTACCTAGCCGGCAAACGCTTCACCCTGCTTACCGACCAGCGGTCGGTAGCCTTCATGTTGAACAACAAACAGAGGGGGAAGATCAAGAACGACAAAATTCTCAGGTGGCAGATCGAACTCTCCACGTTTGAGTACGACATAATATATAGGCCGGGGGCCCTCAACGAATCCCCCGACGCCCTATCACGAGGGATGTGTGCCAGCATCCAGGGGGACAGGCTACAGGGCCTCCACAATGGCCTCTGCCACCCGGGGGTCACCCGGCTATTCCACTTTATAAAATCCCGTAACCTGCCCTATTCCATCGAGGAGGTCCAGTCTATGACCAGGGACTGCCGCACCTGTGCGGAATGCAAGCCCCATTTTTTCAGGCCCGACCGAGCCCACCTGATCAAAGCTACACGGCCATTCGAGTGCCTGAGCTTAGATTTCAAGGGACCACTCCCCTCCACCGACCGCAATGTGTACTTTCTCAACATTGTGGACAAGTACTCCCGCTTCCCATTCGCCTACCCCTGCCCAGGTATGACCAGTGCCACGGTCATCAAGTGCCTCGGCAACCTGTTTTGCACGTTCGGCATGCCTAACTACATCCACACTGACAGGGGGGCGTCGTTCATGAGCGATGAACTACGCCAATACCTGCTGTCAAAGGGGATAGCCACGAGTCGGACCACTAGTTATAACCCCCGGGGTAATGGGCAAGTGGAGAGGGAGAACGCGACAGTGTGGAAGGCGGTCACCTTAGCACTAAGGTCTAAAGGCCTCCCCACCTCCTGCTGGCAGGAGGTCCTCCCAGACGTACTCCACTCGATAAGGTCGCTACTGTGTACTGCTACTAACGCCACTCCTCATGAGAAGATGTTTGTTTTTCCCCGCAAATCAACCTCGGGAGCATCCCTACCCTCGTGGCTCTCCACCGCAGGGACAGTCCTGTTACGGAAGCATGTGAGGGGGCCACAAAATGGATCCCCTCGTGGAGGCAGTACACCTACTCCACGCAAACCCACAGTACGCGTACGTCAAGCACGCCGACGGGCATGAAGACACCGTGCCCATAAAGCACCTTGCCTCGGCAGGAAGCGACGACGACGACCCATCACCACCACCCCCAGAAGAACCTCCACCATCCCCAGAGGTATCCTCACCACCCCCAGAAGTACCTGCAACACCCCCAGCACATGGATATGCCCAGGAGGGCACCACGACTCCCGGTCGGAACCCGAGGTACTGTTGCGACGTTCAGGAAGGACTATCACACCCCCGGACAGACTAAATCTGTAGAAGGGGTGAATGTGATTAAATATATGCCTTCATCAGCCCATGTGTTTTACCTGCTTGTATTGTGTGAACCGCCCCCTTTTGTTCCTATTGTGTGTATTGGCTACGCCCCTGTCTTTTGCCATATAAAGGTCTCAAGAGCTGTATGAGTCATTCCTACCAGACGAACCCGATGTGGGAAGACCTGCAATGCTGCAATGTTCTTCGTGATTAAAAGCCTTCAGTTGAATCCTTGTCTTTGAGTTATTGATGGCATATCACTACCGAGCCACTCTTGGTGATGGACATTGAAGTCCCCCACCCAGAGGACATTTTGTGCCCTTGCTACTCTCAGTGCTCCTTCCAATTGGTGTTCAACATGAAGGAGTACTGATTCATCAGCTGAGGGAGGGCGGTAGGTGTTAATTAGCAGGAGGTTTCCTTGCCCATGTTTGACTTGATGCCATGAGACCTCATGGGGTCCTGAGTCAATGTTGCGGACTCCCAGGGCTACTCCCTCCCGACTGTATACCACGGTGCCACCACCTCTGGTGGGTCTGTCCTGCCGGTGGGACAGGACATACCCAGGGATGGTGATGGTGGTGTCTGGGACATTGGTTGTAAGGTATGATTCGGTAATTATGACTATGTCAGGCTGTTGCTTGACTAGTCTGTGGGACAGCTCTCCCAATTATGGCACAAGCCCCCAGATGTTGGTAAGGAGGACTTTGCAGGGTCGACAGGGCTGGGTTTGCCGTTGTCATTGTCATTTCCGGTGCCGAGGTCGATGCCGGGTGGTCCGCCCGGTTTTATTCTTATTGTTTTTCGTAGCGGTTGTTTACAACTGAGTGGCTTCCTAGGCCATTTCAGAGGGCATTAAGAGTCAACCACATTGCTGTGGGTCTGGAGTCACATGTAGGCCAGACCAGGTAAGGACGGCAGATTTCCTTCCCTAAAGGACATTAGTGAACCAGATGGGTTTTTGCAACAATCGACAATGGTATCAAGGGGAAAACTCTCCATTGGTTGGAATCATACCTAGCACAAAGGAAGTTGGCTGTGGTTGTTGGAGGTCATTCATCTCAATCACATGACATCACTGCAGGAGTTCCTCAGGGCAGTGTCCTAGGCCCAACCATCTTCAGCTGTTTCATCAATGACCTTCCCTCCATCATAAGGTCAGAAGTGGGGATGTTCGCTGATGATTGCACACTGTTCAACACCATTCGAGACTCGTCAGATACTGACGCAGTCCGTGTCCATATGCAGCAAGACCTGGACAACATTCAGACTTGGGCTGACAAGTGGCAAGTAACATTCGCACCACACAAGTGCCAGGCAATGACCATCTCCAACAAGCGAGACTCTAACCATCTCCCCATGACATTCAATGGCACTACCATCGCTGAATCCCCCACTATCAACATCCTGGGGGTTACCATTGATCAGAAACTGAACTGGACCAGCCATATAAATACTATGGCTACAAGGGCAGGCCAGAGGCTGGGAATTCTGTGGCGAGTATCTCACCTCCTGACTCCCCAAAGCCTTTCCACCATCTACAAGGCACAAGTCAGGAGTGTGATGGAATACTCTCCACTTGCCTGGATGAGTGCAGCTCCAACAACACTCAAGAAGCTCGACACCATTCAGGATAAAGCAGCCCGCTTGATTGGCACTCCATCCACCACCTTCAACATTCACTCCCTCCACCACCGGCGCACTGTGGCTGCAGTGTGTACCATCTACAAGATGCACTGCAGCAACTCGCCAAAGCTCCTTCAACAGCACCTTCCAAACCCGCGACCTCTACCACTTAGAAGGACAAGGGCAGCAGACGCATGGGAATATCACCACCTACAAGTTCCCCTCCAAGCCACACACCATCCTAACTTGGACCGGTATCGCCGTTCCTTCACTGTCGCTGGGCCAAAATCCTGGAACTCCCTTCCTAACAGCATTGTGGGTGTACCTACACCATATGGACTGCAGCGGTTCAAGAAGGCGGCTCACCTCCATCTTCTCAAGGGCAATTCGGGATGGGCACTAAATGCAGGCCTAGCCAGCGACGCCCACATCCCATCAATGAATAAAAAAAAAATTCTCCATAAAGACCATGTGGCCTGTGAGTGGCGCATTAGCTGCTCTATGCAGGTGGCCATCCTATCCATGGAAGAGCCTCTTCCTTCTTCTTAGGCAGTCCCTCGGAACCGAGGATGACTTGCTTCCACACTAAAAATGAGTTCTCGGATGACTGATGAGTCCAATGCGGAACCTACAATCTCTGTCACAGGTGAGGCAGACAGTGGTTGAAGGGGTGGGTGGGTGGGCTTTTTGGGTTGATGTGCGCTCCTTCCGCTGTTAGCGCTTGGCTTTTGCTTGCTCCCGGCGAAGAGACTCGAGATGTTCGGCGCCTCCCCGGATGCTTCTCCTCCACTTTGTGCGGTATTGGACCAGGGATTCCCAGGTGTCGGTGGGGATGTTGCACTTTTTCAAAGAGGCTTTGAGGGTGTCCTTGAAGCGTTTTCTCTGCCCACCTGGGGCTCTCTTGCCGTGCCGGAGCTCCGAGTAGAGCACTTGTTTTGGGAGTCTCGTATCGGGCATGCAGACAATGTCGCCCATCCATCGGAGCTGATCGAGCATGGTCAAAGCTTCGATGCTGGGGATGTTGGCCTGAGCAAGAACACTGACGTTGGTGCGCCTATCCTGTCAATGGATTTGCAGGATCTTGTGGAGGCAGCGTTGGTGGTACCTCTCCAGTGCTTTGAGGTGCCTGCTGTACATGGTCCATGTCTCTGAGGCATACAGCAGGGCGGGTATCTCAACTGCTCTGTAGACCATGAACTTGGTGTTGGGTTTGAGGTCCTGGTCTTCAAACACTCTCTTCCTCAGGCGACCGAAGGCTGCATTGACTCACTGAAGGCGGTGTTGGACTTCATCATCGACGTCTGCCCTTGTTTGACAGTAGGCTCCTGAAGTATAGAAAGTAGTCCACGTTGTCCAAGGCTTTGTCATGGATTTTGATAATCGGGGGACAGTACTGTGTGGCGGGGGCAGGTTGGTAGAGAACCTTTGTCTTACGGATGTTTAGTGTAAGGCCCGTGCTCTCGTACGCTTCGGTGAAGGTGTTGACGATGGTTTGGAGTTCGACCTCCGAATGTACGCAGACACAAACGTCATCTGCATACTGTAATTCGATGACGGAGGATGGGACGACCTTGGATCTGGACTGGAGGCGATGGAGATTGAACAGTTTGGAGATTGAACAGTTTCCCGTTTGTTTTGTAGATTAGCTCCACTCCAGCGGGGAGCTTACTGAGGGTGAGGTGGAACATTGCAGCAAGGAAGATCGAGAAGAGCGTTGGTGTGATGACACAGCCTTGCTTGACCCCAGTCCATACGTGAATTGGGTCTGTGGTGGATCCACTGGTCAGGCTCACTGCTTGCATGTTGTCATGAAGCAGGCGGAGGATGGTGACTTTTGAGGGCAGCCGAATTTGAGTCACCATTGCCTGCGACACATAGGAACATTCAGCCCCTTGAGCCTGTTCCTCTATTCTCCATAGAGACCATGTGCTCCTGTGAGTGGCGCATTAGCTGCTCTATGCAGGTGGCCATCCTATCCATGGAAAAGCCTACAGTCACCATCGTCTGTGACACATAGGAACAGGAGTAGGCCCATTCAGCCCCTCGAGCCTGTTCCACTATTCAATGAGATCATGGCTGATCTGTGATCTAACTCCATATACCTGCCTTTGGCCCATATCCCTTAATACCTTTGGTTAACAGAAAGCTATCAATCTCAGATTTAAAATTAACAATTGATCTAGCATCAATTGCTGTTTGCGGAAGAGTGTTCCAAATTTCTGCCACCCTTTGTGTGTAGAAGTGTTTCCTAATTGTAAGGGGTTTTCCTTGAGAGATGTCCCTGAGGTTTCTCTCTCTAGAGGCCTCTCTCTCTTGCACAGTAAAACCTTGAGTGGTTCGACCCACTCGCCCCTTAAATTCTATACTCTGGACTTTGGAGCATGTTGTGTATGTACCTTTAAGAGAATAACTGGTCTCAGACTGCAGGACCGGCAGTGACCACCCCTGTATAAAAGGCGCTAGAGAGCCTCTGTTGGTTAGTTTCGTTTATGCCTTTCACCAGCAAAGACTTGTTTGTTTCTCTCCTGCTAGTCCGTGTCTCAATCATTCACGGACTTAACACTGGCGACGAGTTAGAAACGAACTTACCTGCAACTCAGCAGCAGCTCCGACGACGTGTTGAAGGTCGGAGCTGCTGCTCAGCTCTGATCCTTCCTGGGCTGCAACAGGGCCGGGCAGCGAGTCGGGAAGCAAGGAGAGAGAGAGAGGGTGGAGCATACAGGGCGCGGCCGGTGTTTCGAAGCTGGGCAGCGTTCGGACCTCAGAAGAGGGAGGGAAGTGTTCCAGAGGGTCCGCTCCACGACGGGAAAATAATAAAAGAAAAAGAATACGCGCAAGAAACCGTGGAAAGCAGCGCTAACAACAGCGGGGAAGAAGGAAAAGCGCGGGAGGCGCCATTTTGTTAAATTGGAGAAGAAGGCAAAGCGCGGGAGGCGCCATTTTAGATTTGCAAGATGCCGAAGACTGGCTGTATCACTGCTTTTGATAATACATTAGAGGACTGGACCACGTATGTGGAAAGAGTCGAGGTATATTTCGAGGCAAACGAAATAGCGGAGGGGAAAAAGGCATCAATATTGCTAAACGTAATGGGCGCTAGATCGTACGGCCTATTGCGGGATCTGATTATTCCAGCCAAACCGAAGGCGAAGAGTTTTAACGAAATTGTTGCTGTTCTACAGGAGCACTTAAACCCTGCACCGCTGTTGATAGCAGAAAGATTTAAATTCCACAGGAGAACTCAGCACAAAGATGAGAGCAATGCTGAGTATCTTACGGAACTACACAAGCTATCAAAGCACTGCCAGTTCAGAGCAGGACTGGCAGATACCCTACGGGACAAATTTGTCTGTGGACTCCTGAGTGAAGGAACACAGAAGAAGTTACTCGCAGAAAAAGAGCTGACGCTAGATAAGGCTTTCAGCGTGGCAGTATCGTATGAAGCAGCAGCCAGGGGAGCTGCAGAAATTCAACAAAAACCACAGGAATACGGCACCCACGAAATGACACTGGGATTTGCAAAATGTTATCGCTGCGGCAGAACTAACCATGACCAGAAGGACTGCTGGTCCAAAGACAAAATATGCAGACAATGCGGGAAGATTGGACACATTGCACGAGTCTGTAGGTCTGGGAAGAAGACCAGCGACAACAAAAAGGCTACTAAGGAACCGTACAAGAAAGTACAAAAGATGACGGACAGTAGTTCCGAAGACCAGATGAGCGATAGTGAATCAGAGAACAGGAGATTAAGCTGTCTCAAACTTCACAATGTAATCGCAAAAGAGGATCACCGAACCATTTGGGTCACCCTCACGATAGCAGGGTCCCAAGTTAAAATGGAATTGGATACAGGATCAGCGCTAACCGTCATGAAACGACGAGGCTATGAGCGGCTATTTTCACACATACCCTTGAGAGAGACATCCATCATCTTGACGACATATACGGGGCAAAAAGTATACCCCAGAGGAAAAATAAGGGTGCCTGTCGAATACAATGGCAAGAAAATACAGAAATTGTATCTCTACATACTGCCAAATGGTGGACCACCGTTATTGGGACGGGAATGGATCAGGAAGATAAACTTAGATTGGCATTCCATTCATGCAATGACGGTGGACGGTAAAAAAGATGAAGGCGTCACTCCTGGACGATTGTCAACAATCTTAGCTAAAGCCAAAGAGGTATTTCAACAAGAACTGGGCACGCTTAAAGGCATAACCGCCTCGTTAAAAATAGAAGAGAATGCAGTTCCCAAGTTTTTCAAAGCGAGACCGGTACCATATGCAATTCGCCCAGCCATCGAGGCAGAGCTGGAGAATCTGGAGAAGGCGGGCGTGTTGTCTAAGGTCGACTGGAGCGAGTGGGCGACACCCATCGTTCCTGTCATGAAGAAAACGTTAAGCAATAAGTCCGGAGAGCCAAGGAAGATTCGCATCTGTGGGGATTTCAAGGTGACGGTGAACCCTGTCCTTCACACAGTACAATATCCTCTTCCAAGGCTAGAAGACATCTTCGCCTCACTGTCTGGAGGGAAGCGTTTTACAAAAATTGACCTAGCACAAGCATATTTGCAGATGGAGGCTGAAGAGTCCTCTAGGAAGTATCTCACGATAAACACTCACAAAGGTCTTTACCAGTATCATCGATTGGTATTCGGAGTAGCATCGGCTCCGGCGATATGGCAAAGAGCGATGGAACAAGTCCTGCAAGGGATTCCGGGGACTCAGTGTTACTTGGACGACATCCTTGTAACAGGTGAAGATGACAGTGAACACCTTAACAACCTAGAACAGGTGCTCACTAGACTACGGGAACATGGGCTGCGAGCCAACCGCCCCAAGTGCGAATTTTTTAAGAAACAGATATCGTATTGTGGCCACGTGATTGATGAAGAGGGGTTACATAAGTCCCCTGACAAAATTGAAGCAGTTGTTAAGGCCCCAGCACCTGAAAATGTGTCGCAACTGAGGTCATTCCTAGGGTTGGTGAATTACTATCATAAGTTTTTGCCGAATTTGTCGACAATTCTGCATCCACTGAACGCCCTGCTACGAATGGGGGTAGCATGGAAATGGAGCGATGATTGTAAACGTGCTTTTCAGAAGAGTAAGGACTTAATCACTTCGAAGGAAGTATTGGCTCACTACAACCCAGCACTGCCAATCAGGCTGGCGTGTGATGCGTCTCCCTATGGCATTGGGGCGGTACTGTCACATAAATTCCTTGATGGTTTGGAGAGGCCGATAGCTTTTGCGTCACACTCGTTAACTTCTGCCGAGCGTAACTACGCCCAGATTGACAGAGAGGCCCTCAGCCTAGTGTGGGGGGTGAAGAAGTTCAATCACTATCTGCACGGTCAAAAATTTACTCTACTAAACGATCATCAACCTCTTGTCTCCATTTTCAACACTCAGAAGGGCGTACCGATAATGACAGCACAATGGCTGCAGAGATGATCCCTTTTCCTAGGGGCACACCAATATGACATCGAGTACAGGGGAACGAAACAGCATGGAAATGCTGATGGATTGTCACGTCTACCGTTGCCGACGGTGGAAGAAGACGACCTTGCAGTGGATCCAATGGAGTTATTCCACTCGACCATAGTCGAATGTCTCCCTGTGACGAATGCAAACATAGAAAAGGAAACACGGAATGACCCAACACTATCACGGGTCTATGATTTAACGGTGAAGGGATGGCCAGCACATGGCGAACCACTGCTGCCAGCATTTTCGCCAAGAAGAGAACAGCTGTCAGTGTGCAGAGGAACCTTGATGTGTGGATCCAGAGTAGTAATTCCACCTAAGTTGATGGATAGAGTGCTCAATGAGCTTCATGAGGGTCATCTGGGTGGGGTAAAAATGAAGAGCTTAGCCAGAGCATTTGTGTGGTGGCCGGAAATCGATAGAGAAATCGAAGAGATGACCAAGAGCTGTGCAGGATGCCAGAAGGTCCAAAACGCCCCACCACAAGCTCCTCTGCATCCATGGGAGTGGCCCTCATCTCCATGGCAAAGGGTGCACATTGATTTTGCTGGTCCCTTCATGGACTCGATGTTTTTAATTGCGGTGGATGCACATTCAAAGTGGCCAGAGGTAATAAAAATGTCCTCAACCACCACGGAAAAAACTATCGCAGTTTTACGAACCATATTCGCCAGGAGTGGGCTGCCTGAACAGATTTGCTCTGACAATGGACCACAGTTTGTGTCTGAAGAGTTCCGGAGGTTCTTAAAGAACAATGGTGTTAAGCATTACACATCTGCCCCATATCATCCAGCCACTAATGGATTGGCCGAGAGGTTTGTCCAAACATTCAAGAAGGCTATCAAGGCAATGTGTAATGAAGATATACCCCTACAACACAAGGTGGACAACTTCTTGTTTGCCTACCGGAATGCGACACATGCGGTTACCAACCAAACTCCAGCCATGATGTTCTTCAATCAAAGACTACGATGCCGCTTGGATTTGGTTAAGCCAAACATCCGAAGAGATGTGGAGAACAGGCAGTTTCAGAATATGAATGAAAGGCCGACCAGGAGTTTTAAGATAGGTCCACCAGTTTTGGCCCGGGACTACCGCACTGAGAAATGGCAGCCAGGAACGATTTGTACACGACAAGGACCTCTCATGTATACTGTGGACGTTGGGGAGAGCATTGTAAGACGCCATGCTGACCAGATTCTAGAGTCACTGGAAAACGTCAACTCCACACCACGATCTGATACACCTGGTAATGAAATCGACGTTCCAATTGCAGCTACCGCAGAACCGGTAATATTGGAAGCAGATGAACCAAACAACGACATTGATTCCGACTCAACATTGCCAGAAGAACCTGATACTCCAAAGAGGCGTTATCCAGACAGAATCAGGAAGCCTCCTCAAAGACTGAACTTATAATTGCTTAAACTTAACCAATGTATCTAGCAACAGTAATTGTGATTGTAATTCGTTATCATTAGTTGTTAAATGAATGTTATGTACTGTTTATCTAAAAGGGGAGGAATTGTTGTGTATGTACCTTTTAAGAGAATAACTGGTCTCAGACTGCAGTACCGGCAGTGACCACCCCTGTATAAAAGGCGATAGAGAGCCTCTGTTGGTTAGTTTCGTTTATGCCTTTCACCAGTAAAGACTTGTTTGTTTCTCTCCTGCTAGTCCGTGTCTCAATCATTCACGGACTTAACAGGGCAGGAACTACAA
Organism: Somniosus microcephalus; assembly: GCF_052327205.1. Lineage (NCBI taxonomy): Eukaryota > Metazoa > Chordata > Chondrichthyes > Squaliformes > Somniosidae > Somniosus > Somniosus microcephalus. The sequence continues at coordinate 112,580,825 of NC_140995.1, read as the reverse complement.
TGTAGAGAAAACTCTTGTAGACCAAGTTTGATGAAAACAAAATGAAATTTTCTTGCATATGGAAAAATAAATCAAATGCAAGCAGATAAGAGCGTACATGGGAGGGAAAAACACAAACAAATCATAATGACACAATACTAACTAAGGCAAATACAGGCATCCTATACTCTACAAAGATCATCATGAAATAAGGAAACACACGGAACATCGAGGGACAACAACTCATGTTAATTGTACCCTTAAATCCACCCCCTTATTAAACCTATCTAGATCTGATTGTGAAGGGCCAGAAACATGCTCACCAATCCAACCAGGAAGTGCAAGGTTTTGAACCAGTCTGTCTTTGATCCTTTCAGACGTTCCGTCTCCACGTGGATCGTGGAACCCCTGCGAGCTGCGCCACACCTCTCTCCTGAGCTGGGGGTCGGGGTGGCTGGACACCGGCGGGCCTGGATGTCGGCGGGGTCGAGGATCGTCGGCTCGACCCTGGTCAGAGGAGCCTTGGGCTGGCTCCCATAGATTTCCTTAGTTCGTTAATGTCTCTTGTCGAGCCAGAGTGGCTGGAAGGTTTCTTCTCTTGGGGTTTTATTTTTTTGTTTCTTCTCCCAAGTTGGGTCGATGGCCTCTCCTTTCGGCAACGGCCCGGAGATGGTCGATGATCTCCCGATGTGTTTCCCCGGGGCAGGACGCCGGCCTCGAACGGCCTTCTTGGTGTTGGCTTAATTCTTCTTCCTCCTCCGGTGGTGGAGAGGAGTTTGCTGATCTTCTCCCGAGGCGACTCCTCTTCACCCACTGCTGTCTCCAACTACAACTCCGGTGTCTCCTTCAGAGTTTCCCCAGTGTCTGCGTGAGAGTCTATACAACTCCAACTCCTCCAGTTATACTTTCCCCCCAGAAGCTTCCACTTCCCGCCCAAAATCAGGTTAGTCTTTGTTTAACTTTTGGCGGGCTGGGAGCACAGCGGGGTAGTTATTATATTTTAAAATGTTTTCGATGGTCGGTAAAGGCCCATCTCTGGTCTGGAATGACCTTCATTGTTTTTAATGTCCTGCTGATCTCGTTATCTAGTCCTTGGTGCTGTTCTCATGAATATGAAATTGTCCCCTTTTGTCTGGGTTAACATTTAGATGGCCTCTGTCTCCAGGCCGATCTTGACTGGATCTGCATCTAATCCATATGTATAATGTGTGGGTCTGGTTTCGTTCTCTCAGAAACGGCTTCCAGAACTTACTGTGGGTTGAATCCACAAAACTGTCTGAGGATTCGCAGGAACCATATTAAAGTGTCCCAATAAGCCGGTCACATGGTATGGTGGCCATTTTGTATGCCCCCTTTTTCTGGGCTTCTTTTAAAACAGTCTTTAAAATCACGGCCTCTTTGCCATTTGACCCTTATTAATACAAAGTCCAATTTTGCGAATCCTACATAATTTCACCCCTGAAAGATCTGGGTCTAATTTTTAGTCCTAGCCCTCTAGTCCTAGACTCCCCAACTAGCGGAAATAGTTTCTCTCTATTTACCCTATCTGTTCCCCTTAATATCCTGAAAACTTCGATCAGATCACCACTTAACCGTCTAAATTCTAGGGAATACAACCCTAATTAGTGTAATCTTTCCTCGTAACTTAATCCTTGAAGTCCTGGTATCATTCTGGTAAACCTACGCTGCACTCCCACCAAGGCCATTATATCCTTCCTAAGGTGTGATGCCCAGAACTGCTTGCAGTACTCCAGGTGTGGTCTAACTAGAGATTTGTACAGTTGCAGCATAACTTCTACCCGCTTGTACTCTAGTCCTCTAGATATAGAGGCCAGCATTCCATTAACCTTTTTGATTATTTTCTGTACCTATTCATGACATTTTAATGATCTATGTACCTGAACACCCAAGTCTCTTTGGACATCCACTGTTTTTAGCTTTTTACCATTTAGGAAGTACCCTGTTCTATCCTTTTTAGGTCCAAAGTGAATGACCTCACATTTGCTTACATTGCAATCCATTTGCCACAGTTTTGCCCATTCACTTAATCTATCAATATCCCTTTATAATTTAATGCTTTCATCTACACTGCCAACAATGCCACCTATCTTTGTGTCATCGGCAAGTTTGGATACATGACTTTCTATCCTATCATCCAAGTCATTAATAAATATTGTGAATAGTTGAGGCCCCAACACAGATTCCTGTGAGACTCCACTAGTCACATCCTGCCAATTTGAGTACCTACCCATTATCCCTACTCTGTCTCCTGCCACTCAGCCAATTTCCTAGCCAGGTCCCTAATTTGCCCCCAATTCCATGGGCTTCTACCTTAGACAACAGTCTCTTATGTGGGACTTTATCAAATGCCTTCTGGAAGTCCATATAAATAACATCCATATACATTCCCCTGTACTCTATTTTAGTCACCTCTACAAAAAATTCAATCAGGTTTGTCAGGCAGAACCTACCTTTAACAAATCCATGCTGGCTTTCTCTGATCAGCTGAAAATTTTCATGGTGTTCAGTCACCCTATCCTTAATTATAGACTCTAGCAATTTCCTGCCAACAGATATTAGGCTAACTGGTCTATAATTCCCTGGTTTCCCTCTCTCGCTATTCTTAAAAAGCGGAGTGACATGCGCAACTTTCCAATCTAAGGGCACCATTCCTGAATCTAGAGAACTTTGGAAGATTATAGTTAGGGTTTCTACAATGTGCTCACCTACCTCGTTTAAAACCCTGGGACGGAAACCATCTGGCCCTGGAGATTTGTCACTCTTTAGTGCCATTATTTTCTTCATTACTGCTATTTTACTTGCATTAATTTTATTGAGTCCCTGTCCCCGATTCATTATTAATTTCTTTGGGATTTCCGGCATGCTTCTTCTACTACTGTAAATACTGATGCAAAGTAATTATTCAACATGTCTGCCATTTCCCCATTGTCATTGACAAGATCACCACTTTCAGTTTTTAAGGGGCCAACGTTGCTCCTGACTACCCTCTTTTTCCTAATGCAACTGTAAAAATTCTGCATATTGATTTTGATATCCCTTGCAAGTTTCTTTTCACACTCCCTTTTTGTAGCTCTTCATATGTTTTGTGACCCTTTGCTGTCCTTTGTATCTTTCCCATTCGCCAGGATCTGTGCTATTTTTTGAATTTTTGTATGCTCTTTCCTTTAGTTTTATGCTGTCCCCGACCTCCTTAGTTGTCCATGGCTGTTTTTTGGCAAGTAGAGCTCTTGCCCCTCGGGTATTAACTGGTTCTGTATCACACGGTGGTGCTCATGTTGGAAATGGACTCCTCCATTCTCTGGACATTTGCAGACATCGCGGTTGCAAAACCTGTCAAAGCCTCCTGTACTTCTTGCTGCACCTCCAGGATCGCCCTCTTTCTGGAAGGCCCCCGAGGCTCAGTGTCTGAATGCAGCTGTGCAGAGCTGGGAGCGTCCTGCACCCTCCGGTGAGGAGTCTCCTGCTGTCCCTGTCTCCACCCTCTGCTCTTGCTCGCTTGTGCGTTGTCAGACACCAGGTAACAACACTACTCTATCTCGTGTGGGACCCATTGAGGTGTGCATATCTGTGCTGGTGCTGGGTGCGTTTATGTCTGGTGACGGTGCACCCTCAGAGGCTGGAGGCACCTCGGAGGAGTTGTCTTCCTCTTCCTCCTGGACAGTGGTGGTGGGGGGGGGGGGGCCCTTGATGGACCAGTGGGACAGTAAAGAGATGAGTTAGATATATGAAGAATGGGTACAGATACCATTATGCACATGATGACCATTCACTGACTGCTGACATCAGTCCCCATATGAGTGACTGATGTATGCCATGTAGCTGTATGATATGTAATTCTGTCACCAGGTTGCTGAGATGTCCCTTTCTCTCCATCTCCCACCTCCAGCTGCTTGGCAACTCCCGAAACCTCTAAGGCAGCCTCCTCTGCTGTTGTTACGGTCCCCAATGATGGTGTTCCACCTCCAGTCCTCTCCCTCTTATTGTGGGCTCTCTTTTCCTGCAAGGAAGCAAAGAAGAGAAGGTTGAGTGAGGGTGATGGAATGAGTGTAAGGAATGGATGGGTTACATCTTCAGAGGGAGACTATGATGGAGTAGGGTGCCAAAGCCAAGTGGCCTCCTTGTGTGTTGTTAGTTGGTATGATTTCTTTAGGATGAGGGTGAGTGTGATGGGTGGCTAGTCAGATGGGGATGTGAGTATGTAGATAGAGAGAGAGGGATGGGTGTTAGTAAGGATGGGCAGCAGCAGGATTGGGAAGGCAGAGTGATGGGAATGTGATGAGAGGTACAGCAGGATGAAGTTGCGTGTGGCTTTGTGCTCACCTTTCCTAAACTAATGAGATCATTGAAACGTTTTTGGCACTGCACCCGGGTTCTCCTCACAACATCCCTGCTGTTTACCTCCTCAGCTATTTGGAGCCAGGCTCTTTTGGTCTCATGGGGAGGTCTCTTCCGCTCATTAGAAGGGAAGAGGACTTCCCTGCGTGCTCTGACTCCCTCCACAAGCATATGGAGGGAGTCATTAGAGAACCTGGGTGCAGCCCTCTGTCTCTGTGCAGTCATCTCTGTAAATGTTTGCAACACTCCAATGGTGCAGTGTGCTGTCTGCACATTCCTAGATGAACCTTTAAATGCAACGTGGCCATGGCTCCTTTAAATATCCCAGCTGAAAACATGTCATCGATGATGTCATTGGACCCGTACTATTTAATAGGGCTGGGTAAGCGCAGGGTGGGCTTAATAGGCCCCATTAACGCAAAGTCAATTTCAGGAGCAGGATGGAACCAACAACGGGGTCGCGACCTGCCACAGCGACCACCACCACCAGCACCCGCCCTGCCCAGGTAATGAAAATTACGGCTGTTAACTCTGTTTCTCTCTCCACAGATGCTGCCTGACCTGCTGAGTATTTCCAGCATTTTCTGTTTTTATTTCAGATTTCCAGCATCCGCAGTATTTTGCTTTTCTTTAATATTAGTTGCTTTTAGAGCCACAAAGTTCATGTGCTTATTTTTGGGAGGTAGGTATGCCCTTTGTGGCCTACTCTAATTGACTCAACCAGCAGCACTATGTAAAAGTACTATTTAAATGTAGGCTGAAAACAATATATAGTGATGTGATTTCACCTATTTATTTGTTGCAGCTACTGATCATTAACACTAGTCTAGAAATGACTGTGATACTAACATACACTTAGCACGTTTATATGGCATTCCTTTCTCCATTGTTTAATGGAGTCGCTATGCCTTTTAAAATAAGTGAGTTAACACCTCTGTTAGAATACCAGACAAAAAGATGTCAAGCAGGTGAGTTAAGTCTATATTTAATATTGCAAATAGTAATTTTTGTCTCAGGTACTCACTTGAGAAATGCTCAGATTTAAATCTGAGTGTTTCAAAGCTATTAAAATGAATATCTGGCTCATCGAAGCCCAAAATCTTTGTATCAAAGAATTGTGCTGCTTATGACACAGGATTTGCAGAAGCTAACTTTAATTGCTAGGTTTTTTTCCCCCAAAACCCACCTGGTGTCTGTTTTATAGGGAATGTTTTGTCTTTCAGCATTATCAAGCCCCTTGTATGTGTTATCTGCTGGAAGTACAAATCCAAGGTCGGCATTACTGGCTCTCAGGCCATGAAATATTATTCTCATTTATCTGTTGGCTTTGTTATTATGTGGCTGCTAATGTTGAAAAATAAACAAAGGAGATATGATTAACAAGTGTTCTTTTCTTTATTGTAACTTTACATTAATCTGCTGATAATGCTTTCCTTGGTTCTTTCTAATTTTCCAGTGGCCCATTTTGGTAGAATTCTTATTAAAGTAATAAAGTTCCACTTCTATGAAGTTTCCTGCTGTTTGAAAACTTTTAACATTGAAAGCGTCTGTCTGTTATATTTAGAATGCCATATCAATTTAGAATCATAAGTTGAATTTTCCAATTGTTTTGTTAAAAACATCTGTTAAAATAGCTCAGAAAATAATTTGGTTCCAGCATGTTAAGTATTTGTGCAAAACAGAGCAGATTAGAAAATATACCCTCATCTGATTGTGTAAAGTTAAAACTGCACTCAAGTTAATGGTTAGGCCATCAATTCTTAGTATTAGCTCTTACTGACACCCCAAGCTAAGATCAGAAAATTTAGCACAAACCAAAATCAATCCTGGGATTTTCCTGGCTATAATGATTATATCCCATTTGGTGATACACATACTCATTGAGCCCTCGGGACACGTTGCACAAATTTAAATGTATTTTTCATGTCCCTTTTTGGTAAACTGTACCACCCCCATTAGCCAATCAGGAAGCCGAGTGGGTTTATGCTCTCGGCTAATAAGACTGCTAGCTGCTGGGAAGTGTCCAAGAGTGGCCCAAGGTGATGCACTCCCTTTATGTGAAGAAACCTCTGCTCATTGCCATTCCTTCCCCACAGAAAATCCTTATTGCCAGAATAAATTACAACTTATTTAAATCACAGGTTTAAGCAACTTAGTCTTCTTTGCAGATGTTTTTAACTACTGCTATTTTTTCTCATTCTGCCTTTTGGTGTAATTGTATGAAAGGTGCTTAGTTAGATGAAAGGTAGAATGTGTTGCTGGGAATTAAATACATTTTATGTAATACTAGCTGGGGGGGCCCAGCGTTGCCAGGGCTTTTTTTGGGCTGCGCGGTTTACGGCCGGCCGCTGCCGCTCCCCCGCTCTGTGACTGACTGGTGGGCTGGTCACTCTCCTCTCCCCTACCCTCTCAGTCCCCCTCTCCTCCTCTCCCTCCCTGCCCATCTCCTCTACCTCCCCCTCTCCTCTCCCTCCCTCCCTCCCCCCTCTCTCTCTCTCTCCCTCCCCTCCCCCTCCTCTCCCTCCCTCCCCCTCTGCTCTCCCTCTCCCTCCCCCTCTGCTGTCCCTCTCCCTCCCCCTCTGCTGTCCCTCTCCCTCCCCCTCTGCTGTCCCTCTCCCTCCCCCTCTGCTGTCCCTCTCCCTCCCCCTCTGCTGTCCCTCTCCTCTCCCTCCCTCCCCCCCCTCTCCCTCCCTCCCTCTCCTCTCTCTCTCCCTCTCTGTGTCTCTCCCTCCTTTCATTTCTCTCCCTGCCTCCCCTCTCCCTCGCTAGCGCCTCAGGCCCGGCCGGACTCACATCGGTAACAGAACGGAGTCAGTCGGACAACGGGAGGCCGGGTGCCCAGCGCTCCGAAGCGAGCCCGGGTTTGATGATGGTTAACGCGGCGGGCCTTTGGACCCGGTTGGCCGGGCGGCAGAGGAACGCCTTTCGCTGCCGACTCTAGTGTCCGATTGCAGTTGGGGACGGCTGGTTGGAAAGCCCCGGTTTTGCCGGTCCCACACTCACAGCAAGAGAGAGAGGGGGAAGGAGAGAAAGAGAGAGAGTGAAGGAGAGAGAGAGAGAAGAGGAGAGAGAGAGAGATTTTTGGAGCTTCAGGCCCGGCCGGTCTGTAATGGCTGCCACTCGCCTGACTAACGGCAGTTTGAGGGGAAAAAATGGCGGCGAAGTTTCGGGAGGCTGCAGGATTAGGTCCCGCCCGTGATGCACCGATTGGTCAACCATCAGGTCACTGAACTGTAGGATTGGTCAACCATCACGTCACTCCAAGCTAATGAGAGGTAGGATTGGTCAACCGCTAATGAGCGGATTTTTGAAACTTTTTTGTATACTGTCGGAACAATTTCTGTCTGACCAAAAGGTAAATATGCCTATGACACTCCCCTGATCATAACCTTTCTTTTGATATAACATATGTGTAGGTACGCTCTATACCTTTTGAGTGTATAGCGGACGGACGGACAGACAAACCAACCGCTTTATTATATAATAGACTAGCCTGGGTGGGGGGGGGGGGGGGCGGCGTTGCCAAGGCTTTTTTGTAAAACAGCAGTTTACAGGGCCGCGCAGTTTACGGCCGGCTGCTGCCGCTCCCCGGCTCTGTGTCTCGGGCCGAGCGGTTGTGAGGCCCGGCCCGAGTGACCCCAACTCTGAGGGGGAGAGAGAGAGACTGGGGGAGAGAGAGAGAGAGAGACGGGGGAGAGAGAGAGAGAGAGAGTAGAGAGACTGGGGGGGGGGAGAGAGAGGAGAGAGAATGGGGAGAGAGAGAATGGGGAGAGAGAGAGAGAGAGAATGGGAAGATAGAGAGAGAGACTGAGGAGGAGAGAGAGAGAGACGGGGGAGAGAGATGGGGAGAGAGAGAGAGACTGGGGGGGGAGAGAGAGAGAGACTGGGGAGAGAGAGAGAGAGAGAGAGCGCGAGAGAGAGATTGGGGGGAGAGAGAGAGACACTGGAGGAGGGAGAGACTGGAGGAGAGAGAGAGATGGAGAGAGAGAGACTGTGAGAGAGAGAGAGACTGGAGGAGGGAGAGTCTGGAGGAGAGAGAGAGACTGGGAGACTGGGGGAGAGAGAGAGACTGGGGGAGAGAGAGAGAGAGCGCGAGACTGAGGGGCGAGAGAGAGACGGAGAGAGAGAGAGAGAAACTGGGGAGAGAGACTGGGGAAGAGATAGAGAGACTGGGAGATAGAGAGAGAGAGACTGGGAGACAGAGAGAACGGTATTTAATGGTAGGTTCAGACATAGTTAACGGTAGGTTCAGAGGGGACTCCTTAGGGAGACTCACATATTCCTCAACTCTTGGGTCTAGTGTGGTGGATTATACAATCACTGACCTGGACCCCTGCGATATCAACGCATTCACTGTCAGGCAGCAATCCCCCCTCTCAGACCATAACCAAATAAATGTGTACCTTAAACTTTCTGCCCAAACTACAGACACAAAAAAGGAACCCAGTAAGCTCCATAAAATAAACCAGACATACAGATGGGCCCCAGACAGTGGAGACAAATTCATCACAGCACTAAACTCACCTGATCTCACAAGTAAAATATCAAAATTTAAAGAAAATCTATATGAGATCACCAGAGATGGTGTAAACATGGCCATAGATGATATAAATATGATCTTCCATGAGGCAGCTGTAAAAGCCGACCTTGTGAAACAGAAGAGGAAACGTTACAAAAGACACAATAAAAATGAGAAATGGTTTGACCACGAATGCAAAAATGCCAGAAAAGACCTGAGAAAAATATCAAACCAAAAACATCGCCAACCAAACAATCCAGACCTACGTACTAGATACAATGAGACCCTCAAAAGATATAAACACACCATTAGGAACAAAACACAAAATTATACCCACAAAATACTCGAAGAAATTGAAAACTGCATTAATCCAAATCAATTCTGGGAAATGTGGAATAACCTGAGTACAACACAATTGCAAGCATTACCAATCTAAGATGGCGACATCTGGAGAACACATTTTGAAAACCTCTACAAAGACATCCCAATAAACGAAACAAACCCAAGTCAACATCATGTCACAGAAAAACTCCACACATTAGAAGCAACAATTAAAGACAACCAAAACCCTCTAGACTCCCCAATCACATGGAAAGAACTGGCCACAAAAACAAAATCTCTCCACCTAAAGAAAGCCTGTGGTCCAGACAACATCAAAAATGAAATGCTCAAGTTCAGCAATATGGAGATGCAGGGTGCGGTACTCAAGTTATTCAACATCATATTACGTTCAGGCTGTTTTCCCGCTATCTGGTGCCAAGGACTCATCTCTCCCATATATAAAAGTGGAAACAAATCAGACCCAAATAACTACCGCAGCATCTGTGTCAACAGTTGTCTAGGGAAGTTATTCTGCAGTATTCTAAATAGTAGATTACTGGATTTTCTTAACAAACATAAGATCCTTAGAAAAAATCAAATAGGCTTTCTTCCAAAACACCGCACCACCGACCATATCTATACCCTTCACACTCTCATTGAAAAGCATGTACACCAAACAAAAAATGGGAAAATATTCGCTTGTTTCATTGACTTCAAGAAAGCCTTTGACTCTATCTGGCACGAAGGGCTGTATTACAAACTTCTTCAGTGTGGAATAGGGGGCAAAGTTTATGACCTTATTAAATCGATGTATCTGAAAAATAAATGCGGTGTCAAAATTGGAGACAAACGCACCTGTTTCTTCACCCAGAGAAGAGGCGTCCGGCAGGGCTGCAATTTGAGCCCGACTCTGTTCAACATATACATAAATGAACTAGCAGACTTGCTGGAGCAAAGCGAGTCACCGGGTCTATGTCTCCTGGATGGAGAAGTGAAATCCCTGTTCTATGCGGATGACCTGGTTCTGCTGTCTCCCACAGAACAGGGATTACAGCAACAACTAGACCTACTCGACAAATACTGCCAAAATTGGGCCCTAACAGTAAATCTAAAGAAAACCAACATCATGATTTTTCAAAAAAGGCCCAGGTGTCAGGAAAACAAATACCAGTTTACTCTCAGTGATACCATCATAGGACACACTATGAGCTACACTTACCTTGGTCTAACCATTACAGCATCAGGGAGCTTCAGCATAGCAGTGAATGCACTAAAAGAAAAAGCCCGAAGAGCCCTATATGCAATAAAAAGAAAATTCTACAACATCCAAATCCCAATCAAAATCTGGCTAAAAATATTTGACAGCGTAATCCTGCCGATTGCGCTGTACGGTAGTGAAGTATGGGGCCCGCTCAATCACCATAGCTACACTAAATGGGAAAAACACACAATAGAAGCCCTACATGCAGAATTTTGCCGAAGCATCCTTCGCACCCAAAGGAAAACACCAACAAATGCATGCACAGCCGAACTAGGCAGATACCCACTGATAATAAACATCCAAAAACGAGCACTAAACTTCCTAAATCACCTCAAATCTAGCTCCCCAGACACCCTTCATTTTAAAGCCTTCCAGACCCAAGAGCTAAACCCAGAAAAGAGTCCCCTGAGTCAGCTGCTACTGAAACTAAGTACTCCTACTCAGCCGGACCCTGACCAGTCCCAGACCAACACTGCCATCCAAACACCAATCCGAGTGAACCAAATCATTAAACAAAGCAAAGAAACCTACCTGGAACATTGGAACAAAATAACCAAAAGCCAAAGCAGATTAGAATGTTACCGGGCCCTAAAAAGAGAATATAAACTGGCAGACTATCTCTCGACCATCAGAGACACAAAACAGAGACAGACCCTCACCAGGTACAGACTAAGCGACCACCAACTGGCAATTGAAAAAGGAAGATACAAGAAATCCTGGCAGCCTAGAGAGAATAGAATATGTGATCAATGTCTGGCCGGCGAGGTTGAGACAGAGATGCATTTCCTCCTAAAATGCGAAAAATTCAACACATCAAGAAACATATTATTTGACAAGCTCAGCCAAACAACCCCAGATTTCAAGGAATTGGATGACCTGTCAAAATTAAGATTAGTCCTGGGAGAAGGAGACAGACCATATATGGTGCCAAATATGTAACAACATGTCACAACCTGAGGACTGTTTAAAATTAATACTGAATATACCCACTGATGTACAAAGACTGTTTAAATTAACATTGTTTAAAGTAATATTGTATGTACCCAACGAAGGTCAAAATTGTTTGACACCTACAGAATGTTGGAAAACTATACTTTTTGTTATGTAAGCTTTGGCAATATGGTTCTCTGTAAACTTTCATGCCAATAAAGCATTTGAATTGAATTGAATTGAATTGAATTGATAAAGAGACGGAGAGAGAGAGAGAGAGGGAGATCTGGGCTAGAAATTCGGTATCGCCCCGTTTGCTGAGGGAAGGAGAGAGAGACAGAGAGAGAGAGGGAAGGAGCGAGAGACAGAGAGAGGGAAGGAGAGAGAGACAGAGAGAGAGAGAGAGAGGGAAGGAGAGAGAGAGAGACAGAGAGAGAGGGAAGAAGAGAGAGAGACAGAGAGAGGGAAGGAGAGAGAGACAGACAGAGACAGAGAGGGAAGGAGAGAGAGAGACGGGGGGAGAGAGAGAGAGACGGGAGAGAGAGAAAGAGTAGAGAGACTGGGGGGAGAGAGGGAGAGAGAGAGAGACTGGGGAGATAGAGAGAGAGACTGAGGGGGAGAGAGAGAGCGACAGAGGGGGAAAGAGAGAGACTGGGGTAGAGAGAGACAGGGGAGAGAGAGAGAGTAGAGAGACTGGGGGGAGAGAGAGGAGAGAGACTGGGGTGAGAGATACTGGGGGAGAGAGAGAGACAGACCAGGGGGGAGAGAGAGAGAGAGAGAGACTGAGGGGGGAGAGAGAGAGAGAGAGAGATGGGGGGAGAGAGGGAGAGACTGGGGGGGGGAGAGAGAGAGAGAGACTGGGGAGATAGAGAGAGACTGAGGGGGAGAGAGAGAGCGACTGAGGGGGAGAGAGACTGGGGAGAGAGACGGGGAGAGAGAGAGACAGAGTAGAGAGACTGGGGGGAGAGAGAGAGAGAGATGGGGGGAGAGAGAGAGAGAATGGGGAGATAGAGAGAGAGAGAGAGAGAGAGAGACTGAGGGGGAGAGAGAGAGCGACTGGGGGGGAGAGAGAGAGAGAGAGACGGGGAGAGAGAGAGGGAGAGACTGGGGGAGAGAGAGAGACTGGGGAGATAGAGAGAAACTGAGGGAGAGAGGGAGACTGGAGGTGAGAGAGAGAGAGATGGGGAGAGAAAGAGAGAGAGTAGAGAGACTGGGGGGAGAGAGAGGAGAGAGACTGGGGAAGAGAGAGAGAGAGACTGAGGGGGAGAGAGAGAGAGACTGGGGGAGAGAGACGGGGGAGAGAGAGCGAGATGGGCGAAGGGAGAGAGAGACTGGGGAGAAAGAGAGAGAGACTGGGGAGAGAGAGAGAGAGAGACTGGGGGGGAGAGAGAGAGACCGGGGGGTGGGGGGGAGAGAGAGAGAGACTGAGGTGAGAGAGAGAGAGATGGGGAGAGAGAGAGAGACTTGGGGGGAGAGGGAGAGAGTGGAGGGAGAGGGAGAGAGTGGGGGAGAGAGAGAGAGAGAGAGAGACTGGGGGAGAGGGAGAGAGTTGGGGACAGAGAGAGCGAGACTGGGGGGAGAGACTGGGGGAGAGAAAGACTGGGGAGAGAGAGACTGGAGGAGGGAGAGAGAGACTGGAGGAGAGAGAGAGAGACTGGGGGGAGAGAGACTGGGGGAGAGAGAGAGACTGGGGGGAGAGAGAGTGCGACTGAGGGGGGAGAGAGAGAGAGACGGAGAGAGAGAGAGAGAATGGGGAGATAGAGAGAGAGAGACTGAGGGGGGAGAGAGAGAGACTGGGGAGAGAGAGAGACTGGGAGAGAGAGCGAGACTGGGGGAGAGAGAGAGATGGGAGAGAGAGAGAGAGTAGAGAGACTGGGGGGAGAGAGAGAAGAGAGACTGGGGAGAGAGACTGGGGAGAGAGAGAGAGAGAGAGACTGGGGAGAGAGAGAGAGAGACTGGGGGAGAGGGAGAGACTGGGGGAGAGGGAGAGAGAGACTGGGAGAGAGAGAGAGAGACTGGGGAGAGAGAGAGACTGGGGGGGGGAGAGAGACGGGGGAGAGAGAGAGAGACTGGGGGAGAGAGAGAGAGACAGGGGAAGGGAGAGAGAGACTGGGGAGAGATAGAGATAGAGAGACTGGGAGACAGAGAGAGAGAGATAGAGAGACGGGGAGCGAGAGAGCGATTGGGGGGAGAGAGAGACTGGAGGAGGGAGAGACTGGAGGAGAGAGAGAGACGGAGAGCGAAGAAATAGAGAAGAGAGGAAGAGGCCCAGCCCGAGTCACCCCAGCTGAGTAGGCTGGGCAAAGTGAAAGCATTGATTTCTTTATGACAGCACAAAAACTGCTCTGACATCATAGCAGCTCTTCGACATCATAGTCACTCAATGCTAATGAGCGGATAATGAGCAGAATTTTGAAAGTTTTTTGGATACCGTCATCACAAATTTTGTCTCACCGAAACGTAAATACGCTTATGACCGCTCCGGAATCGTAAGCTTTCTCTTGATGTAACACATGTGTAGGTACGCTCTATAACTTTTGCGTGTATAGAGAACGGACAGACAGACAGAAGAGCTCTTTTATATATATACTAGCTGGAGTGCCCGGCGGTGCCGAGGCTTTTTCGAGGGCATGTTGTTGTTGGAAGAGAGAGAGAGAGAGAGCGACTGGTTGGGGGGGGGAAGAGAGAGAGCGACTGGGGGGGAAGAGAGAGAGCGACTGGGGGGAAGAGGGGAGGAAGAAGAGAGGGGAAGAGGGGGGAAGGGGAGTGGAGGAGGAGGGGGAGGGGGGCGGGGGGGAGGGGAGAGGGAGCGGACGGGAGGGAGGGGAGAGGGAGCGGAGGCGAGGGGGGGAAGGGGGAGGGGGAGTCCCTGAGCCCCTCCCATGCCCCGCCCCTTCAGAGCCCCACCCCCCCGATCTATCGAGCCCCGCGCCCCGCCCCCCCCCCACCGGATCTCCCAAGGCTCGCCCCCCCCACCCGAGGCTCGCCCCGCACCCCCCCGATCTCCCGAGGCTCGCCCCCCACCCTACCCGAGGCTCGCCCCCCCCCCCTACCCGAGGCTCGCCCCCCCCGATCTCCCGAGGTTCGCCCCCCCAATCTCCCGAGGCTCGCCTCCCCCCCCGATCTCCCGAGGCTCGCCTCCCCCCCCGATGTCCCGAGGCTCTCCCCCCCCGCCACGAGGCTCGCCCCCCGCCCCCCCCTGAGGCTCGACCCCCCCGAGGCTCGCCCCGCGATCTCCTGAGGCTCGCCCCCCCCGCGATCTCCCGAGGCTCGCCCCCCCCCGCGATCTCCCGAGGCTCGCCCCCCCCGCGATCTCCCGAGGCTCGCCCCCCCCGCGATCTCCCGAGGCTCGCCCCCCCCGCGATCTCCCGAGACTCGCCCCCCTCCCCCCCCCCGCGATCTCCCGAGGCTCCCCCCGTGCGATCTCCCGAGGCTCGCCCCCCCCCCCCCCGCGATCTCCCGAGGCCCGATCTCTGGAGCCCCGCCCGAACCCCGGTTGCCTTGGTAACCCTCCTCCCCTCTCCGCCTCCCGATCTCTGGGCCTGAGCGGCCGATTGCGTGAACAAAGACCCTCCTCACCTGTCACGGAGTTGAAGTCTCCGAAAGCGGCCACGGTGCCCCGGGCCTCTTCCCCCGCGCATTCAGGAGGCGTGGGGAAGAGAGAGATAGACAGACTGGGGGGGGGGAAGAGTTAGACGCCGCCGCGCTCCTGCTCCGCGGAGCTCCGTGCCGCCAACGCCGCACCAGCCTTTACTAAGATGGCGGCGGTAGCGGCGCTCGGCTGAGGCCCGCCCCTCCAGCCTTCACAAAGATGGTGGCGATCGGGGGCCGCTTGTTGACTGGGGCCGGGAGGTGCCTGGCTCGGGCGTGGGTGCGGAGGAGAGGCCGAGGCTTCGAGGCCTACTGGAAAAACGGGGAAAGGTAGGAAAATTAATGAGATTAGATAAAAGATTTAGAAAGTAATTAACTTTTTTAAAAAACAATATGTGTTGTAAAAGCAACGTTTTTTTGAAAGACGCAGAAAGCAGGAAAAAGAAAGGAAAAGTTTGGAATCAAGATGGCGGCGACTCACCTCGGTTCAGAACGATAAGGCCCGCCCACACACGCACCGATTGGTCGACCGTCAGGTCACCAAAGCGTAGGATTGGTCAATCGTCCCGTTACTCGACCGTAAGAGGGCCCGGCCGCACGCGCCAGGAACCCGGCGTACGATTGGTCGACCTCGAGGTCACTCTGTCGCTAATGAGCGGATAATGAGATGCTAATGAGAGGAATTTTGAACGTTTTTCGGATACCGCGGGCGCGATTTTCGTCCGGCCGAAACGTAAATACGCTTACCACCGTTTCGGAAAGGTAAGCTTTCTTTCGACATAACGCACGCATAGGTACGCTCTATAACTTTCGAGCGCATAGCCGGACAGACGCACACGTGAGGACAGACAGACAGAAGGACAGACAGACAGAAGGACAGACAGATAGACAGAACGATCCGTTTATATATATAGATAGACTAGCTGGGGGTGCCCGGCGGTGCCGAGGCTTTTTCGAGGGCATGTTGTTGGAAGAGAGAGAGAGAGCGACTTGGGGGGGGGGGTGGGGGGCGGAAGAGAGAGAGAGAGAGAGTGACTGGGGGGGGTGGGGGGGCGGAAGAGAGAGCCTGGTTTGAATTGCAGACGGAGTGAATACACATGCTGAAGATGGGCTGCTGAGATTTTAGTGTTTTTAGTGTCTAAAGTGGGGGAAAAAAAAAGTTTCATTTCATTTCAATTTTTAAAAAGGTTTTAAAATTAAATTTAGTTCTAGTTAAGTTAGTTTAGTTTAGGTTAGTTTAAGTTTAGATTAGTCTAGACAAAGTAGAGAAGGAAAAGACCGCCAGAAAGACTACCAAAGAAAAAAAAACCCAGAGGAAAATAGAGGAAAAAAAAAGCCAAAGCAAAAAAAAAAAAAAAAGAAACAAGAGAAGAACTACACAAACCAGTGAACGGCAGCCACACGGGGCTTCAGCAGCGGTGGTTGAGTCGGCGGCATCGGGACCGAGTTCGAGGAGGCGAGGTGACTCGGGCCGCAGCCCAGCGGTCCAGCAACCGGCACAGCCGAGGGGACTCGGGCCGCATCCCAGAAATCGGAACGCAGCCCGGCAACGGGCACAGCGGAGAGGACTCGGGCCGCATCCCAGAAATCGGCACAGCCGAGGAGATCCGGAACGCAGCCCGGCAATCGGCACAGCGGAGAGGACTCGGGCCGCATCGCAGAAATCGGCACAGCCGAGGAGATTCGGAACGCAGCCCGGAAATCCAGCAATCAGCACAGCCGAGGGGACTCGGGCCGCAGCCCAACAATCCAGCATGGGAAAGGCCCGAGGAGCCAGGCCAGCAGGCACAGAGACCTCTGAGGAGAAGGAGAGCAACCAGAAGGCTCGCAACCAAGACCGTGAGTACAGGGCCAAGGGAGGGAGGCCCAGGGAAAGGCCCGAGGAGCCAGGCCGAAACAGAGGCCCAGAGACCTCTGAGGGGGAGGGGAACAGCCCGAAGGCACCGGGAAACAGTGGCT
Organism: Somniosus microcephalus; assembly: GCF_052327205.1. Classification (NCBI taxonomy): domain Eukaryota; kingdom Metazoa; phylum Chordata; class Chondrichthyes; order Squaliformes; family Somniosidae; genus Somniosus; species Somniosus microcephalus. The sequence continues at coordinate 112,563,909 of NC_140995.1, read as the reverse complement.
CACAGACTCAGACCTGAGAAGGGTGAACCCAGGAGCCGAGGCCCAGGGACCACGGGGTCGGAGAGGGGGACCGGGAAAGTTCGCGAACAGGGAGAGGGTAACACCAAACCCGGGGCCCCAGAAAAGCTTATTCTAAGATCAACAATACTTTACCAAAAATGAGCGAATCAGAAGATCCACAACAGCCCCGCTTCCAGATTCCCCCCAACACCACAAAAAAAGCTATAAAAACGATCAAGCATGCTCAGATGAGAGAAAAACCAGAAACTCTCTTTACTGACTGTTACAACAATGGGACAAAAAGTAACCTCATATTCTACTCAGATCAGCCAGCGGCTTGGATCAGAGCAATAAAATCACACTATACCAGTGTTAAGCTAAAAAATACCGCAAATGGGTCCATAATGAAAATTAACACACCAGGAGACAGTTCAATCACGACTGTCAACGCGTACAATACCGGAACAATATTAGTGCAAGGCAACCTCGACAAATTTGCAACGGCCTTCAGGACACTGAAAAGATCAACTACGAGGGGAATGAACAGCCCCAGAGTGGCCCGCACTCCCCCCAACATTGACAACTTACCAGGAGAAAATCTGCATGGTCAAGGGATGAACGAGCCACACAGTTCAAACCAGACACTAACCCCGGGGAACCACAGCCACACGATACAACTGACAAACCCCAGCATAACTACCACGGAGGAAGCCACACATAGTTCCCCTACCATTCCCAGCCCACCAAGAGAAGAGCAGCATAGCCAGGAAGTGAGTGAGCCTTCCAGGGCCGACCAGCTTAGCCAGGAAGTGAGTGAGCCTTCCAGGGCCAACCAGACACATACCCCGGGATCACACAGCCAGATACAACCAAAAGATAAATTTTATCAATTAGAGATAGAGATGGTTAAACTTAGAGAGGAGGTCCTCAAATTGAATGACAAACAAAAGCAGGAGAGGGAGAGACACAAGAGAGAGCTGAATAGACTTGATAACCAGGTGAATCTACTTAAGAATCAGGTGAAAGAGCTGCAGGAAAAAGAAGAGTGCCATAGAGGAGAGAAAACACCATTAGACCAGCAACCAGAGACTAGAGATAAGACAAGACAGAGCCGGACGGAACGGCTGCACTCCCACACGGAACAAAAGCAACAGACACACAATACAAGGGGTGCCACACAGACCGACCAGCATGCTGACTCGCAATCTTCCCCCACCACCATGGAACCACAAGCGAGCCGCTCACAAGAGGTACGCACACACCAGACACCCCAGCCCAGCACACACACTATGAGTCCAGGCGAAAGCCACCAGACAGTAAACACAAACAAGGCTGACGTCGTAATACTCATAGACTCAAATGGGAAATTTCTATGGGAGAAAAAGCTCTTCCCTAGAAGTAAAGTAGAAAAGATTTGGTGCCCAACAACAGACAGAGCCATGGGATGGCTGACCAAAGCCAGATTAGGCTCCCCCCAACACATAATAATACACACGGGCACAAATGACCTAAAGGCCAAACAGAAAGAGGTAGCAACATCGCTCAGAGCAATGATTAGGAAGGCAAGCAGTACATTTCCAAACACTAGAATCACTGTTTCCACAATATTGCCGAGAACAGACTTCAACAACAACACAATTCATGAGATAAATGCCAGCATAGCAACAGAATGCGAATCAAACCACAACGTACACCTGGCCCAACACCCCACCCTCGATGAAGAATGTCTTTACGACCACGTCCACATCCAAAGGCAAAAAATATCGATCTTTGCTAAAGCCCTGAAGGACGTCGCTTTTAACCGGGTCCATACCCAGACACCAAGAGGACCCCCCCCCGACCACCAGAGATCAGCGGGGTACATATCAGGAACACTACAAAGACCACCACCACACCAACCGAGACCGGAGAGGATCCCCATGCAAAACAACATTATCAGACCTGCACCACTCCTGTCCCACAGGGGAATAGGACCGCTACCAGCCAGACAGAGGGAGAGATGCACAGGACGTACGCAATACCTCAGACAGAAACAATCCATTAAGAGACAATAAGCAGATGTGCAGCAGCATCTACTTCCGCCTTATGGATCAAGGACTAATTAATAGAAAGAACTGTAACCAAATTGTATTAACTTTTGTAGACAACTGGGGTGATCTTTTTTTTCCCCACACTTAGACACGACAAACACGTACCACTCTTTAACCTATCATAGAAAAAGATAAAACTTAACATGAAATCCTTATATATTTCGACCTGGAATATCCAAGGTCTACGCTCTTCACTGCGAGAAGTGAAGAGTAGGACCCCAGAGTTCATAGAGGAAACTAAAGATCTAGATATTATCATTTTACAGGAAACTTGGTATAAAGGAAAAGGACACACCGGCTGTCCCCAAGGGTACACTGAGCTAGTGGTCCCCTCCAATAAATTACCAAGTGTAACCCAAGGCAGAGACTCCGGAGGCATACTGATCTGGTTTAAAACAGAACTTAAGAATTACATCAAATTTATAAAAAAGGGCGAAAACCATATGTGGCTCAAACTTGAGAGGGAGATTATCTCAAACACCCAAGATGTTTACATTTGCGCACTTTATATCCCTCCAATCGATTCCCCGTACTACAAAGAGGACACCTTCTCCAACATGGAGGGGGAAATTATCCAATACCAGGCCCAGGGGAACGTGTTGATCTGTGGGGACCTCAATTCAAGAACGGGCGAAGAACCAGACTTCACCAATAATCAGGGAAACAATTACGTATTCGGGAATAACCACTTTGACATCCCTTCCCTTCCATACAGGCATAACTGCGACAAGCAGTCAAATACCAACGGTAAACAGCTACTACAGCTCTGTCGAAACCTGGGTCTGTACATTGTCAATGGTAGGTTCATAGGAGACCTCCTAGGAAGATCGACCTACTGCTCACCTCTTGGCTATGATTACAGACTTGGACCCATCCTCTTTCAGAGCATTCACAGTCAAACCACAAACAACACTGTCAGATCACAGTCAAATTACTATGTTTCTCAAAAAGACAGAAACAAACAACATAGAAACACAACCCAGTAAACTGTACAACACCAAAAAATCGTACAGATGGGCCAAAAACGACACGGAAAAATACCAGAAAACAATTAGCAATGCATCAACTCAAGCTCTCTTAGACACCTTTCTGGATAACATATACACTCACAATAAAGAAGGCGTAAACCGGGCAGTTAGTAAACTAAACAATATTTTTGATAATTTGGCAACAAATGCAAACTTGAAAGCTCGCAAGAACAAACCCAAAACAAAAAACTATGAAAAATGGTTTGACCATGATTGCCATAACATGAGGAAAAAACTTAGAAAACTATCAAACCAAAAACACAGACATCCAGAAAACGAGGAATTACGCCTTACTTATTGTCAGACGCTAACACAATACAGAAACACACTCAGGACCAAAAAAGAGCAATTTATTAAGAATACACTCAGCTCCATGGAGGAATCCATTGAGTCGAATTGTTTCTGGGACAACTTGAAAACACTACACAAAAAACAACACGACGATTTGTCCATTCAAAATGGGGACACATGGGTAAACCACTTTGAAAAATTATACCAGAAAAACACACTAGGACCAGAGCAACACCAAATACGCAAAAAACTTGAAAAGCTTGAAATGGCCATAAAAGATAACCAAAACCCGCTAGACGCCATAATAACAGAAAAAGAACTTCTTGAAAAACTCAAGGACCTGCGACCAGGAAAAGCTTGCGGGACAGACGGCATACTAAACGAGATGATTAAACACGCAGACGACAAACTGAAACTGGCTATCCTAAAACTCTTCAACTTGGTTCTGAGTGTCGGTTATTTCCCTGACATCTGGAACAAAGGACTCATAACACCCATATACAAAAGTGGGGACAAAATCGACCCAAACAACTATCGAGGCATCTGTGTAAACAGTAACCTGGGGAAGGTATTCTGTAGCATCATAAACAAAAGACTTATAAACTTCCTTGAAGAGCACAATGTCTTGAGTAAAAGCCAAATTGGATTCCTGCCAAACTATAGAACATCCGATCATATCTTCACCCTACAGACCCTAATTGACAAACACGTTCACCATAACAAAAGCAAAATCTACGCATGCTTTGTAGATTTCCAGAAGGCTTTCGACTCCATCTGGCATGACGGTTTATTCCTGAAACTTATCGAAAGCGGGGTAGGAGGTAAAACATATGATGTAATTAAATCAATGTATACAAACAATAAATGTGCAGTTAAAATTGGAGACAAACAAACAAAATACTTCCCACAGGGGCAGGGGGTGACGCAGGGCTCGCCAATCTCACCGACACTCTTTAATATTTACATTAATGGATTGGCAAAACTACTTGAACAATCTACAGCACCCGGCCTCACCCTATATGAATCCAAGGTTAAATTCCTCCTCTATGCCGACGACCTGGTTCTGCTGTCACCAACTAAGGAGGGTCTACAGCAGAACCTGGACCTGCTGGAGTCGTACTGCCAGACTTGGGCCCTGACAATAAATCCCCAAAAAACCAAAGTCCTTGTGTTCCAGCAAAGATCCAAACAACATGGACCCACAATAAATTTCACAGTAGGAACAACCAAAATTGAACAAACCACTCACTACACATACTTGGGCTTAAAAATCAGTTCTACGGGAAACTTCAAACTGGCTGTGAATGAACCGAAAGAGAAAGCAAGAAGGGCTTTCTATGCCATCAAAAAATCAATCCAAATAGAAATCCCAATTAGCATTTGGCTCAAAATTTTCAAATCAGTAATTGAACCAATTGCACTCTATGGCAGTGAGGTCTGGGGACCACTAACACAACAAGATTTTGCAAAATGGGACAAACACCCAATTGAGATCCTACATGCGGAATTCTGTAAAAGTATCCTCCGGACTCAAAGGAAAACAGTAAACAACGCATGCAGGGCGGAACTAGGCCAATACCCATTAATAATCACTATCCAAAAAAGAGCCACCAAATTTTGGAATCACCTACAAATGAGCAACCCCCAATGCTATCACTACGACGCCCTGAAATGCCAAGAGCTGACCATAAAGAAGAATACCCTCAGTCAACTAGTCCTGGGACTCAATAAAGTAACTAATAACAATACTAACAATAACCAGCCCCAGGACAGTGACAGGGTAACACAAAGAATTCGACCCAACACAATCGTCGCTAAGCAAAAGGAAAAATATCTGTCATATTGGGCAGAAACAACAAAAACCCAAAGCAAACTCAATTGCTACTTGGCCCTAAACAGACAATACAACGTAGCTGATTACCTGACCATGGTAAAGGATAACAAACTGAGAAGAACCTTGACAAGGTACAGACTTAGCGAACATAGCCTAGCGATCGAAAAAGGCAGACACAGGCAGACCAGGCTGCCAAGAGAAGACAGGATATGCTCTCACTGCAGTCAGGGAGTAGTTGAGACAGAGATGCACTTCCTCACAGCCTGTGGAAAATATCAGGGCATCAGAGAGAATTTCTATCAAAAATTCTCACAAATATGCCCTGAATTCAGAAATCTGACTGACAACCAAAAACTCCCATTCCTACTGGGGGAGGAGAGAAGCTGTGTAACACTGGCGGCACACTATGTTACAGCTTGCCATGAACAGAGGGACAACCAGTAAACTAAGACAAGAGTATATATAAACAAGGCGAAAATATATTTATAAACTCAGGGATATACCTGTTTATACACTGTATGAATGGAACCGCGTTTATGTGTTCAACCATAAATGTATTTTGATGCTTTGGCAACATAAGATGTACCTTATCATGCCAATAAAGCGATTTGTATTGTATTGTATTGTATTGAGAGAGCGACTGAGCGGGGGGGAAAGAGAGAGAGCGAGCGGGGGGGAAAGAGAGAGAGCGAGTGGGGGGGAAGAGAGAGAGCGAGTGGGGGGGAAGAGAGCGAGCGAGTGGGGGGGAAGAGAGCGAGCGAGTGGGGGGGAAGAGAGAGAGCGAGTGGGGGGGAAGAGAGAGAGCGAGTGGGGGGGAAGAGAGAGAGCGAGTGGGGGGGAAGAGAGAGAGCGAGTGGGGGGAAGAGAAAGAGCGAGTGGGAGGGAAGAGAGAGAGCGAGTGGGGGGAAGAGAGAGCGCGAGTGGGGGGGAAGAGAGAGAGCGAGTGGGGGGGAAGAGAGAGAGCGAGTGGGGGGGAAGAGAGAGAGCGAGTGGGGGGGAAGAGAGAGAGCGAGTGGGGGGGGAAGAGAGAGAGCTGGTGGGGGGGGAAGAGAGAGCGAGTGGGGGGGAGAGAGCGAGTGGGGGGGAGAGAGAGCGAGTGGGGGGGAAGAGAGAGCGAGTGGGGGGAGAGAGAGCGAGTGGGGGGGGAGAGAGAGCGAGTGGGGGGGGAGAGAGCGAGTGGGGGGGAGAGAGAGCGAGTGGGGGGGAGAGAGAGCGAGT